>NC_086123.1:1217000-1521250 GCF_963921235.1 Mobula hypostoma | reverse complement strand
AGCCTCCACTCCTCAAATGCTAACAGGACCTTTGATACTAATTATATCATGCCTGTAGCATTGAAAACTATCAAACAATTGAATGTATATGAATTTGTGGCTTTGGAAATAAACAAAAACATTTAAAACCAATTAAAAACATAAAATTCTTTTTAAAAAAATCTAAAGTGCCCAAAAACAACAAATACTTAAAAATATTAATTCAGAAGTATTTAAATTACTTGAAGCTTGCCTATTTTACTTGTAGCCACTCCTTTCCACAGAAACAATTGTTTGCTTCGCCTTGGGGTGAACTGGGTTGGATTCAGTGAGAAATATTCTAACAAGTGTTGCTGGAGGTTGTTCTCTACCACTGGACTCTATGATATGTCCAGAACTAGAGTGTAATTGGGGAATTACTGTAAGCTTAGTCATTACTGCGTGTTGATGCATGAGTCTCAAACTTTCCAATATGCAGTGTCTTTAAAAAGTATTCATCCCACCCCTTTGTTAACACAAGTGAGTATTACAACCAGGGATTTTGATCAATTTAACTGAGAATTTTTATTTGTGAATCTCACTTTCCTTTTTCACAGTAGGGTCCAAAATACAAAGAAGATTGTAAACCATGAAAAACTAAAAATTCAGAAACTGAAATGTCAGGAGTTAAAAAATATTCATTCCCTCTTGCTCAGTATGTAGTTGAACCACTAGCCACAGCTATCACAGTCTTTTTGGATAAATCTCTATTAGCTTTGCACAATGTAATGGAACAAGATCGCCGCCCTTGCAAAATTGCTCAGCTATGCCAGTTTACTTGGGAAGCGATGGTGGATGGCAATCTTGGGGTCTTGCCAGAGATCAGTACTCAGACTGAGCCACTCGAGGACATTAGCTCCAAGCCACTCCATGGTTACTCTGGCAGTGTGCTTTGGGTCCTTGTCCTGCTGAAGGATGAATTTCCTCCTCAATTGAAGCTTTCTGACAGATTTTTTTAAAAATCAAGGATCTTGCTGTATTTAGCTGCATTCATGTTACCTGGCTGATGCATAGTATTAGATTTGCGCCACATGTACCGCTAAGTGTTGAGGCCAAAATTCCACTTTGGTGTTATCTGACTACACTCTTTACAGTATCTTTTAAGTGATGCTTTACAAAATCTTTATGGGTAAGGAAATGCTTTTTTTTAGTGGTATGTGTGGTGTAAATCTGCCAGATAACATATTCCCTGCTGTATGGTGGAGCTATGGGGATGCTTTCCAGCAGCAGAGACTGGAAATCTGGCCAGAATTGATGGGAGAATGAATGCTACTACAGTTGTAAGAATATGTTTGTGAACCCTTTGCAATGACCTGGTTTTCTGCATTTATTACTCATAAAATGTCATCTAATCTTCATCTAAGTCACAATAATAGACAAACACAATCTGCCTCAATTAATAACACACAAACAATTGTACTACTTCTCGTCAATACTGAGTACACCATTTAAACAATCACAGTCTTGGTTCAAAAAATTATGTGAACCTTTGGGGTAATGCCTTCTACAAAAGTGATTTGGAGTCAATCAATGAGCTGAGATTGGAGGTGTGTGTTGTCGAGGTGCCCTGCCCTGTAAAACAAAAAAAAAGAGACACACAAAGTCAGGTTACTGAAAGGGCCAGATCTTCTCAAGAAGTCATAGTCATACTTTATTGATCCTGGGGGAAATTGGTTTTCATTACAGTTGCACCATTAATAATAAATAGTAATAACACCATAAATAGTTAAATAGTAATATGTAAATTATGCCAGGAACTAAGTCCAGGACCAGCCTATTGGCTCAGGGTGTCTGACCCTCCAAGGGAGGAGTTGTAAAGTTTGATGGCCACAGGCAGGAATGACTTCCTTTGATGCTCTGTGTTGCATCTCGGTGGAATGAGTCTCTGGCTGAATGTACTCCTGTGTCCAACAGTACATTATGTAGTGGATGGGAGACATTGTCCAAGATGGCATGCAACTTGGACAGCATCCTCTTTTCAGACTGCACCGTCAGAGAGTCCAGTTCCATCCCCACAGAAAGATCTGTTTATGTGCACCATGCCTCCATGCCTCAATCAAAACAACTTTCAAGGGACCTTAGAAGATGAATTCTAGAGATACATAAAGCTGGAAAAGGCTACAAAAGCATTTCTAAAGACCCCAGTATTCATCATTGCACAGTAAGAGAAATTGTCTACAAATGGAGGGAATTCAGTACTGTTGACACTTTCCCTAGGTGTGGGTGCCCTGCAAAGATCACACCAAAAGCACAATGTACAATGCTGAAGGTAGTGAATAATAACCCAAGGGTAACAGCAAAAGACTTGAGTAATCTGTAAAACTTGCTAAAGTCCCTGTTCACGTGTCCACTATAAGAAAAGCACTGAACAAGAATGGTGTTCAAGGAAGGACGCCATGCAGAAGCCTACTGCTCTCCAAATAAAATATTGCTGCACGTCTCAAGTTTGCATAAGAGGGCCTGGATGTTCCACAATGCTTCTGGGATAATGTTCTCTGGCCAGACGAGCCAAAAGTGAAACTTTTTGGCAGAAACATACACCACTATGTTTGGAGGAAAAAGGGCACTGCACACCAACATCAAAACCTCATCCCAACAGTGAAGTATCGTGGAAGGAGCATCATGGTTTGGGGCTGCTTTGCTACTTTAGGGCCTGGACAGCTTGCAATCGTTGAGGGAACAATGAATTTAAAATTGTATCAAGACATTTTACAGGGGAATGTCAGGGTAGTGGTCCATCACCTGAAGCTTAGTAGAAGTTAGATGATGCAACAAGACAATGATCTGAAATGCAAGAGTAAATCAACAACAGATTGGTTTAAAAAGAAGAAAATTTGTGTTTTAGAATGGCCAAGTGAGATGTTGTGGCATGACCTGAAGAGGGCTGTTCATGCAAGATATCCCACAAGTATTGATAAACTGAAACAGTTTTGAATGAAGGAATGATCTAAAAGTCCTTGCCATTGTGCAAGTCTGATCAGCAGCTAGTGGAAATGTTTGGTGGTGGTTATCTATATACTATAAAACTCTCATGCTCTGTCTGTTTGTGACCTCCAATTAGCGCAAACGGTGCATTACAGCGGCACTTTTTTTGGCTAAATTGAATTAAAATGCACTAACTTACAGAATGCAGGCAAAGTTCAGGGTTATATATTTGTATAAAATTGCTCATTCGCAAAAATCAACAGGCTTCCTTTTAACCCGAGAGCTGATCCACCATCATGGAAATCGGGATGCGACAGCCCAACACATGCACACGGCCAGCCTCAGCAGCGACACCTACTGGAGCAAAAGGGCAGGGCAGCGCTGTTTCGAGGGGTCACATTCTGCTCATCACCATCAACATGTGCAGGATTGGGACAGACCTAACTGCCACCCATCAATAAGAGATAATTAAATCATATTGTAATGACATACTTCGAGACACCCATAAAACCCTTTGCTGCAGTCAAAGGACAATGGTGACTATTATCACATCCATTTAGGAGAGCGCCAACCACATCATGAAGAATAATTAGCATCCTTTGGTGTTACTGCTTCGTATCTTCTATCCAGCATTAGGGTAAAAAAAATGGTCAGCCTAATTATGCTGTGTGGAGAGGGAAGGGGGACATAATGGTCAAGAGATGACGCCAAACGTCGTCGAGAAGCGGCAAGGAGAGAGAGAGAACAAGAATCAGATGAGGCCAGGGCCGCATGACTCCAGGATCAAAGAGTCAGGACAAAAAAAAAGATGAGAGAAGAAGAGACAGACGAGGAGAGGCATGCACATTTCCAGGATCAGAGACAAACAACAAACAACAGAAGAGATGAAGAGATGGGGGATGAAAGGACTGCATGTTTCCAGAATGACAACAAGAGGCACAAGGGTGGCAGATAAACCAGAAATGATGCCATCAAAAGTGTTCTTCGTTAAACGAGGAGGAGCTATGTTTGCTTTGCTACGTGTTGTTCTTCTTTAATAAACTGAGGTTTTCTACTTCAGTTTTCAAAGCAAAGTGATACCAATAGCATTCAGGAAAATTTAATGTTCATTCTGGTCACATCAGACTGCACTACCCTTCTCTCAAAGGGTGCCCCAACGGGTCATCCCATTGTCTAGTTGCTGCTAAAGGAGGTTCTACCAGTTGTTAAATACAAGGGTTCACAATACTTTTTCTAGCCTAGACTGTAAATGATTAAACACTGTGTTCAACAAAGACGTGAAAAGTACAATTGTTTTGTGTGTTGTTAGTTTAGGCAGATTGTATTTGTTTATTATTGTGACTTGGATGAAGATCAAACCACATTTTATGAGTAATGCAAGAAACCAGGTAATTGCAAAGGGTTAACAAACTTTCTTACAATTGTAAATATGGAGATATTCAGGATTTATAATTTTCCTTGCTCTTTAGTCTTTACTGTAAATAAATTGCAACATATGATTCACAAATTAAAAAAAATTAGTTAAATTGATCAAGACCCCTGGTTGTAATACTCATTTATGTGAACAAAGGTTTGGGGGCTGAATACTTTTTCAAGGCACTGTATGAGCAGTTTCTCAGGTGGATTACAGTCTGTAGTAAAAACAGTGTAAATGTTTACAGTGCTCATCATTTGAAATTGTTGAACTCAATATTTAAGTGCAGAAGATAGTCAATTCAGTGAGGTCTTCTTTCAGAGGTGCTCTGCAAAATGACCACTTATCTATGTTTGGTGCTAGATTACAGGGGGAACCATGTTGTGCAATGTAAATATTATACTAAATTAAAAATAGTACAAGAAAATCTCTGTTTCTGTGTTTGGAGGTTTGGGTGGTATGAAAGAATATGAAAGGCCAGGTGTTGTATCTTCTGCTGGAGGTGCTGTGGGAAGGTTAGGTGGAGCAGTTAACCAGAATATAATGGAGGGAACTTGACTTTTGAAATTCTGAAAGGAAAAGATGTGTTGTTGGCTGAATGTTTAATGTGTCATTCTTCTACCTACACTCTCACTCTTAATGTAGGGTCTTGACCTGAAACATTGACCATTTTCTCATTGCTAGCTTCCTTTGTAGTCTGAAAGAGAAGACTGTAGCTAGTAAACAGTTAAGTGGAAGACTGTTAGATCTACCTATTATGATGATACTCAAAGTAAAGAGTAGTGTATTTTACTAAAAAGCTTTCAACCAAATGGGTTTTGTGCATACTCTTCTAACAACTGTTCTTGTTTTATATTTACAGTACCTTGTTCTGTAAAATTGTATGTTCTCACTGAATTACAAATTCATTTAAGGGTTGGCTTCTTTACCTACCTGTCTTTCTGTGTTCTTTGGTATTATGTAAAGAAGTGACTTCTGTCTGAAATAGCTTATTATGTTCCTTTGAATAATTATGTATCATCACCATACTCTCTGAATAAGCAAATGTTATCACTTTGAGGGGTGAGAAATTTCTTTCTTGTGCTGATTATTTTCACTGAAGTCCTCGAAGATGATTTGAACGTATTTTATACATGAGAAACTACCCTCAGATAATCTAAATTTTAATTCTGAATGTATGGATTTAATTGTTTTTCCAGCTAGTTACACACTAGGCTACCAAGTATACCACAAAATATGTCCAATATGTCACAATGTAATGCAATATGTTCATAAATGTGTGTAGATGTGAATTATGCAACCATTTTAATAGTACATTCCTGAGTACTTGCATATATGCAAACTTCTCCCTGTTAACTGTGCCTCAATATCCTTTGTGTTGATTTTGGACTCTTTGGCCAGTGAAAATGATAGCAGAGGTACATACAGAATTTGCCTCTTGGCATAAAGTATGAAAACTGTAGTTGATGTGACTGTTAAAATCATCAGTACAAAAGCCACATATATGTATTCTATGGGATCTTTATTTCTAGTTGGGCATAACGAGATCTCATGATATAGACAAGGAAAGCCATTCAATCCATCTAAGCTCATCCAGTAGGGGGAAAGTATCACCTATCAGTTTATCTGAATTATTCTCTTTATCTCTTATTATCTTGTGCGTATAAACTTTTTGCTGGTTGTTTACTGATACCCGGTATTTTGTATCTCATGCACACTATTGTGAGAATTGGACAAGAGTTAGGTTAATGGAGAGGCTTACAACTTGTTGACAGCCATAACATAAGTGGGTCTTTCAGTGCTATAAAAACATGTGTGGTCTCAACAACCCAAAGCCCTATCCCATTGAATGATAAAGATGAATTTCAACCCATCAGTGACTGAGAAATAGCCAGTGCCTGCTGAAAGGACCATATCAAAGACCTTCGCAGCTGTGACTCTGCCCTTGCTGTGAAGTCTCTTGACCCCTATCCCACAACAATGTATTGGTCCAGGTTCACAGTCACGCTTGATTGACAAGACCACATCCCAATTCAAAACTGGTTCTGCCTTGGGAACAGAGCACCACTCTACGTTTGCAACATGATACTTAAACAGGTCTATAACAGAACCAATCCTGAACCAACATCAATATCCTCTCCCACGCTAACATCCCCAGTAGTGAGCTTCTTGTTACTTTATCATCTGTATTGTTTGCTTGCCTTACACCAAACACCGGAAACAATTGCTCTGTTCTGAGCTCTATCATGGGAGGAGGTTTTCAGGAGATCAGAGAGAAAGGTTCAAGACGTAATCAAAGCTTCCTTCACAGTGTGCAACATCCTAACGAACTCCTAGGAACCCTAATTACTGAGTCTTAAAATGAGAAAAGAAACATGGAATTGGAAACTCCGAGGCCATGCATCAGGAGCAAACAGAGGATGTTGGAAGGCGTACACCACTTCATAAGTTGTCTGTCAGTCGTCTTCTCTGCCCCATTTGTGGAAAGGGCCACATAGGCCGCATCAATCACCTCCAAACCTTCAAAACTGCAGAGGAAGCAAGTGAAGTGACTGTGTCTAAAGCAGAGTGATGATTGTGTTGTTTTCCCTTGGTAACCAAAACTGAATAAGACCGTAAGAATTAGGCCATATGACCCATCGAGACTGCTCCCCCATTTCATCACGGCTGAACCATTTTCCCTCTCAGCCCCAATCTCCTGCCTTTCTCCTGTATCTCTTCATGATCAATCAAGAATCTATCAACCTCTGCCTTAAATATACATATTTTCTAGAGAGAGCACAGCTATTGAATTAAGGTAAGTATGAAAGTGTGTGACGTGTTACTGTCCTACTCTTTTGCTTTGCTTTTTTTGTAATTGCCTGCATGCTATATTGTTAGATTCATATTGAACATAAATTTACTGCAGAATTTTTCACTATTGAACATATTTGCTCTGTTAAACATGATAATGTTGCTTTTGGCACCTAGACAACTCAGTTGTGTATGATTGATCTTTTCTAGGCATAAAATGTAGCCTTTTATTTAAGTAACAGTACCTGTGCAAGGTAAGTACTTGATGAATGTTTATGATGAGGTAAAGATTCTGAGCAGGAGTAACTAGGTTGCCATATTTACACATGCTTGAGATCTTCTTGGTTTGCTGTGCATTGCAAAGTAATAATAATCGCACCACCAGACTCAAATATATTTGGCTCCTAGTGTGCTGATATTTTTAGTTATTTCTGAACTTTATGGTGTATGAATATGGCATCCTAATCTCTCAGTTGATGCTTCTTCATTTCATGTATAAAAAACTGTGAAGCAGAGATCAGTTATGATCTGTTGCAATAATAAATGATTTACGTACTGTTATTGAGGCCTCTGTCCAGCCGCCTGAGGATGGCTGCGTACTGCGTGAAACCACTTAAAAATTTGAATATTATTGCAAACGAAACAACAATCAATGGACTAAATCACTTTGTGCATAAAACTTCATTGTAATAGTCATGTGTTCAAAAGCTTAACACACTCGGGGTTTAGTAAGTTGGAGAGTATTAATGTTACTCTGTGTGTGCCAGAGCTGCATTCTATTATTAATTAACTCCTAACTTTATAGGGAGGGAAGAACACATATTTTACTAATTTTCAGTGTTCAGATTCAATACAATTGCCATGATTCAATTCTTGCTGCAATACTGACTGCTGTTCTTATCAGCTGTACCAGTTGCCTCACCTAAATTCCTAGTATGTAACTCGGCATGAATAAAGCTACCTGTTTCCTTGAGAAGGCAATATTGCATCAGTGCTCAAAATGAGTCTGTTTTGTTCTGCAGAGGATGCAGGCAAAGTGGTATATGTGCACAACAGAGTCTTGTAGATGAATAGTGCTAAATGTTGCACCCTTGATCTTTGACCTGCTGATTTATGTACAAGATGATCACAAATACACAGGAAGATTTGCAAAACATCTCCTTTCCTCCCTTTCCTCCAATTGTAAAATGAACAAAAAAAATTCCAACAGGAAGTATTAACAGATATAAAAATGACGTGTACACTAAATAATTAAACAGTGAGTAATGTGGCTCATTATTGAGAAGGTCAAAGTAACAAAAATTTGTTTATTTTGCAGTGTAGAAAGCTAGACAAGCTGTAATTTTAATTGCAGCTTGTTAGCAGCTGTAGCCTGTTCTAGTCCTAGTTTTCCAAGTTCCGGTTGCCAAATTTCAGTAGGATTTGATATCATTGGCCATGGCGGTCTTTTCCAACTCTCTGTCTGCTCTGAAGAGTTTCTATTTTTTTAAAATGGGGTTAGCAGTGACTTATTTCCTTTGCAGACTCCTACATTATGCTTTGCCTATTATGCTATTCTACCTATGACCTATATCCAAAGGCTTTGGGTCTTTTTTCATACTTATTTTGTGGCGTCTCTTTATCATTTCTCTTGCCCTAGCTGTTTCATCATGCTACCTATATGGTGAGAACGGTGAGAAATTGAATAATAGGCCAGATTTATCCCCCATGTTGTAAAGAATTCATTGTTTTGCCTTTGTTTGCATGCTCCTACCTAATAAACTTTGACTTAACTCTGTGATGACTTGCTGAACTAGAGTTTACCTCTAATCCTCATCAGCAAACTACTTACACCCATTGCCTGCCTTCTTTCTTATTGTTGTCACTGATTAAACTGTGACTTTGTTTTCTTTTTTTTAATAGAGATTTCTGCAACGTTCTGCTTGCTAGCCTCAAGTCATTTATAAAGCCATGGGTAATATCTTGTCTTGAGTTAATTCTCACTTCATCAGAATTCTCATCCTCATTGGTTTACAGTTTGGTGTAGTAGAATTAATTAAATTTGCCAGTTTTTGGCAGTAGAAACATAGAAAATAGGTGCAGGAGTAGGCCATTCGGCCCTTCGAGCCTGCACCGCCATTTATTATGATCATGGCTGATCATCCAACTCAGAACCCTGCACCAGCCTTCCCTCCATACCCCCTGATCCCCGTAGCCACAAGGGCCATATCTAACTCCCTCTTAAATATAGCCAATGAACTAGCCTCAACTGTTTCCTGTGGCAGAGAATTCCACAGATTCACCACTCTCTGTGTGAAGAAGTTTTTCCTAATCTCGGTCCTAAAAGGCTTCCCCTTTATCTTCAAACTGTGACCCCTCGTTCTGGACTTCTCCAACATCGGGAACAATCTTCCTGCATCTAGCCTGTCCAATCCCTTTAGGATTTTATACGTTTCAATCAGATCCCCCCTCAATCTTCTAAATTCCAACGAGTACAAGCCCAGTTCATCCAGTCGTTCTTCATATGAAAGTCCTGCCATCCCAGGAATCAATCTGGTGAACCTTCTTTGTACTCCCTCTATGGCAAGGATGTCTTTCCTCAGATTAGGGGACCAAAACTGCACACAATACTCCAGGTGTGGTCTCACCAAGGCCTTGTACAACTGCAGTAGTACCTCCCTGCTCCTGTACTCGAATCCTCTTGCTATAAATGCCAGCATACCATTTGCCTTTTTCACCGCCTGCTGTACCTGCATGCCCACTTTCAATGACTGGTGTATAATGACACCCAGGTCTCGTTGCACCTCCCCTTTTCCTAATCGGCCACCATTCAGATAATAATCTGTTTTCCTATTTTTGCCACCAAAGTGGATAACATCATATTTATCCACATTAAATTGTATCTGCCATGAATTTGCCCACTCACCCAACCTATCCAAGTCACCCTGCATCCTCTTAGCATCCTCCTCACTGCTAATTGGAGATGCTGCATTTAATTCCCTCATCCAAGTCATGAATATATATTGTAAGCAACTGGGGTCCCAGCACTGAGCCTTGCGGTACCCCACTAGTCACTGCCTGCCATTCTGAAAAGGTCCCGTTTATTCCCACTCTTTGCTTCCTGTCTGCTAACCAATTCTCTATCCACATCAATACCTTACCCCCAATACCGTGTGCTTTAAGTTCGCACACTAATCTCCTGTGTGGGACCTTGTCAAAAGCCTTTTGAAAATCCATATATACCACATCCACTGGTTCTCCCCTATCCACTCTGCTAGTTACATCCTCAAAAAATTCTATGAGATTCGTCAGACATGATTTTTCTTTCACAAATCCATGCTGACTTTGTCCGATGATTTCACCGCTTTCCAAATGTGCTGTTATCACATCTTTGATAACTGACTCCAGCATTTTCCCCACCACCGACGTTAGGCTAACCGGTCTATAATTCCCCGGTTTCTCTCTCCCTACTTTTTTAAAAAGTGGGGTTACATTAGCCACCCTCCAATCCTCAGGAACTAGTCCAGAATCTAACGAGTTTTGAAAAATTATCACTAATGCATCCACTATTTCTTGGGCTACTTCCTTAAGCACTCTGGGATGCAGACCATCTGGCCCTGGGGATTTATCTGTCTTTAATCCCTTCAATTTATCTAACACCACTTCCCTACTAACATGTATTTCGCTCAGTTCCTCCATCTCACTGGACCCTCTGTCTCCTACTATTTCTGGAAGATTATTTATGTCCTCCTTAGTGAAGACAGAACCAAAATAATTATTCAATTGGTCTGCCATGTCCTTGCTCCCCATAATCAACTTCAGATACTGCTGCATTTCCTGCTCAATCTCTTAAAACCTTTTTTTAAAAGCTGATCTTCTGATGACTCTCAGTTGAAGTTATACTATTCTCTTATCAATATTTCTCTTTAAGAAGCAGCTTAGTTGTTTTAAAAGAACTCTAACTGAAAGCTGGTACTGCACAAATGGCAGTAATTAGTGACTGTTGGGCACACTTCATGAACAATGCACAATTGAAGAGTACGGCTCATCTTTTGGGCCACTGGAAGAAAGCTCCAAAATCACAGCCATTCTTGGCTCCAATTTATGACTGTTCCTTCATATGCCAAGTTTCAAACGTTAGGTTATCTGACTTAAAACATTCATGTAGTTCAGACTTTCCATTGTTTTTTGAAATGGTGTAGAATCATCCTTGACCTTTTATGGGGGTTGATGCACAAAGTACAGGAAAACAATAACTATGAGTGCAATCTGCTTTGTCTATGATATCTGGTGAATGCATTCCACATAATGCGAGAAATTAATTGACTGATTGAGTGGTCTTCCGTTACAGATGTAATCCTCAAATTCAGCCGGCGGCGTTAGTTTAGGAAAGATCATCTCTGGCCCCACCAAACGTGTGAAATCTGAGGTGCAAAACCTCTTGTTTGTGTGGATGCTGTGCGATCTGTTCCCCTGTTACAAATCAGTACCTTGAAAAAACAAAGCACACCATATGCAATTAAACAATTTAGCTCTTTAATTCTTAATTTGACTAAGGGGTTAGTAAAGAAAACACAAAAGGAAAAGAGCAACATACATCAAAGTTGCTGGTGAACGCAGCAGGCCAGGCAGCATCTATAGGAAGAAGCGCAGTCGACGTTTCAGGCCGAGACCCTTCGTCAGGAAAAGAGCCTATTTTAATGAAACAATCTAATGTGCACGTTGGAGCTCACGGTTTCCCTTCCGTTCTCCACCGATTTCCCTGAGCTTCGTCAACTCCTGGCCCCACTCCAGGTCTACACGGTCCTGTTGGCTACGACCTCTCCTTTCTGGCGTCTTCTCTCTTCATCTCTTGCCAAACAAAAGACCCAGATCATCTCGTTCTCAGGCACACAACAAGAAAAAATCACTCCCTTCATTGGACGGCACATATTCCAAAGCCCCCGTTATCTCTAGCCATAACTCAAACACGCTGCTACAGAAAAACCATTACATTAGCAGTGAAACCTTTCCCAGATCCCAAATACGTTACACAGATTTAACATATTCAACATATTCCTGACTACTCTTGTTTTGCTCATTGTTTTTAATGAGATTTTTGGAGTTGAATGATAGAGATGAACAGCCTTTGCAGATCAGACACCATGAATGTGTTGCCAGCAGTAGTGGTCCTGTTTCTGCCATCTGACTATATTCCTGAGATCAACACACAGATTACGTTGTACACATTTCTTCAGCTCATTTCAGAGGGAGATCATGATATAACAAAAGGCTGACCTGATCAAAACAAATATCTAATCTGTGATAAAAAAGGTTAGGGAAATGGATGATTAACTATCTTTCCCTGATTCTTCTCACATTCACCTTTACTAAGTGTAATTTACAGTGGTTAGTTAACCTACCAGCAGGACTTTGGGTTGTGTGAGGAAACTGGAGCTCCTGGGAAACCCACTTAAATAGACATAGTAGCGCTGAAGGTCAGAATTGAATCTGGGTTATTGGAACTCTGCTTGTCAGATCCACTCTATTTTAAGCACAACTTTGGTGTCTGAATTGCAGTTTTTTTAATTAATTGTTCGTCCCCAGATGATGTAAAACAGTCTATTTGAAGGGAATGATTATAAAAAATCAAGTAGTCAGAAGTTTGTTAAATTAGCAATGAAATCTTTGGCTGATGCCATGAAAATGTCCTCCGTTTGTAGGTTACAAGGATCTAATGTGGAGTTTAATTGGACAACTTGTAAGCTGCTCCTGGCAAGTATGGCAAGGGTGCTATGGTAGCATAGGGATAGTGTTACATTATTACAGCTTGGGGTGTCAGAGCTCGGAGTTCAATTCCGGCATCTTCTGTAAGAAGTTTCTTCCTGTACGTACTTCCCGTGAGCGTGTGGGTTTCCTCTGGGTGTTCTGGTTTCTTCCTCCCCACAGACCAAAGATGGACCAGTTAGTAGATTACTTGGTTATTGTAAATTGTCTGTAATTAGTTTGGGCTTAAATAGGTGAGTTGCTGGACAGTGGCCTGTTGAGCTGGAAGGGCCTGTTCGTTGTCGCTGTATCTCCCAATAAATAATACATAAATAAACTTGATCAGGAAACTGCTCCTAATTGGTGGTACTTTTGTTATTTACAGAGTTGGTAGTGGGAATTGATCAGAAGGAATGGTTCACTGCATTTAGAACTTTACAGTACACTTTAGAAGCTGTCTTGCCTAATGGGTTTTGTGTTAGGGATAAGTCATTCATTGACTTTACAGTTTGATATCATCTTCATTTATTGAGCCTCTCGTTATTTGCAAACTTCACCCAGTCTGCGAAAGTTAAAAATTGACTGACTTTACAGCCATGAATTTGGTAACTCAGTAACATCGTACACTTTGGCTTTTTGTGGCAATTCTGTGACAAGGAAATAAGTGACTGAGTAGTGTGACAGAACAAACACCCTGAGCCGTGAATTTGAATGGTGCATGCTACCCTTTAATTTAAGATTAAAATTCTGGAATGAAAGTATACTTTCACAGACACATGTAGCTGAGAGCATTATGAATTTAAATTTGACTTCTGTCTGCTCAGAGGACTTTTCTTATTGCTGACTCAGATAAAGAAAAGGTGATCTTACTGAGATGTATAAAAATGAGAGGTTTAACCAGGATAATCCTTTGAGATTATTTCCTGTAGTGGAGCAGTCTAGATCAAGGAGCCATAGTTTCAGAATAAGAGGTCACACTTTTAAGACAAAATGAGGACGAATTTCTTTCAGGTGAGCAAATGTGGCTGAATCATTGATATATTCAAGGGGTAGGGATGGTGATAGATTTTGGAGCAGACTCGATGGGCTGAATGGACTAATTCTGTTCCTATCTTTTATGGTCTATACTGGTTTATTATTGTCACGTGCCAAGATACAGTGTAAAGCTTTGTTATGACTGTGTAACCAGAGAGACTCTGAAGTTGGTGATATAAAAGTTTTTATTCAGAATGACAAGCAGGAGACACTTGGTAGAGGCTTACAATTTCAAAAGTAAATCACTTTTTTATATTGTACCCTTAAGTTCAATAGGTGATTCCATACAGTTTCATTAATTACAATGTCATCACTTACTTCAGTGTTTTGGGTTAACAGTGCTTCCTTTGAATTGCATATCTACAGTGAGGACACTTCTGAATGTTCACATAGCTTTGCTAATTGTGAGCTTCCTTGAACTTATTTACAATAGTACAAATTACTTAAGCCCATAGTTATTTAGTTTGATGCAGGCTGATTAACACAACCCTATTGTCTTAATGTTTGGTTTATGCATATGCAAATATATCGTGGTCACCATTCTGCAAATCACATCTCTTAGTCTTGTGGGCTTTTACTGCTTGCAGTTTACAATAAAAAATAAAGACTTGTTCTTTCTTGAATTAATATGATATATTCACGAAACTCCAGAATATTCCATAACAAGCTTCTCTTGCCGATTGTTCCTGGAGATCAAATCATTACACAGTGCAATGAACTAGAATAAGGTAAAACAATAACAATGCAGAACAAAGTATAAAAGCTACCAAAAAAGTGCAGTGTAGGTAAACGATAAAGGGCAAGAGCATTACACGGTAGATTGTGAGGCTAAGAGTCTATATTATCATACAAGAGCTCCATTCAAGAATCTGATAATAGTTGGATGGAAGCTGTCTTTGAACCTGGTGGTACATGCTTTCATGTTTTTCTATCTTCTGTCTGATGGAAGAGGGGAGAAGAGGGAATGTCCCAGATAGGTGGGTTCTTAGATTTTGCTGGCTGCTTTACTGAGGCATTTGGAGGTATAGACTGAGTGCATAGGGGCACTGGAAAGTTATGGAGACCAGGAAAGAAAGTGGAGCTGAAGCTAAGGTCAGATCAATGATGATGTCATTCAATGGTGGAACAGGTTAAAGGAGCTGTACGCTTACCATTTTTATGTTCTTGCATTGTTCGTTAAACACAGCCTCATTGGAACATTAGAACATTGCAACATGCACAAAGAGCTGGAGGAAATCAGTGGCCTAGGCAGCATTTATGGAAAAGAATAAACAGTCAATGTTTTGGGCAGAGACCCTTCATCAGGACTGGAGAAAAAAGATGAGAAGGCAGAGTAAGAAGGTGGGGGGAAGGGAAGAAGAAATACAAGGTAGTAGATGATAGGTGAAACCTGGAGAGGGGGAAGGGATGAAGTAAAGAGCTGAAAGTTGATTGGTGAAAGAGGTAAAGGGTCAGTCCATGGCCTCCGCTACTGCCATGATGAGGCCCCACTCAGGTTGGAGGAGCAACATCTTCTATTCCATCTGGATAGCCTCCCACCTGACAGCATGAACAACACTGATTTCTCAAACTTCCAGTAATGCCCCCCCCCCCAACCTCTCCTTCATTCCCCATTCCCATTTCCCTCTCTCACCTTATCTCTTTACCTGCCTATACTTCCCTCTGGTGCTCCTCCCCCTTCCCTTTCTTCCATGGCCTTCTGTCCTCTCCTATCAGATACGCCTTTCTCCAACATGTCAGAATGGGAATGGGAAGTAGAATTAAAATGAATGGCCACTGGGAGATCCCACTTTTTCTGGCAGACTCCAAATTAAAAAGCTTGAAAACTGATCTGGAAGCCATGTGGTACAAGATGGTGGCGTGAGCACATGGTCAAAGAATTGGAGGGGAGCAGAGATCACAGAGGGGGAGCAACGAGAGAGGGTTTCACTGAACTGCCATCGAAGGGAAGATTTAAAACTTTTTTAGGGTAGGCATCGCTGAAGGAGACCATGGTGTAGTAGACTAATCACAAACAAGAGAAAATCTGCTGATGCTGGAAATCCAAGCAACACACATAAAATGCTGGAGGAACTCAGCAGTTATGAATCGAGATGCTTGAAAACGGATCTTTAGAACATAGTTAATTTTATTGGCTATCATTATGACTTCTCTAAAGGTTGCCAAGTTGTTATCAAATAGAGCTTTCTTGTAGAGTTAATATAGCTGTCCGATTCTTCAGAATATCTCTTTAAAACTAGATAAGATTTGAAATTTGTTCTGTAGTGGGGGGTGGGGGAGGGCAAGATGGCCTAACTGGTGTTTCACCTAGCAATTTCAACCTAATTAATACCTGAATCTTCACTTTTCTGTCTCTTTAACTGCATCTTTATTTCTCCTTTTAACTGCCTTTATCCTTTGTTACCTCTTCTCCTGTATATTTGCTGCAGTTTTTTTCTGGTCATTAGAGCTGTGCTAACTCATTTTTACATCATTGCTTGTGGCAGTTGGAGTCAAGAATATTGGAATGTGTTGTCACTCATCTTTGTACTAAAAGACGCTCCCTTTCCTGGAGGCAAATTCCATACTTAAACAAAAAACTTAATTGCTTATCCTGCTGCTGAATCAAGAGAGCTGATTGAATGGGGCAACAATGCCAGTGTTGGCCAGCTCAAAGTCATCAGAATTGGATCTTAACAAATGCGGCATTTTTTCTTGTTTGTCACAGGATCTTGATGAGATGTTGCTTTCAAAGTGTAACTGATTCCTAGCATTTATTATTTTGGGTCTGTATAACTAGCTGCTGGATATATATTACTGTCACTATAACTAGCTCTTGTGCATCTCTTGTTCATTCTCTATGATTAACTTCTGATATCTGTTCTATACAAATAGCTTCTACGGATGTCTTGCTAATCATCTGAAACACGTACAAAAGAAAGAAAGTTGAAGGCTAGTGCTTTAAATGTGAGACTTTTGAAGGAAAGTCGATGGTGGCATCACATGCTCAGACAACTCTGTTGAAATTCCACTATTAGTCAGTGTCACTTTATTTGAAGAAAGGCACACGGGAGAGTGTCCTAAGCAATGTCTGGAACAGAAACTTGCTTCAGATCGTCAATGGGTATGAGATGTACTGAATGGAATCCTCTGCCACAGCTATTGTCAGGGTAGGGATATACTTTACTTTATACTTTATTGTCACCAAACAATTGATACCAGAATGTACAATCATCACAGCGATATTTGATTCTGCGCTTCCCGCTCCCTGGATTACAAATATTAAATATTAAAAATAGTAAAAAAATTAGTAAATATTAAAAATTTAAATTATAAATCATAAATAGAAAAATGGAAAGTAAGGTAGTTCAAAAAAACTGAGAGGCAGGTCCGGATATTTGGAGGGTACGGCCCAGATCCTGGTCAGGATCCGTTCAGCAGTCTTATCACAGTTGGAAAGAAGCTGTTCCCAAATCTAGCCGTACGAGTCTTCAAGCTCTTGAGCCTTCTCCCGGAGGGAAGAAGGACGAAAATAGGGTACTTGAAATGTGGGAAGCTGTATTACTGACACGGTAGCCTCCCTTATCTGTTTTATCTTGTTCAAATCTAAGTGGTTATGTGGGTCTTGTAACAGAATTCAGCTGCTTAGGTTACGTTCTGGAAACTGTTTTGTTCAGACTAAATATTGAAGCCTGACTGGGCATCCAGTTCCCTGAATACAGCTTGTTGTCATGTGGGCAGAACGGTTCATTGAGCTAAACAATAAGTTTCTCCAGGCCGGGTCTTTATGTGCTGCTGTTGTGACTCCCGTCTCCCCTTCCCCCACCAATACTCTGCAATCCCGTCTCCCTCAGATCCCACCGTCAGCTCCTGGGCCCTCGGAGGCTCCATCTTCCTCTCACCCCAACCCTCCCCTCTCCATTGACACCTCCAGCCTCCCCCCTCCCCCCTCTGACAGAGGACATCATTTATTGAGCATTTAAATGTTGTAACCTTGATTCTCTGAGGGGAAAAAAATGCTTTCAATGAAGCCGTTGAGTAGTGCTGCAGAAACGGTCAATAGTGTGCATCAAAGTCATATCACACATTAGCAAGGGGACGTGGATGTAATGTAAAAGGCATTCTTTGTGGTTTCCTAATGCTAAGCTGGTAGATAAAATGAGGTTAAAATTGACATTGCAATGCAGATTCTGATATGCACGATTTAAGTGTTGTATTTTTGAGGTTTTGCTCATTGATGTATTTTAAGTATCGCAGTTGCAATCAGTTCTTTATCTGGTTCTTTTATCTTCTCTGTTCTAAACCTTTTTATGTTTTCCATTAAATAGTACTAGTTTTTTTGGCATCAGTTTTAAACTCTGAATATTTGGGTAATTTGGCACTACTTATTACAATGGGGCTGACTGTACTTCAGAACATGTCCTGCTTCTGCATCTTTCCCACAATTGGCATTAGACTCTTCCTTCTCAGGGTCCTTCTAGTCACAGACACAATGGACTGCCTTCATACCATGCTATCGGTGATTGCATTCTCCAAACCTTCATTTTCATTGTAACATTCAAGATGGTTGTGGATACCTTTAAATTCCTCATAGTTCCTAACTTGTTGAAGTAGTGAAATCATTTCATATTCACTCTTAGCTGTTTCTGGCATCACCAAGCCTCAATGCTTGAAACCGTTGTGAGCAAAGTAGTTTGGAATTGTCTCATTGTTTATTTCTTGCCAGCTATTAGTGACAAAAATCACTGTTCTTCGAACACGAACGAGCACACGCACACACACAGCGTTATTTAAAAACTGTTTACTCTAAGCACAGTGTAGTGTCTAATGGCCACGCAAATGTGCGTGACTGACACTAGTTAAAACCTGTTCGCCAACAGCCTCCAGTCCCAATTAAGCAGCATAGTGTCCCAAATAAATAAAGGGAATCCTGACTATTTTCTCAATTAGTTTTTGTTCTTTAAGAGTTGTCTCAAATAAGTGGCTGCCCCTATTAACTGATGCAGTCAAATGACAGCAGCAATAGCATATAATTTTTTGCTTCTTTATATGAGCACACCTGGGTCAGTATCCTGAAGTTGTGGTAAATCCTGGCTCTTTCCTGTGACACTGCCAGCCTCTTTTTTACAGAAATATTGGACTATGGTTTTGGAGGGGAGGGAGAATTATACCTCAAGGAACAGTAGTAGCTTTATCTTGAGCAAGCAGTGGTTTCATTTGTGAACTGACTGTACTTTTGATTGATGACTTTAGTATTCTGTAAACTGTGTTGTACTAACTATATCAGTGATTATAAAGTCCAGAACTGACTAAGGGTCATACAGTGATAGAGCACAAAAGTTAGGTCAAGTTCTCTAGTTGTTTCTCCTTCAGAAATATATACAATTCCTGTTTCTATTGCTGATATTAAATACCCTTAAGTTACCATTTACAACATTCCAAATCTTGACAATAAGGTGTCTGAATAAAAATTGTCCTTTTCTTGTCCGTCACGTTATATTGGCATTCTCCAACTTCCTGCTGTTGGAAATAGCTTTTCATTTACCATTAGTAGAATGCCAACTTCTGCAGTCTCTTTATTTCTCTGCAATTCCTCATCTTTGAAGCCATTCTGAAAATTTCTTCTAATCTCTGCAATGTCTCAGCAATCTTTTGAAAACACTGTTCTTGAAATTGAACATGGTGCTTCATGTGAATCCCGTCTTGTGTTAATGTAAGTTAATGCATCCTCGGTAAGAATGTTGTGAGTTTTGGTCCCCTCTTCAGAGGCTTGGTCATATGAGGTAGAGATTTACATCCAAAAAGGACATGAGAAAACTTGATGGACTTTTTACAACAATCAAGTAGTTTTATACTTACCTTCTTTACTACTAGATTTTTATTACTTGATTCCAGCTGCAATGCCAAATCATGAATTCTGCTCCATTTAATTTATCATTTGGTTCACTTTTCTTGACCTGCTTAACGTGCATCATTTCACCTTCTGTTTGGAACTACATCTACAGAATGTCTGCTGGTTTCACATCTCAATTAAAGGTTACTTATTGTCTCCAAACCTTGAACACCATTCTATTGCCACATATTTTGATGATAAATCATTTGGTTTCTCACTCTCAGCCAGTTGTGTAACAACTGCAGCGATTTCTAAAATTTCAAGGATTTAATTTTGCGATCAAGTTTATCATAAGATAAACTTGCTGCTTCCATCTTGTCGCCGCCTTCTGGAAGGAGGACAGGAGCCTCACATCCCACATCACCAGGCTCAGGAACAGTTATTATCCTTCAGCCATCAGGCTCCTGAATCAGCAAGGATAACTTCACTCACCTCAATGCTGATATAACTCTACAACTTATGGACTCACAAAGACTCTATAACTCAGATTGTCAGTATTTTTTTTTACTTATTATTTCTATTTTTTTCTCAGTTCAAGCTGGTAAACCCTGAGGTACAGGCCTGGCCAAGCACATTCATTTGTCAATTGAACTTTTGGTCTATTCTTGTGGTATTTAGTATTGTGGTTTTCTGAGGATTTTCATAGATATTGCTGTGTAGCCCTAATTGTTTAATGCTATTGTGTAGTGCCTTTGAAATGATACCAATTATGGATATTACTATCGGGACAATGTTATACCCTGTTCATGTTCCAAAGTCTTTCAATTTACTCTTTTAATTCAGCATATTTTGGTGTTTTTCACTTATTTTCTCTAAGTTATGTGTGTTTGGAATGGCTATATCTATTAAATAAGTTCTTGTTTATCCTGTATTATTATATCCAGATGGTTATTATGGATTGTCTTATCTGTAATAATTGATCGGTCATAATATAATTTGTATATTAAAGTGTGATTCCTTTTATGAGTTTGTATTTTAAAGCAAGATTTTGATGAATGCTTTTTGCCACTCGATTGTGCCTGTGTAAGTATTCAGATTGTGTAAATGTGTTACGGGATCCTGCAATGTTGGATTGTTTGTTTTTTTTCTTGGCATTTTTTTACATTTATTATCTTGAATACCTTGGTCCTTTAGTTTTGATAATTTTTTTTTACCTGGTCCTGTATTTCCACAAGGAACCCTTTTGTTTCTGGGAAGAGGTCTCCAACTCTGAGCCAGGCATTGAAGCTTTCTTGTTGACATCTCGTCTGCTCAAATCGTGAGGATGTCTTCCATGGAGGATCATGCTCTTCCATTGGTTAACTTTTTTCTTCAATAGTGATAATGTCTCATTTTTCTAGGTTGTGCTCTCATCTTAAGTTTAGTGGTGTATACTTAATCATATGCTTGCGAGGAGTGTTTATTCCTATTTTTGATGATGAAAGTATATCCTTAGTTGTATCTGACTGTTGTGTAGATTTTTAATGTCTGTTATTCCTCTTCTCCCTTCTGTCCTAGGTAGTATCAATATAAGTGTATTATAATGTACACAATCTGTAATTGGTTATTTCAGTTCTTACTTTTCTTTGTAAATTTTCCAGATCAGTTTTGGACCAAGATATTATGACAAAAGAATATGTTAATATAGATATAGTGAAAGTGTTTATTGCCTTTGCTATATTTTTACTGTTGAGCTGTAGCATATTTTTTTTAAGCCTTGAAGTAAATTCTGTCAAAAGTTTTTCCTTTATCCCACTATGATCTATTTTCTTTCCTTATTGATACTCCAGATACTTATGTTTCATATTCATCTGTTAGTTGTATTGTATCTTGCTGCTGTGTTTGGTATTCTGTTAGCTCTAACGTACCTTTCTTTGTGTTTAATGTTTTGTATCTCTCCAGTCCAAAGTTCATGTTTATATCTTTTGAAGATAGTTCTACTATTTGAATTAATTGTTTTAGTTTAACTGATGAATTTTGCATATCATTTCAAATCATCCATGTATAGAAGGTGTGTTAAGGTATAGCTAATTTTGTTGTTTCTGATTTGATGTTATTATTATCATTATGTTTGTATTTGCAGTCTTTTACACATTGGTTGTCAGTCTTCGTGTGTAGTTTTTCATTAATTCTGTGTATTTCTTCTACTGTGAATCCCTACAAAAAATGAATCTCAGAGTAGTATATGGTGACATTCAAGTACTTTGATAATTAATTTACTTTGAACTTTGAGATACTTCTATAAATATAGTGCACCGCTGCATTAATGCAGTTCAGGAATTCACAAATTACCATTAAAATATTTGAGATACAGAATAAAAATTTGTGGAATTTATTTGGGGAATAATGACAAAAAAACAGAATGTATACCAAGAGCTGAATGAGTTTACAAAGGACAACATTCATGGGCTGTCTGCAGCAAGTACCCACTTAAGGGATTTGCTATGGAAGCTGGCAAGACAATCTGTTCTATTGTTTGGGTGCAACAATTCTTTATTAAGCAATGTTACATTCATTTCCAGTTAATCAAAGCAGCAGTTCTATTGCTTCTGTCTACAAAGCAACCAGAATTCTCTTGCCGAAGACCATCACCCATGGGAGCCTTTAATACTTCATTGCTGACATTTCTTTATTAGGCCATGCTTTTTAAAATGCCAGTAATTTTGTCCTGGATTTTTATTTTTCAAAGTTTCTCAACCGTGTAATTGACTGGTTGGCCTATAGTTGCTGGATTATCTGCCATCCCATCCCATCCCATCCCCTTTTTTGTCAGGTCAATGAAATATTAACTGTGTCTCTCTGCAGATGCCTCTAGATATGTTGAGTGTTTTCCGCCTTTTTTCTGTCTTTGTTTCAGTTTGCCAGCATTGGTCTTTTTTTTGCTTTTCAGTTGGTTTTAGTTATCTCAGATGTGGAAAAATCCTCTGCAGTTCATCAAGCCAGAATGGAAGGTCTTAGTTTAGTATCTCATTGACAAATGACATCTCTGAGTCTACATCATTTCCTTAGTATGTCAGCCTACAATTTTGAGTTAAACTATTGTTGGCTCTAATGATCTTAACGTAGCAGTACACTGGTACTTTTAAATAATATGGGATGGTTTTGGTTTAGCTTTATTTTCACCAAAAATAGTTGCTGCTGACAAAAAGCAATACAAAGCAAAATAGGTTGTGACCCACCAGAAAAAGTCAATTTCCACACAAAAAGAGTATGCTGATGTAGAAATGGGTAATTTCTAGGTTGCAAACCAGTTTCAGGATAGTATAATATACTAGCTCATGGAGCTACATAGCATAGTTTCCATGTATGATTGCAATTTCATGGGCTACCAGGGCTAAATAATTGCAAATTAGTTTCATTTATGAAATGTGCAGTTATATTGAACCTTGCTCTTTAATGTTATGTTTTGAGGTAAATAGCATACATTACTATTGCAGGTTATTCAGTCAATGGCAAAAAAAATTGCTGTTTATTAGTTAAATTATAAAAGTACATCAAAAGGTAATAATCTATTTTGAGAAGCCTAATAATAAGAGTAAAGATAGAACATGCAAAGAGGATAAACAAGGAGCTGAAAATATCATCAATGGCCTCAACATCACAAAATGCAGTATAGTCATTTAAATTGTTCACGTAACACAGGAAATGTTTTGGCCAAATTATGCATAGCTGTTTTGCAGAAACCTTGTCATGTGATAATGTCTGGGTGATAGAAACATTGAAAAGCTACAGCACATTTCAGGCCCTCAGCCCACAAAGCTGTGCCGAACATGTCCTTACCTTAGAAATTATCTAGGGTTACCCATAGCCCTCTATTTTCCTAAGCTCCATGTACCTATCCAGGAGTCTCTTAAAAGACCCTATTGTATCCGCCTCCACCACTGTCACCGGCAGCCCATTCCACGCACTCACCACTCTCTGCGTAAAAAAACTTACCCCTGACATCTCCTCTGTACCTACTTTCAAGCACCTTAAAGCTGTGCCCTCCCATGCTAGCCATTTCAGCCCTGGGAAAAAGCCTCTGACCATCCACATGATCAATGCCTCTCATCATCTTGTACACCTCTATCAGGTCACCTCTCATCCTCCGTCGCTGCAAGGAGAAAAAGCCGAGTTCATTCAACCTATTCTCATAAGGCATGCTTCCCAATCCAGGAAACATACTTGTAAATCTCCTCTGCACCTTTTCTATGGTTTCCACATCCTTCTTGTAGTGAGGCGACCAGAACTCAGCACAGTACTCCAAGTGGGGTCTGACCAGGGTCCGATATAGCTGCAACAGTACCTATTGGCTCCTAAATTCAATCCTACGATTGATGAAGGCCATTGCGCACCGTATGCCCTCTTAACCAAAGAGTCAACCTGCACAGCAGTTTTGAGTGTCCCATGGACTTGGACCCCAAGATCTCTCTGATCCTCCACACTGCCAAGAGTCTTACCATTAATACAATATTCTGCCATCATATTTCACCTACCAGAATGAATCACCTCACACTTATCTGGGTTGAACTTCATCTGCCACTTCTCAGCCCAGTTTTGCATCCTATCAATGTCCCACCGTAACTTCTGACAGCCCTCCACACTATCCACAACACCCTCAACCTTTGTGTCATCAGCAAACTTACTAACCCATCCCTCCATTTCCTCATCCAGGTCATTTATAAAAATCACAAAGAGTAGGGGTCCCAGAACAGATCCCTGAGGCACACCACTGGTCACCGACCTCCATGCAGAATATGACCCACCTACAACCACTCTTTGCCTTCTGTGGGCAAGCCATTTCTGGATCCAGAAAGCACTGTGCCCTTGGATCCCATGCCTCTTGACTTTCTCAATAAGCCTTGCATGGGGTACCTTGTCAAATGCCTTGCTGAAATTCATCTACACTTACATCTACTGCTCTACCACCATCAATGTGTTTAGTCACATCCTCAAAAAATTCGATCAGGCTCTTTCGACACGACCTGCCTTTGACAAAGCCATGCTGACTATTCCTAATCATGTTATGCCTCTCCAAATGTTCATAAATCCGGCCTCTCAGGATCTTTTATTTAAAAAATATGCAAATTGGCAAATCATTCTCAAAAATACATCTATTTTATTTTTGTATAACCACCATGGGGAAGATGATGTTCTGAGGTCCCTATCTTGCAAACCTCATCTCTAAGTTGTCAGTATTCTGCAGTGCTGCAATTGCAAATGACCTTGATTCTTGTACTCAAATTTCTGGAGTAGACTTGAATATAGAACTATCTGACTCAAAAGCTGACTGTTGTAGGCAAAAATCAGTAAACTGATATCCATTGCAAAGAGTTAGTGACATTGTCTCTTTTTTTTAAAATCACAGATGTCCAGTTGCATGGCAAGTATTTAAAATAATTTAAACCCAAATTTGTTGAGTGTCCAGGATGAGCAGTGGAGGCATCTTTGATAAGAACTCTGTAACAATTACATGATGTTGCTCATGCTTTTATTTGAATCTTTAAAGTATATCTACTTTATACACACATCAGCATGTCTTCAAGTTTCTGCATTTCATTATTATCAATGGCTAATAACGCTTAGGGAAATATTCTATCTGTTTAGAGTAAGATGACATTGTTCTCCTCTTGCTGGCATTATAAATTGTTGTGCTGTCAGCTGCCCACTATTAATAAATATCTTAATAGATATTATATTTACGTTTGAGATAGCTTTTAGTATATCAGACATTGATTTACAGATTTGAATCCTGCAAAACACATTGTTTGTGGGAAACTCCAAGGATTATGATATGATTATTTGATACCCATTATTGAATGTACTGCTGTGCAGTCAAGTACTTTGGGTCATTTTCTGTTTCAAATGAGCAAACAGTTTGAGAGAATACAAATCTATAAGAGTAAAGTAGTTGTTTCTGTACTTGGCTTTACAATTTTGGGTCATACATGTTGAATCCCAGCTCCTTATGATTTTGTTTGTGGCTTTATACAGTGAAACATAATCTCAGACAATTTTCATATCACTGGAGATTGTAAGCCTCTGGTTTAGGAGGTAAAGGGGAAGATGCGTGGTGTGGTCGGTGCTTCTGCTGGCACGGTGGGGGGTGCGGATTGATACTTCTTGCTGCTGCTTATGCGAAGGGAGGGGTGGGGGCTTTAGGGCTTTGATGTTTCTGTCATTCTATGGGGTTTCTTTGTTTCATGGATGTCTATGAAGAGGACAAATCTCAGGTTATAGGCAGAATACATGTTCTTTGATATTAAATGGACTTTGAAACCTTTGAAACTATTTTCCTACGGAATAACAGAGATGTAGAGCATGCAAACAAGTAATTTGATTCTGCAATGGGCATCCATTGATATTAATCTTATAGCATTTGTCCCATAGCCTTCGATGCCAAAGTGATTCAAGCATTCTTTCAGAAACTTCTTTTTATTTATTTATTCATTTATGGGATGTGGGCGTTACCAGCTAAGCCAGCATTTATTGGCCATATGTAGTTGCGCTTGAGAAGGTGGTGATGAGCTGCTTTCTTGAACCCTACAGTCCCTGAGGTGTAGATACACCCACAGTGCTGTTAGGAGGAAATTCCATGATTTTCTTAAGTGCTAATAGCAATTTTGCTTATACCACTCTCTCTGGCAGTGCCTTCCAGGTACACACAACAATCTGGATGAAAAAGGAATCCCACAAATCCCCTTTAAATCTTCTTCCCGTTGCCCTAAGTCTATGTCCTTTAGTTTTATTCTTTTCTACCATTAATGATAGAATATCTTGTGTAATATGAATATATTTTAATTTTTTTGTTTTCACTAATGCATTTGTGTAATTCGTGGAGGGAAATCAAGTCTGGACAAGCAGGAATGAGGTCTGGTGTAGCTCCCAAAATTGGCTGAAGAAAATCAGAATCAGGTTTATCACCGGCATGTGTTATGAAATTTGTTAAGTTAGCAGCAGCAGCAATTCAATGCAATACATAATATAGAAGAAGAGAAAAAATAATAAATAAATTACCATGTACATATATTGATTAGATTAAAAATCGTGCAAAAAGCATAAATAATATATATTTTATAAAATGAGGTAGTCTTCACGGTTTCAACGTCCATTTAGGAATCAGATGGAAGAGGGGAAGAAGCTGTTCCTGAATCGCTGAGTGAGTGCCTTCAGGCTTCTGTAGCTCCTACCTGATGGTAACAGTGAGAAAAGGGCATGTCCTGGATGCTGGAGGTCCTTAATAATGGACGCTGCCTTTCTGAGACACCGCTCCTTGAAAATGTCCTGGGTACTTCGTAGGCTAGTACCCAAGATGGAGCTGACTAAATTTACAACCCTCTGCAGCTTCTTTCAGTCCTGTGCAGAAGCCCCCCCCCGCCCCCATACCAGACAGTGATGCAGCCTTTAAGAATGCTCTCCACAAATAAAAATCCTCGGTTAAATTGATCAAGATCCTTGGTTGTAATACTCACTTACGTGAGCTAAGGGTTGAGGGCTTAATATTTTTTACAAGGCATTGTACATGAAAGGCAGAAAGGAATGGAAGGGGTAAAGGCTGTTAAGTATATCTCAATGAAAAGGAATCTTTTTTGAAAAATGAGGCTCTTTAAATTACAGGATTGTGTCTACTATTGGTCCACTCCCAACTCCCAGAGAATGAATGCATTATGAAATAAGAGTGTTACTAATCTAACTCTGCCAATGGGGAAATTGTTGAGAAAGAAACACAAAGACCTGACTCAGAAGAAATGTTGTAAAGGCAAACATAGCAGCATTTAGTTTGGTTGTACAAATGGCATTGAGCTACATTGCCAGTGTTTTACTGCTGGTAGTTAAATTAGGTGACAGACATCTGCCTTTTCTCTGCCAAGAAATATTTTCTGTATTTGTGCTCCAGCCAACCCACCACGCACACTTGCCCTGCATAATAGCCCTGTGGTTAGACTTATTTTTTCTGACTAGTCCTCCACATAATGTCTCAAAACCACTCGCTACCCTCTCTCACCAGCACCCTGATGACCTTCAATGACGCGTGCTTTCAAAGGCCTATGTTACCATATCTGAATGGCTTTGTTTATCAGAGTTTTGAAAACAGATGAAATTAATACAAATCATTAAAATGAGCAACACAGTTATAAAAATACATTCAACCATTAATTAAAAACAAAAAAGAAGATGCAGTGATATAAATGAAAATAAATAAAGAAGCATGGCTGACTTGTATTCTTGATGAAGGTAAACAACCAAATTCAAATTAATAGGGCCACGTTGTGCATGCTATTTAAAGCAAAGGGGTAGATAAGAATGCATGTCAGTAAGCTACATAATGATGCTGATGGTGAGCCCAAACCAGACTGAGAGTCAGAGAGCTGCACCTGCTGATGTATGTACTGCATATACATGTAGCAGGAGGTTCTGAGGTAACTGATGAGGCCTACGTGAGAACTGCAGACTCTTCCACAGGTGGGACAGCAGAACCCTAATGAATTAAACCACAGAGTAGCTTGTGAGATGATGTACTTCTGCCAGTGTATGGGGTGTCAGGGAGGGGTAGCACCTCTGGTGGGGGAACATGTCGTGTCTTTTTCAAGGCGGTTAGTCCACCTTTGGTCCCCACCTGGCACTCAGCTCTCTCCTGTGGCTCCCTGTAGCTGTTTGCATGCGACAGCGGCCATACCCCGGGCAACGGCTTTGACAAGCCGGCTAAACCAGGTGAGGGTAGCCGACGGGTCTCAAACCTTCTGTGAGACAGGGAGTTGTCTATCCCAGCATGTGAAGACAGACTCTGGCGGATTGAGCGGATGAGACCAATGGAAGGTCCAACGGTCAAGAAGGCGGTCTCTGCAAGCGTCGTGGAATGTGTAGAGCAGGACAAGACACAGAAGACATACTGGTCATCTACTGCGCCTAGTCCCATCTCCAGCCGTCTCGACTCTGTCTTGCCACTGGATCCAGATGGGAATTGGGAAGTGAGAGTGAGGCTGACGCTGCGCAACTCTCCCTCACTTAAATCCAAATCATGAGCTAGTCTTGAGACCATCAATGGTGTCGAGGTCTTCATCAACGATGACGATGGACGAACATACTTCTGCCGCTTCTTGCCTGACAAATCTGTTGGAATTCTTTGAAGAAGTAACAAGCAAGATAGACAAAGGCGAATTGGTAGATGTTATGTACTTGGATTTTCATAAAGCCTTTGACACGGTGCCAGACACGAGGGTGCTTAAAAAGTTAAGAGCCCAAGGTATTACAGGAAAGATTAAGCATTGGCTGATTGGCAGGAGGCAAAGAGTGGGAATAAAGGGAGCATTTTCTGGTTGGCTGCTGGTGACTAGTGGTGATTCGCAGGGGTCAGCGTTGGGACGACTCCTTTCTATATTATATGTCAATGATTTAGATGACATAATTGATGGCTTTGTTGCAAAGTCTGCAGACAGTATGAAGGTAGGTGGAGGAAAGGTAGTTTTGAGGAAGTAGAGAGGCTACAGTAGGACATAGATGTTGAGAATGGGCAAAGTAGTAGCAGATGGAATACAGTGTTGGGAAGTGTATGGTCATGCACTTTGGTAGAAGAAATGAAAAGGTTGAGTATTTTCTAAGTGGAGAGAAAATACTTTCTTTTCAAATCTTTTTATTATTATTATCCAAAATTAACAAGAGTACATCAAAGTAGGCAACACTTACAGTGTCTCAAGAAAAAAAACATTGTTTTAAAGATTGAAAAAATTTTGGTGACCAAAAAAAGAGGGAAAAACCCCTGCTAAGCAAGGAAAAGTGGGGGGACAAAACCCCATTAGGTGTTCAACCCCAGAGCCATGCGTCATACAAAAAGCTTCTAAAGATTAACATCAAACTGCCAGCAAGAAAAAAATGTACCAAAAATTTACAGTTAGACGGTGGAAGAAATCTATCAATTAACTCAAATGATAGTAACGAGCAAATGAACCCCATCTTTTCTCAAAATCAAACATGGGTTCAAAGGTTCGACTTCTAATTTTCTCCAAACTAAGACATAGCATCACTAGAGAGAACCATTGTGACAAAATGGGAGCCGATGTATCCTTCCACTTCAACAAAATGGTCCTCCTAGCTATCGATGTAACAAATGCAATAACATGTTGGTCAGACAAAGAGATACCGCAGATATTTTGAGGAATTATTCCAAAAAGCACAGTTAATTTGTTAGGTTGTAAATTAATTTTAAGTGCTTTAGAAATTGCAGAAAAAACTGACTTCCAGAACTGTTCCAGTATAGAACAAGACCAAAACATGTGTATCAGTGTAGCTGTCTCAGTTTTACATCTATCGCAATAACTATCAACATTAGGAAACATTTTAGACAAGCTCTCCTTCGTCAAATAGTAATGATGTACAATTTAAAATTGAATCAGTGAATGACTAGCACAGATCGAAGAAGAGATAATCAACTTCAGAATCCACATCCAGTCCTCTGTCATAAAAGTCAAATTAAGTTCCTTTTCCCAATCTTGTTTAATCTTAAATAAAGGTTGTAATAGTAAATTATAAATTCTTCCAGTGGAACCCTTGAAAGGGTTCATACTCGAAATAGTATCTAACAGGTCGGCATCCAATATGTAAGGAAAATTACTTAAATATTTTTGTAAGAAATGTCTAACTTGAAGGTATTGTAAAAAGAGTGAGTATGAAAGAGAATATTTATCAACTAATTGTTCAAAAGACATCAGTCTATCTTCTCTAAATAAATCCAAAAAAGAATTAATACCTTTATTTTTCCAAAGTAAAAAAAATTGGATCACTCAAAGAAGGCTTAAAAAAGTAATTTTGATAAATTAAACTACAAAGTTTAAATTTTTTAAGATTAAAAAAAATTATGGAACTGGAGCCAAGTTTATAAAGAATGCTTAATCACAGGGTATAAATTTAAATTAGCAACTTTAGCTAATTGTATAGGTAAAGCAGCTCCCAATAATGAGGTTAAATAAAACTGTTTCACAGCTTTCAATTCCAAGTCTACCCAAATTGGCCGATGGTTCTTATCAACCCAGTGTAACAAAAAGGACATACTGTATATTGCACATTAACAGCCCAGTAATGCATTCTTAAATTAGGCAAAGCGAGACCTCCATCCTGTTTCAACTTTTGTAAGTGACATTTACTAATTCTTGGTCTTTTATTATTACAAATAAAAGATAAAATAATAGAATCAATCTGATCAAAAAACTTCTTAGTCAGAAAAACAGGGATATTCTAAAATAAATATAAAAATTTTGGTAAAATCGTCATTTTGACTATATGGATGCGACCAACAAGTGAAAATGTAAGTGGGTTCCATCGAGAAAATTCAAATATCTGAGGTGCAAAGGGACTTGCAAGTCCTTGTGCAGGATTCCCTAAAGGATAATTTGCAGATTGGATCTGTGGTGAGGAAGTCAAATGCAATGTTAGCATTCCTTTCAAGAGACTAGAATATAAAAGCAAGGATGTAATGTTGAGACTTTATAAAGCACTGGTGAGGCCTCACTTAGAGTATTATGAGCAGGTTTTGGGCCCTTTTTCTTAGGAGGGATATACTGACACTGAAGAGGATTCAAAGGAAGTTCACGAGAATGATTCCAGGATTGAACAGCTTGTCATATGAAGAACATTTGATGGCTCTGGGCTTGTATTCACTAGAGTTCAGGACAATGAGGGTGACTGGTTGAAACTTATCGACTGGTGAAAGGCCTCGATAGAGTGGATGTAGAGAGGATGTTTCCTGTGGCAGGAGAGTCTGGAGAGTATTTTAGAATAGAATGTTAAGTGTGTCCAGGATGGATTCCTGCCACAGTATGTTGACAGGCTGACTAGGGGGAATGCCATACTAGATCTAGTATTAGGTGACGAACCGGGTCAGGTCACAGATCTCTCAGTGGGTGAGCATCTGGGGGACAGTGACCACCCCTCTCTGGTCTTTAGCATTATGGAAAAGGATAGAATCAGAGAGGACAGGAAAATTTTTAATTGGGGAAGGGCAAATTATGAAGCTATAAGGCTAGAACTCATGGGTGTGAATTGGGATGATGTTTTTGCAGGGAAATGTACTATGGACATGTGGTCAATGTTCAGGGATCTCTTGCAGGATGTTAGGGATAAATTTGTTCCGGTGAGGAAGATAAAAAATGGGAGGGTGAAGGAACCATGGGTGACAAGTGAGGTGGAAAATCTAGTCAGGTGGAAGAAGGCAGCATACATGAGGTTTAGGAAGCAAGGATCAGATGGGTCTATTGAGGAATATAGGGTAGCAAGAAAGGAGCTTAAGGGGGCATGAGAAGGCCTTTGCGAGTAGGGTAAAGGAAATTCTTTAATTATGTGAAGAACAAAAGGATGATAGGAATGAAGGTAGGACCGATTAGAGATAAAGGTGGGAAGATGTGTCTGGAGGCAGTGGAAGTGAGCGAGGTCCTCAATGAATACTTCTCTTCGGTATTCACCAATGAGAGGGAATTTGATGACGGTGAGGACAATATAAGTGAGGTTGATGTTATGGAGAGGAGGTGTTGGAGTTGTTAAAATACATCAGGATGGATAAGTCCCCAGGGCCTGACGGAATATTCCTCAGGCTGCTCCACGAGGCGAGGGAAGAGATTGCTGAGCCTCTGGCTAGGATCTTTACATCCTTGTTGTCTACGGGAATGGTACCGGAGGACTGGAGGGAGGCGAATGTTGTCCCCTTGTTCAAAAAAGGTAATAGGGATACTCCGGGTAATTATAGACCAGTGAGCCTTACGTCTGTAGTGGGAAAGCTGTTGGAAAAGATTCTTAGAGATAGGATCTATGGGCATTTAGAGAATCATGGTCTGATCAGGGACAGTCAGCATGGCTTTGTGAAGGGAAGATTGTGTCTAACAGGCCTGATAGAGTTCTTTGAGGAGGTGACCAGGGATATAGATGAGGGTAGTGCAGTGGATGTGATCGATATGGATTTTAGTAAAGCATTTGACAAGGTTCCACACGGTAGGCTTATTCAGAAAGTCAGAAGACATGGGATCCAGGGAAGTTTGGCCAGGTGGATTCAGAATTGGCTTGTTTGCAGAAGGCAGAGGGTCGTGGTGGAGGGAGTATATTCGGATTGGAGGGTTGTTACTAGTGGTGTCCCACAAGGATCAGTTCTGGGACCTCTACTTTTTGTGATTTTTTACTAATGACCTGGATGCGGGGGTAGAAGGGTGGGTTGGCAAGTTTGCAGACGATACAAAGTTTGGTGGTGTTGTAGATAGTGTAGAGGATTGTCGAAGATTGCAAGGAGACATTGATAGGATGCAGAAGTGGGCTGAGAAGTGGCAGATGGAGTTCAACCCAGAGAAGTGTGAAATGGTATACTTTGGAAGGACAAACTCCAAGGCAGAGTACAAAGTAAATGGCAGGATACTTGGCAGTGTGGAGGAGCAGGGGGATCTCAGGGTACATGTCCAAAGATCCCTGAAAGTTGCCTCACAGGTAGATGGGGTAGTTAAGAAAGCGTATGGAGTGTTAGCTTTCATCACTCGAGGGATAGAGTTTGAGTCGCAAGGTAATGATGCAGCTCTATCAAACTCTGGTTAGGCCACACTTGGAGTACTGTGTCCAGTTCTGGTCGCCTCACTATAGGAAGGAAGCATTGGAAAGGGTACAGAGGAGATTTACCAGGATGCTGCCTGGTTTACAGAGTATGGATTATGATTAGAGATTAAGGGAGCTAGGGCTTTACTCTTTGGAGAGGAGGAGGATGAGAGGAGACATGATAGAGGTATACAAGATATTGAGAGGGATAGGTAGAGTGTATAGCCAGCTCCTCTTCCCCAGGGCACCACTGATCATGGACATGGCTTTAAGGTAAGGGGTGGGAAGTTCAAGGGGGATATTAGAGGAAGGTTTTTTACTCAGAGTGTGGTTCGTGCATGGAATGCACCGCCTGAGTCAGTGGTGGAGGCAGATACACTAGTGAAGTTTAAGAGACTACTCGACAGGTATATGGAGGAAACTAAGGTGGGGGGTTATATGGGAGGCGGGGTTTGAGGTCGGCACAACATTGTGGGCCGAAGGGCCTGTACTGTGCTGTACTATTCTATGTTCTATGTTAATGGAGTCAAGAAGGGATTTCTTTAACCAGAGAGTTGTGAATCTATGGAATTCATTGCTGCAGGTGACTGTGGAGGCCAAGTCTTTTTGTATATTTAAGGCAGAGGTTGATAGATCCTTAATGGACCAGGGCATGAAGGGATATTGGGAGAAGCCAGGGCTGAGAGGGAAAATGGATCAGCCATGATGAAATGGTGGAGCAGACTTGATGGGGTAAATGGCCTAATTCTGCTCTGACTTTTATCCTGTAGTTTTAAGAAAGATTGTTACATAAATTAGAGAGATGGTAATGAATGCATAAATGGTGCTTTTCCAAAATTCCTTTAGTTCTGGACCCCCTCGGTGGTTTGGAAAGTAGAAAATGCAACACTTGCATTTATTGTAGTTGGAAGTGAGGAATCATGTATTATGGTCAATCATCAATTGAGGTTGATGAAAAAAATTCAGGCAACACACATAAAAGTTGCTGGTGAACGCAGCAGGCCAGGCAGCATCTCTAGGAAGAGGTGCAGTCGACGTTTCAGGCCGAGACCCTTCGTCAGGACTAACTGAAGGAAGAGTGAGTAAGGGATTTGAAAGTTGGAGGGGGAGGGGGAGATCCAAAATGATAGGAGAAGACAGGAAGGGGAGGGATGGAGCCAAGAGCTGGACAGGTGATAGGCAAAAGGGATACGAGAGGATCATGGGACAGGAGGTCCGGGAAGAAGGACAAGGAGGTGGGGGGGGGGACCCAGAGGATGGGCAAGGGGTATATTCAGAGGGACAGAGGGAGAAAAAGGAGAGTGAGAGAAAGAATGTGTGTATAAAAATAAGTAACAGATGGGGTACGAGGGGGAGGTGGGGCCTTGGCGGAAGTTAGAGAAGTCGATGTTCATGCCATAGCGGAAGTTAGAGAAGTCGATGTTCATGCCATAGCGGAAAAAAATTCAGTGCTGTTTTAGGGATGTGGTAATCAGGCAGCTGGAAGATCCTGTTAAAATTAGGCAGTCAATGTGGTTTTGAATGTTTAATAAAGCTAATAATTTTGATGTAATTTGTAGGGTACAAAAAGGAAATAGTAATGGAAACTCTACATTTCCACCCTTAAAATATTGTGCTTCCAGTTTCTTTATTGTATTATGGAAATCACAATCAGTGGCCAATTTATTAGGTATAAATGTTATTAGGTAGCTAATGTTATCCCACTTTTTAAGAAAGGAGGGAGAGAGAAAACAGGCAATTATAGACCAGTTAGTCTGACATCAGTGGTGGAGAAGATGCTGGAGTCAATTACAAAAGATGAAATAGTGGCATATTTGGATAGCAGTAGCAGGATAGGTTTGAGTCAGCATGGATTTACGAAGGGGAAATCATGCTTGACTAATCTTCTGGAATTTTTTTGAAGATGTAACTATGAAAATGGACATGGGAAAGCCAGTGGATTTAATGTATCTGGACTTTTAGAAAGCCTTTGATAAGGTCCCTCATAGGATGTTAGTGAGCAAAATTAGAGTACATGGTATTGGGGGTAGGGTACTGACATGGATAGAAAATTGGTTGGCAGACAGGAAGCAAAGAGTAGGGATTAACGGGTCCTTTTCAGAATGGCAGGCAGTGACTAGTGGGGTACCACAAGACTCGGTGCTAGGACCGCAGCTATTTACAATATACATTAATGATTTAGATGAAGGGATTAAAAGTAATATTAGCAAATTTGCAGATGACACAAAGCTGGGTGACAGTGTGAAATGTGAGGAAGATGTTATGAGAATGCGGGGCGGCTTGGACAGGTTGGGTGAGTGGGCAGATGCATGGCAGATGCAGTTTAATTTGGATAGATGTGAGGTTATCCACTTTGGTGGCAAGAACAGGAAGGCAGATTACTATCTGAATGGTGTCAAGTTAGGAAAAGAGGAAGTACAAGAGATCTGGGTGTCCTTGTTCATCAGTCACCGAAAGTAAGCATACAGGTACAGCAGGCAATGAAGAAAGCTAATGGCATGTTGGCCTTCATGACAAGGGGAGTTGAGTATAGGAGCAAAGAGGTCCTTCTGCAGTTGTACAAGGCCCTGGTGAGACCCCACCTGGAGTATTGTGTGCAGTTTTGGTCTCCAAATTTGAGGAAGGACATTCTTGCTATGGAGGGAGTGCAGCATAGGTTCACTGAGTTAATTCCAGGGATGGCGGGAATGTCATATGTTGAAAGATTGGAGCGACTGGGCTTGTATACACTGGAATTTAGAAGGATGAGAGGGGATCTGATTGAAACATATAAGATTATTAAGGGATTGGACATGCTAGAGGCAGGAAACATGTTCCTGATGTTGGCGGAGTCCAGAACCAGAGGATACAGTTTAAGAATAAGGGGTAGACTATTTCGAATGGAGTTGAGGAAAAACTTTTTCACACAGAGGGTTGTGGATCTGTGGAATGCTCTGCCTCAGAAGGCAGTGGCGGCCAATTCTCTGGATTCTTTCAAGAAAGAGTTAGATAGAGCTCTTAAAGATAGCGGAGTCAAGGGATATGGGGAGAAGGCAGGAACAGGGTACTGATTGTGGATGATCAGGCATGATCACAGTGAATGGCGGTGCTGGTTCAAAGGGCCAAATGGCCTACTCCTGCACCTATTGTCTATTGTATAGTATTGGAACCCAGGTGTGGTCTCATGCTACAGTAGCTCATCCACTTTAAAGTTCAATATATAGTGTGTTCAGACCTCTTGTGCGCACCTTTGTTTTAATGTGTGATTGTTTGAGTTACTGTTGCCTTCCTATCTGTTTGAACCAGTCTGACCATTCTCCTCTGATCGCTCTCATTAACAAGGCATTTTCACCCACTGAACTGCCACGCACTCACTGGATATTTTTATTTCATATATCATTCTCTGTAAACTCCAGAGACTGTTGTGCATGAAAATGCCATTAGATCAGCAGCTTTTGAGATACTCAAACCGCCCTGCCTGGCACCAGCAATCACTCCATGGTCAAAGTCAATTAAATTATATTTCTTACCCCATTCTGATGCATCGTCTGAACAACAACTGAACTTCTTGACCAAGTCTGTATGTTTTTATGAATTGAATTGTGACATGATTGGCTGATTAGATATTTGCATTAACAATAGGTGTACAGGTGTAATTAATAAAGTGGCCTCTGAGTGTATATGTATTGCTGCTCAGTCAGTTTAATCGATCTATTTTAAAAGTTGCTTCTGATTTATTTTTAAATGGCTTCTTCTGTTGTTTTGATGATTTTTTTCCCTGGCTGTTATGCCTCATGTTTTGCTTATGACTTGCTTTCTCCTTTCCATTTTTATTTTTAGAGTTGTTTCTTTTCTTGTGCATGCCTCATCATTTTATTAGCCTTTTCCATCTCATTCTAATTGGAGAAGAACTTCAGGTGGTTCATTGCTTTGGAATAGGTAATTGAATACCTTGTAGAGGTAAGTATTATTTAACAGTCCGGGATAATAGATATAGATGCATGAATGCAAATTTAAGCTAGTTATATGAAGAATTTTTCTTCTCACATTTCTCAATGACTTCAAGAAAAATATTGACTATATCATGTGACCAAGGGACTTTCAAGTGATATGTTATGGTGTGGTACCAAGACACAGATTGGTTTCATTCTAGTTGCAGTGATAAATGATTTTACCATCAATGTTGTGAGTCCAAGTTAATACCCATTGTGTTACAAATATTTTACTAATCTACACTTTTTTGTGTTTTTTTCTGACCTTGAGTTTAATCCTGAATGTGCCCTTTACCTAGTGAAGCCTGATAGAATTTCCTCCAGTATTTTGTATGTGTTACTTTGGATTTCCAGCATCTGCAGAATCTCTTCCGCTTGTGTTCAGAATTTTAATCTTATCAATTTTGCTCTTGAGAGAAAGGCCCATTTATTTAATAATGGTGTTTCTTGAACCTGGATTGCCATTTGCATGACAATTGCTTCCCATCATAATAACAAGTATATTTATGAAGTATTTACACTAGGAAAAGGAAATTTTAACTTTGCTGCTATTGTAGGATCCAGTTCTGTTTGCAATATCGCCTACCAGAAATATTAAAATTGTACTACAAATGTGAGCATCTCCTTCACTGCCCTTCCTCCATATATTCCTTATGAATATTTTGTTCTACTGTTGTGACTTCTATGGCCACCCTATGGTCTTAATTGGGGTAGCTATAATCTCTGTTCACAATGTCTCATACCAGTGCCAAAGTGCGTTGTTTTAACCATCAGCTATCTCTGATATAAAAAATAGCAGCAATTCCATTGCTTGTATTTATTGCTTTAAACTATACATAGTGCTGAAAATAATCCTTTCTATTTACAAGTGACGTTTGTTCGTCTAAGTGCATTCTTGTGTTGCTTTAATAGCAGGTTGAAAGCTATGACATTCATATGTATCTCTCTTTCTTTTACCTTTATCTGTTGGTGAGAGTATTATTTACTTAACTCCCTGGTGTTTATCTACTCTATTGTCTAGTAATACTGATTGGCTTGGTTCCAATGTGGAAAAATGCAACCATCTCTCGTACGGAGTTTGGCTACAACAGGTGGAATCACCCAGTATCTAAACCTTGTATTACCACTAAAACAGCAACAGTAGCCCATAATTTTAAAGCATTTTCAGTGTAGCAAAGTGTCTGTGTGTTCTTCACACCAGTTAGCACATGGGGTATGACCTTCTTTAGCTTGCTTTCAATTTAGCATGCTATGTGTCATTGTCATGGAGTCCAAATCCTAGAGCAAAGGGACTGCAGTACTTGAGCATCACAGTGATCTATTACCTTCTGTTGTGCTATTTCAGCCAATTGATGAATGCGTACCTTGCTCGTGGTGTCTCTCCTACAAAATAAGATTAAAGAAAAAAATTATCAAACAAAAACATGTAGAATTTGAGCAGTGTTCTCAGTAAAGAGATTTCACCTATAGTCACAGCTGCTAATTGAGAAACAACATGGAGGTGTCCAGGAGGCTGGAACAGGAGAAGCAAGGGTTTCCTTCATGAGCCAAGCTGCATTTCTTTGGTCACAAACAACAGGAATTCTGCAGATGCTGGAAATTCAAGCAACATACATCAAAGTTGCTGGTGAACGCAGCAGGCCAAGCAGCATCTATAGGAAGAGGTGCAGTCGACGTTTCAGGCCGAGACCCTTCGTCTCGAGACGAAGGGTCTCGGCCTGAAACGTCGACTGCGCCTCTTCCTATAGATGCTGCTTGGCCTGCTGCGTTCACCAGCAACTTTGATGTATGTTGCTTTCTTTGGTCACATAGCATTTTGAAATGCACATTTGAATTTCAAGGAGGGGTCTTGTTTTTCTATGTATTATTTAGTCTCTGGACAGTTTTGAGTTCTGTCATCGTTGGATGATTGTCTTGGATGTTTTTATTGGGAATGTAGAATACAGGTTTCCCCTGCTATCTGAAGGTAGAGCGTTTTTTATGAAACCATTCGTAAGCCGAAATGGCGTAAAGCGAAAAGTAATTACCATTAATTCATATGGGAAAAATTTTTGAGCGTTCCCACATCCAAAAAATAACCTACCAAATCATACCAAATAGCACATAAAACCTAAAATAACACTGACATATAGTAAAAGCAGGAATGATATAATAAATACACAGCCTGTATAAAAGTAGAAATAATGTATGTACAGCGCAAACACGAGGAAATCTGCAGATGCTGGAATTTCAAGCAACACACATAAAAGTTGCTGGTGAAACTTTTATGTGTAATGTATGTACAGTGTAGTTTCACTTACCAAAATCAGGAAGATTGAGCCAAAACCGATTTGTAGAAAAAATCGGCACGTACAAGCATGCACACACCCCTGCCCGCGCAAGGCTTCGTGGTCATGGTAGTCTTTCTCGGGGTAAACACCAGTTTAAAGTGGACGTCTTTTTTCGTAAAAACTAAAATCCTCTTTTGGTTAGCGAAAACAGGTAATAATGTTTTCATAAAAGCGAAATGTCATAAAGCGAACGTTCGGAAAGCGGGGGATATCTGTACTGCAAATGTGGTTCACTGGCTCTTTGGTGAGATCAACGGGGAGGGAACTGTGTTGCCTTGGTTGTGGCGAGGACTGGGCTGATGCTGTGGTGTAACTTGTTGCAGCAGCCCAGGGGAGGAGAGCCGAGTTGCTGTGGGAGAGAGCAAGGACCTCTGGGCATGCTGGAACCTGTACTGAGTTGGGGGCTGTCCCGTCCTGTTAGTACTGCTCTCAAGTATTTGCTCAATGGATGAACAAACTGGACCAGGGCAATCTAGAATCATTCCGCTCAAAGAATTGGGTTATATTATTTTTTTTCCTTGTGACTGCATGTTTTTCTGAAAAGATAACCATATGTGCTATTTGTGCTACATGTAGTGTGTTGTGAGCTGTTGGTAATGTGTTTTGCACCTTGGCCCCGGAGGAACACTCTTTTGGTTGGCTATTTTCATGTATGGTTGAATGATAATTGAACTGGAACATCCTGTTGAGTTTCTAATCTTTTAGACTATATTGGGGGTGTAACATGCTTGTAAGATTTCACTGCTAAGGCTAATGTAATGGCTTCTATGTAATGTTCCACTGTTAAGGTAATGGTTTCTCTGTAGCAACAATGTTTGGGTTATGACTAGAGATAACGGGACTTTGGAATGCAGGGACTATCCAATGAGAGAAATGCTGTTCTTTCTTGGGAGTCTGGGAGCCGGGTTTTTCGTGGCTTTTCGTCGGGGAGCGATGGAGAGAGAGGCCGCGAACGGAGAGTGTCGGAAGACCACTGGACGAAGTGGACTGAGGAGTGAGGGTCCGAGGGCCGGTTATGCCTGAAGGTTGATAGAAACAACTGAATGAACAGTGTGCTCCAACGATGTGCAGTAGACTTTTTCCTTAAAATGGGCCCTTTTACTTTTTATTTTCTTTACTAACCCTCTAACCAGATTAAGATTTATAAAGTTCAATCATTTAATTGCATATGGTGTACTGTCTGATATTTTGTGGTGCAAATTTGTAACCAGACAACACATCATGCAGCATCCACACAAATGGGATTTCTCAGTTTGGTGGGGCCCGAAGTTGTTTTTCTCTAGACGAACACGTGCTGGCCGAGCCCGAGGGCTACAGGGGTAAAGGAGAATGAAGCGAGTGACATCCAATGGATAGATTTAGCAGTGGACACAGTGGACACCTTCACCATCATTTTGGGGGATTTTAACCAGACCGGTCTGGAAAAAAATCACTGAACAATTACCATTAACAGATCACTTGCAATGCAGAGGAAACTACGCACTGGACCATTGTTACACCACCATCAGGAATGCCTCCCATGCTATTCCACGTCCTCACTTCGGGAAGTCTGACCACCTGGCTGTACTTCTACTCCCTGAGTATACGCAGAGACTGAAGACTGCAGCACCAGTACTAAGGACCAAGAGGTATGGACGAGGGAAACACAGGACCGCTTACAGGACTGCTTTGAATCGGTGGTCTCGACCGTATTCAGGGTTTCATCTTCGAATCTGGATGAGTATGCTGCAGTTGTTGCTGACTTCATTAAGACCTGTGTGGATGAGTGTGTGCCTACAAAGACTTGCTGTACATTCCCAAACCAAAGGCTGTGGGTGAACCAGGAGGTACATAGTCTGCTGAAGGCTAGATCTGTTGTATTCAAGAGTGGCGACACAGGTCTGTAGCAGAAAACCTGGTATGACTTGCGGAGGGCTGTTTCAAGGGTGAAGAGACAATTTCGAATGAGGTTGGAGGTAACATTTGGTTGCACGACAACTCTAGCAGGGTTTGCAAGACGTTACTTCCTACAAAGCGAAAACCAATAGCATGAATGGCACTATAGTGCCTTCTATGCACGCTATGAAAGGGAGAATGTAACTATAGCTGTGAAGATCCCTGCTGCACCCGGTAACCCCCATGATCTCTGTCCCGGAGGCCAATGTTAGGCTGTCTTTAAAGAGGGTGAACCTTCGCAAGGTGAAAGGCCTCAATGGAATACCCGGTAAGGCTCTGAAAACTTGTGCCAACCAACTGGTGGGAGTGTTCAAGGACATTTTCAACCTCTCAGTGTTACAGGTGGAAGTTCCCACTTGCTTCAAAAAGTCAACAATTATACCAGTGCCAAGAAGAATAATGTGAGCTGCCTTAATGATTATTGCCCAGTAGCACTCATCTACAGTGATGAAATGCTTTGAGAGGTTGGTCATGACTAGACTGAACTCCTACCTCAGCAAGGACCTGGACCCACTGCAATTTGCCTATTGCCACAATAGGGCAGCAGTCGCAATCTCAGTGGCTCTTCACACGGCCTTAGAGCACTTGGATAATACAAACACCTATGTCAGGATGCTGTTCATCGACTATAGCTGAGCATTTAACACCATCATTCCCATAATCCTGATTGACATGTTATAGAACCTGGGCTTCTGTACCCTCTGCAATTGGATCTTCGATTTCCTAACCAGAAGACCACGATCAGTGCGGATTGGTGATAATATCTCCTCATTGATGATCAACACTGGTGCACCTCAGGACTGTGTGCTTAGCCCACTGCTCTACTCTCTATACCCATGACTGCGTGGCTAGGCATAGCTCAAATCATCATCATTATCAGGTGCCGTGCCCAGTTTGAGCTTTGACTACCATGGCCCACACACTCCTGTTTCGGATCAAGTAGATCAGTTCATTGGTATTCATTTCCAGTTCTCTGGCTGCTGTCTCCATCATCATTTGTCTTTGTCTTCCTCTTGCTTTCTTCCCTTCAATCTTTCCCATAATTACCGTGCATTCTAACTCCTCTTTCCTAATCACATGTCCAATGAAGTAACGTTGCCTTTTTATGATCTCATACATTATTTCTCGTTTTGTGTTTGCTCTGTTTATGACATCCTCGTTAGATATTCGTTTCGTCCATGATATTTTTTACATCCTCCTCAAAAACCACATCTTTGCTGCTTCAGTTCATTTCCTCATGTTACTAGATATTGTCCAACATTCTGAGCCATATAACATAACTGGATAAATGTAGCATTTCAGTACTCTGAGGTGGGTTGTCATGCCTAGCTTAGTATTGGTCAGTATACTTTTCATTTTCGTAAAGGTGTCTTTTGCCATCCCTATTCTTTTGATGTCTATATCGCACCTGCCATCTGATGTCACCCAGCTTCCTAAGTAGCAAAAGTTGTGAACTTGTTTTATGTCTTCCCCGTTTATTCTCAGCCTGCAGATAGGATTCTCCTTCTTTTTGGATATCACCATACATTCTGTCTTTTTGCAATTGATAGACCCATTTTTTCACTTTCTTCAACGACTATCTATATACTACAAAAATTCTCATGCTCTGTCTGTCTGTTTGTGACCTCCAGTCAGTGCAAATTCTGTATTACAGCAGCACTTTTTTTGGCTACATTGAATTAAAATATGCTAACTTACCGAATGCAGGTAAAAGTTCAGGGTTATATATACGTAAAAATTGCTCATTCGCCAAAAATCAACAGGCTGGCTTTCACCTGAGACCCAATCGGCCATCATGGAAATTGGGACGCCACAACCCGACGTATGCCCACGGCCAGCCTCAGCAGCGACACCTACCGGAGAAGGAGGGCGGAGCAGCTCTGTTTTGAGGGCACAAAATAGTCTGCAGAAGCAACACTCACAACACGCTGGAGGAACTCAGCAGGTTGGGCAGTATCCGTGGAAACGATCAGTTAACGTTTCGGGCCGGAGCCCTTCGTCAGGACTGAAGAGGGAAGGGGCAGAGGCCCTATAAAGAAGGTGGGGGGAGGGTGGGAAGGAGAAGGCTGGTAGGTTCCAGGTGAAAAACCAGTAAGGGGAAAGATAAAGGGGTGGGGGAAGGAGAAGCAGGGAGGGGATAGGCAGGAAGGGTGAAGAAGGAATAGGGGAAAGCACAATGGATAGTAGAAGGAGGCGGAACCATGAGGGAGGGGATAGACAGCTGGGGGAGGGGGCAGAGTGAAACTGGGATGGGGAGGGGGAGGGATACTGGGATGGGGGGAGTAGAGGGGGAGGGATTTCGAGGGGTCACATTCTGCTAATCACTATCAGCATGTGCAGGATTGGGACAGATATAACTGCCACCCATCAATAAGAGATAACTAAATCTTATTGTAGTGATGTACTTGGAGACACCCATAAAACCCTTTGCTACAGTCAAAGGACAGCAGTGACTATATCACCTCCATTTAGGAGAGCACCAACCACATCAAGAATAATCAGCATCCTTTGGTATTAGTGTTTCGTATCTTCTATCCAGCATTAGGGTAAAAAACAGATCAGCCTAATTATGCTGCGTGGAAAGTGAAGGGGACATTATGGTCAAGGGATGATGCCAAACGTCGTCGGGAAGCAGCAAGGAGAGAGAGAAAACAAGAATCGGATGAGGCCAGGGCCGCACGACTCTAGGATCAAAGAGTCAGGACAAAAAAAGATGAAAGAAGAAGAAGAGACAGAGGAGCAGAGGCATACACGTCTCCAGGATCAGAGACAAACAACAAACAGTGGAAGAGCTGAAGAGATGGGGGATGAAAGGGCTGCATGTCTCCAGAATGACAACGAGAGGCACAAGGGTGGCAGATAAACCAGAAATGATGCCATCAAAAGTGTCCTTCGTTAAATGAGGAGCAGCTATATTTGCTTTGCTATGCGTCGTTCTTCTTTTAATAAACTGAGGTTTTCTACTTCAGTTTCCAAAGCAAAGCGATACCAATAGCATTCAGGAAAACTTAATGTTCATTCTGCTCATATCAGACTGCACTACCCTTTTCTCAAAGGGTGCCCCAACGGGTCACCCCGTTGTCTAGTATCAATTAAGTTTTGTAGTTCTTCCTCCGTACTTGCAATTAACACAGTGTCTTCTGCACATCTGAAATTATTGATGTTTTCACTGCCAACTTTGATCCCCAAGATGTCCCTTATTTTTTGTAATATTGTTTCACTGTACATATTAAGTAAATCAGGGGAGAAAACACACTCTTGTCTAACGCCTCCTTTGATTTTCGTAAACTGACTCACTTCTCCATCTACTTTTTACAGCAGCAGTTTGTTCCCAGTACAGATTACCGAACAGGCGGAGGTCTTTCGAATCTAGATCTAGAGTTTCCTGTAATATTTTGAATAACTTACTGTGCTTCACTTTATCAAAAGCTTTTGTGTAGTCGATAAAACAAACAAACAAATCTTTTTGCACTTGAATAGCTCGTTCTGATAGTATCCTTAACATCAATATTGCGTTTCTTGTACCTTTGTCACAAAATCACATTGTTCTAGAGTGATAAATACTGATCTTTTCATCTCTACTGGTATATTCCAGTCAAGTAAATGTCATTGATTAAATCAGTTAGTTTTTCAAGTCCATAATCTTCAAGGGCGATAATTTGTTCGATTACTAATTCATCAGGACCTGCTGCCTTTCCTTTCTTCATCTTATTTATTGCATTATGAACTTCAGATATAGCTCAAATACCATCTGTAAATTTGCTGATGATACAACCATTGTTGGTAGAATCTCAGATGGAGATGAGAGGGCGCACAGGAGCAAGTTATACCAACTAGTGGAGTGGTGTTGCAACGACAACCTGGCACTCAACGTCAGTAAAATGAAAGAGCTGATTGTGGACTTCAGGAAGGGTAAGACAAAGGAACACATACCAATCCTCATAGAGGGGTCAGAAGTGGAGAGAGTGAGCAGTTTCAAGCTCCTGGGTGTCAAGATCTCTGAGGACCTGACCTGGTCCCAGCATATCGATGCAGATACAAAGAAGGCAAGACAGTGACTATACTTCATTAGGAGTTTGAAAAGATTTGGCCTGTTAACAAAAACACTCAGAACTTCTATAGATGTACTGTGGAGGGCATTCTAACAGGCTGCATCACTGTCTGGTATGGAGGGGCTACCGCATAGGACTGAAAGAAGCTACAGATGGTCGTAAGTTTAGTCGGCTCCATCTTGAGAACTAGCCTACAAACTACCCAGGACATCTTCAAGGAGTGGTGTCTTAGAAAGGCAGCATCCATTATTAAGGACCTTCAGCACCCAGGGCATGCCCTTTTCTCGCTGTTGCCATCAGGTAGGAGGTACAGAAGCCTGAAGGCGCACGCTCAGCGATTCAGGAACAGTTTCTTCCCCTCTGCCATCCGATTCCTATATGGACATTGAACCCATGAACACTACCTCACTTTTTTAATATGTATTATTTCTGTTTTGCACTATTTTAAACTTACTCAATATATGTATACTGTAATTTATTTTATTATTTTTCTTCTATATTATGTATCGCATTGAACTGCTGCTGCTTTGTTAACAAATGTCATGACACATGCTGGTGATAATAAACCTGATTCTGATTCTGTTTATGTAGTGTCCCTTCTTTTAACATGAGTGGCTGGCTTCCTACTGTTGCAGGACTTCAATGGTCTGGACATAAGAGGGATGAAAGTGATACCTTTTGGAAATGGAAAGAAAACAAGTCTGTTGTGCACAGTATAAACATGAATTGGATTGTAATCAATTTCCAGATTCTACTTAAAATGTCTGTCCTGAATCTGAAGTGTGTACCAAAGCAAGTTGGTGAAATGGCTGTGGTGGCTCAGATTGAATTTTTATCTAGTGTTATCCTGTGAGAAACACACTTTTCTGGTGGTAAGTGGTATGCCACAGGGATTAATGCTGGGGCTCAACGTTTTATAGTTTGATGTATGAAAAACTTGATAGAGGTGCTTAGTTTTCTGGTAGTCCAGAGATAGGTGGGAACGTAAATTGTGAAGAGATTTAAGGAGGTTCTAAAGGGATATACAGATGTTAAGTGGTCAGATATCTGACAAATGGAGTAAAATGTGATGATCCATGGAAACAAAAGAAATATCAGTGTTATCTAAATGGTGAGAGATTGTAGAACTCTTGAGATACTGAAGGATCAGGGATGCTAATGCATGATTTGTAAAAGGCTGATGTTAAAGTATAGCAAGTAATTAGGAATGCTAACATTTTATTTTATTACTACGGAAAGGGAATACAAACATTGGGAAGTTATGGTATTGATGATCCAGAATGCCCTGTTTATCTCCTTACTGAATAAAAGATGCTAATACTTTGGAAGCAGGAAAGTTTGGATAGACGAGGCTTGTATCTGCTGGTCTTTGGGAGAGTGAGAGAAGACTTGATTGAAACATATAACATCCTAAGTATTCTTAATAAGTTGAACAGGGTACTTCCTCTTGTGAGGGATCACTGCTCAAAACTAAGGAATCGTGCATTAAAAACACAGATGAAGCGAAATGTTTGCTTAGCGGTTTGTGAATCCTTAGAATGAACCTCCTCGGAGTTTTTGCATTTTTTTGGCAAATCAATACTTAACAAGTAATGATATGAGAGCTTACCATATTAGTAAATGGAAATGTGAAATTTAGATTACAGTCAAATTATCATGATCCTGTATGGCAGAGTAGGTTTAAGGGGCCAGTCCATCTCCTAATTCATATGTTTGCTTGTGTGGATCTACCCACTATGACTACATATGGAGACCAAAGATTTGGCCACTTTTTAATAGCATTGAACTGGTATAAGTCAACATCAATAGTATTTTATATAATCTGTGTATCTGGGTTGTGTCTTTGGTACAGACTGGGAAAGTTACTGAGTAAGCATTATGAGACTTATGGATCTTACTAAGGTGGAAGTGTTTTGTTATCATCTGGGACTTAAACTGACTTCAAGTGGGTACTAACCCAGAGTGCTGGAATGAATATTGATTGAATATATTAAGATTTGTATCAGCAATAAAGTGATTTGGAGAGAATATACTGACATGAAAGCCTCAAACTAATTGCAGCTGTGCTTCATCTACCAATAACTGTCTTGAGGACAATGACCTCAGATGCAATTCAAGTCTGTTGCAGCATAAAACTTGTCTATATGATGTGTAGACTGCATTTAAAGTTGCACAATGCCTACTTTCCCTTTTATGGCATTCCCTCTTTAACAAAAAGTCTGTTTTGTCATGGTTATCAATTACCAGCTGTCATCTTGCTTCAATAGACAATGCACAGGAGACCTCCGCTCGAAATGCTGGACTGGAATCCTGATTTTTTTAAAAATAGAGGCAATTTGCCTTTTGAGCACTAGAAGTATGAAAGACAAATCTAAGCTAAATGGATGAATATATTATTTCTCATTTTTCCACTTTTGTGTATTAGAAGGGAAGTGGAAGTGAACTTCCCACTATTCAGGACATTTACAAAGACAGGTGTGTAAAAAAGGACCCGAGTCACCCCACACAAACCGTTCCAGCTGCTACCATCGAGGAAATGGTACCACAGCATAAAAGCCAGGACCCCCAGGCTCCGGGACTGTTTCTTCCATCAGGCCATCAGACTGATTAATTCATGCTGATACAGTTGTATTTCTATGTTATATTGACTGTCCTGTTATACATACTATTTATTACAAATTGCTATAAATTGCACATTTAGACGGAGACGTAACATGAAGATTTTTACTCATGTATGTGAAGGATGTAAGTAATAAAGTCAATTCAATTCAGTTCAATGATGCATAAAATCTTTGTTTCAGTGGTCTAGTTCAATTACTTGCCATTTGAGAGCTTCTCTATGTATGATCCTAATATGAAATCTGCAAGCAACATTTTCAATAAATTAATGCTATTCATTATTTGTTGTGCCTTAGATCCCCAACCATTTTAGAAATCTGACAAATGCCTTGAACCCCCCCCCCCGCCATTTATTTTTCTTTGGCAATTCTTTATGACTGTCAGTAGCACTTACAAGGCCAAGGCATTACAAAGCTCTACTGTCTAGTTGTTTCCTGTCCAGTCTCCAATGCGCTTATCCCTCTTCCCCCACACACAAAAAAAATTCTGCAACAAGCTGATGACAGCAGGTATGATAATTTAATGATTCAACTTTTTGTCAGTATATTGATATTATCAATAAAGTAGGACTATGTCTATGAGGCTGCCCCTTTTGCTTTAGAGTTTAGGTATGTGGAAGATTTGATCTTTATTTTTGTGTTGCTCTGATGTTTACTTAGTTGGGGAGTCAATTTCTTCTTTATCTCAGCACAAGGAGATATCTTCTACTACAGAAAGCAGTTAAAATAAAGTTCTGGGGTTGAAACTACTAATAAATCTCTTTCCTCTGAGTTGTGCACGTGAACTACTATTGACCAGATAGTTTGTTTCAGGTCTCTTGGGAAAGTTTAAGAAATGAAGTTAGTTACTACTAAAACATGACCAATTTCCTTATTTAGTAGTAACATAAAATACAAGTTATAAAGACAACTGGCCTTAAAAGTGACCATTGACAATTGCAGCCTAAGCATTAGGTTAAGATTAAACACTTGATTGCACAGCCTACAATACGTTTCAACTGCTGTAACTGAGGTCAGTACTGGTAGTTTTCTGCTAATATGTGTTTCCATAACATGAATCAGTTATAATGAGATTGCTGGATTAGGGAACATTATTTACATGGGGTGCACTGGTTTTATATCTCAGCCAGGGAAACCTCCTTCATTTGAAGGCAAACACAGCTTGCCCTGCAGTAACATGGCTTTCTATAATGGGTGGTTTCTGAGGAACATAACTTATGTTAAAGCAGAACTAAGTGTCGGTATGGCAACTGGAAGAATAGATTAGATTATCAGTCCTCTTTTATTGTCATTCAGAAATGCATACATGCATTAAGAAATGATACAATGTTTCTCCGGAGTGATAGCACAGAAAACAGGATAGACCAAAGATTAACACTGACAGAACCACATAATTATAACATATAGTTACAGCAGTGCAAAGCAATACCATAATTTGATGAAGAACAGACCATGGGAACAGTAAAAAAAAGTCTCAAAGTCCCGAGTCGATCAATTCCCAAGTCCTCGATAGCAGGCGGCAAAAGGGAGAAGCCCCCTGCTATAAACCCCCAGGCACCGTCAACTTGCCGATACCTTGGAAGCAGCCGACCATAGCCGACACTGAGTCCATCCGTCCGAAAACTTTGAGCTTCTGACCAGCCTCTCCGATACAGCCTCCCGAGCGCCATCCTTTGCCGAGCGCCTTCGACCTCTCCCCGGCCGCTGAAACAAGCAAAGCCGAGGATTTCGGAGCCTTCAGCTCTGGAGATTCCAGTTACCACACAGTAGCAGTGGCAGCGAAGCGGGCATTTCAGAAGTTTTCCAGATGTTCCTCTGTGCTCTCACATCTGTCTCCATCAAATCAGAATTGTGCACGATCCCCTATTTGACAGGTAACGAATATCATCACCGAAGTGGCCATGCGCGCTGCCGTTGCGCCACCATCTTCTCCCCCATCCTGGGAGGATTAATTCACCAAATGTGTAATTTACTGTAAACACACAATAGTGAATGACTACCCATAAAATTGTTGCAATAGCTGCATTATAACTTGGCTAATGCAAGTTTTGACAACTAAAAGGAAATATTTCACTTGCTTACTTCCTAATGTGTTATTGCTTGGGCTGGGTAAGAATAAAATTGGAGCGCATTTTCTTCCTGACCCTCTGTCCTAGAGCTTAATGTTTTTTTTTGATTTTCATGAATGTGTGGTTTCCTGTGCTTTAAAGTGTGACTAAGATGAAGCCATCCTGCTGACTTCTTATATTCATTTTTATTTTGTGATATTTTCAACAGAACTGTCATATTATTGTTCGAAGGTTTGAAATGTGAACAACTTCATAGACTGATGTGAAACTATATCTGCCTTCTTTCTACAATTCCTGGATTTTGTTTTTTTTTCCCCTGAGATTTCTAAACTGTCAGCTGGTGTTTAATTATTTAAGATTGAGGAATTGGCCTGCCTGGACATGAGCATTGCTCCATCGGTGGAATGTTTATTGAGGTGTAACATTCCAATACGTGTATTTATAAATACCAAGTTAACAATTTCTGAGTAGGAGAGTGGTGGCTTACATTTTACATTAATTCTACTGCATAATTGCACATAAAATCTAAAGACTGTGAATTTGATCACATAAAAGCACTGAACTGAAACCTACTGTTGTGTATTTAAGTTGTATCACAGGAAGTTTTGTGCTTTTTTTCCCCTAAAAGTTCTTTGTACTTTTTGTTTTTGATTTTCCCCCTTTGTTATTAAATTGCAAGCATACCACAAACGAACTCAGGCTGGAAAATGTCCCTTGAGTTCTTAAATTTGTAAGTTTTTGTCTTTCAGCTCATTGTTTTCAAGGCTTAACAATTGGGCACTGAACGAAAAATTATGACGTGTATTAAATCAAAGACCACCTTTAATGCCTTTCAAAAAAAGGTGGAGTTGCTAAAACAGGTGGGAATTGACACTTTTTGGTTGGTGTAAGAGATGATCACTCAAGGTACGGTAAATACGTATCCTGTTTGTGTAATAGTTTTAGTTTGAAATACTTTTTGTCACTTATTTTGTGTTTCCCTTTTCTATTTGTTGATGATATGAGCATATTGTACTTAACGTTGTTTTGCTCCTTTGTCCTTGGGCTGTTTGGACACATTAATCTGTCTCATATGTTCTGCATGTATTGACTAGCATTTCATGTTGAAAACTCAGTCACTGTGCAGTTATGGAACCTGCTGTGGGTGTGGTTCACTTGGCAATATGTACAGTTTGATTTTTGATAAGCAAAGGAATGCTACTGTTCATGTAATAAAAATGCAACATGAGAAATTGAAGCAAGAGCGGGCCTTTTTGGGCCTTGTTCCTGCTTGCCATTTAATTGCATCATTTCTGATCTTTTATCATAGCCCAGTTTTCCTGCATTGTATTCTCAATTATCTTAATATCTTAAATAGTCCACTTATCTCAGTCTCTAATAGACTCCTAACTGTGTCTTTTCGACAGAGAACTGAAAACACTGGAGAAAGAATAGTAAACCTTTATCACTCGGAATGTCCAACTACTATTTTGAGAATGTGATCTCCTGGTTCTTGACAGGCCAGCCAAGGGAAAGATCATCCATGCCCTCTAAATTGTATAGGCCCTTATTTTTGTGTAATTCATTGAGATTATCTCATATTCTACTGTTCAAGGAAAATGGCCTAGACTGCTTAATCTTTCCTCCTACAACAATCTTCGTCATTCACCATGCATTCTTGTACCTAATAAAGTGGCCACTGAGTGCAAGTGTGTGGCCTTGTGCTGCTGTAGCCCATCCATTTCAAGGATCGACATGTGCATTCGGAGATGCTCTTCTGCACATCACTGTTGTAATACATGGTTATTTGAGTTACTGTCATTTTCCTATCAGCTTGAACCAGTCTGGCTATTCTCCTCTGACCTCTCTCACTTACGAGGTGTTTTCAAGGTGTTTTCACCCATAAAATTGCCGCTCACTGGATGTTTTTTGTTCTTTGTAAACTGCAGAGACTTTTGTGTGAAAATCCTAGGAAATCAGCAATTTCTGAGATACTTAAATCCCCATCTGGCACCAACAATCATTCCATGGTCAAAGTCACTTAGCTCACACCTCTTCCCCATTCTGATATTTGATCTGAGAATCAGCTGAACCTTTTCACCATGTCTGTGTGCTTTTATGCTTTAAGTTGCTGCCACATGATTGATTAGATGTTTGCATTAATGAGCAGGTATACAGGTGTACCTAATAAAGTGGCCACTGAATGTATATCCTCCTATGGGAGCAAGTAACTGATCTGTGCACAATGGTCCAGCTACAGTTTCACCAGGATACCATTGAATTACAGTGATGTACTTTTACTCTTGGTTGCAGCAGCTTCTACAGGGTCAACAAAGATGCTACTGTTCTATTTAAATGTATTATTAATGATCGCAAGCAACACACACAAAATGCTGGTGGAACGCAGCAGGCCAGACAGCATCTATAGGAAGAGGTACAGTTGACGTTTCGGGCCGAGACCCTTCAAGACTAACTGAAAGAAGAGATAGTAAGAGATTTGAGAGGGGGAGGGGGAGATCAGAAATGATAGGAGAAGGCAGGAGGGGGAGGGATGGAGCTAAGAGCTGGAAAGTTGATTGGCAAAAGGGATACCAGGCTGGAGAAGGGAGAGAATCATGGAACGGGAGGCCTAGGGAGAAAGAAAGGGGGAGGGGAGCATCAGAGGAAGATATAGTGAGAGGAACAGAGGGACAAAAAAGAGAGGGGGGAATAATAAATAAGGGATGGGATAAAAAGGGGAGGAGGGGCATTAACGGAAATTAGAGAAGTCCATGTTCATGCCATCAGGTTGGAGGCTACCCAGATGGAATATAAGGTGTTGTTCCTCCAACTTGAGTGTTTCCAACCTGATCGCAAGACCTATTTGGACATTGTTAATCTGGTAGGCTGCAAGTTCCATTCGCTGATTTATTGGATGAGAGCAGAGGCAGATGGCGGGAGGTGGGGGGGTGCTGTGTGACCTTGGTCATAGTGAGGACTAGACCTCAGCAATGGTGCCACCTTTTTGCAGCTGCCAGGAGTGAGGGAGCAAAGCCAGTGTACTCCACTGGGGGTGTTGTGCCATCCAGAATGGAGCCGGTGCTGCCCTCCCAATGTTTTGCACGGCAGAAGACAAGCTCTGTTGTGACCGACTGCAGATTTTAGTGGTAAACAATAGACTCAGGTCCTCAAGCCATGTGGTTGCCTGCTTTATAGCAACCAGAGGAGAGGTATCCGAACCGGTGCGTTCCACTGGGGCTGGCAGAGCGCAGTTCTGGTCGACTGAAGATTTCAATGGACTGGAGACTGAATATACATACAATATATATTTTATGTGGTTGTATTTTACTAATATTCTATATATGTGCTTGCATATGTGAGTTCTGGGCCTCAAGCCACGGTGTTGCCTGGTGGGCGTTGGGGCCAGTGAGCTCCATCGGGGCGGTGTGGCACAGCATCCAGGTTGGGCGCTCTATTGTGGTTGACTGATGATTTCGATGGACTGGAGGGTCTGGACTTTATACAGTGTGTATAAAAAGCATTCACCTCCTTGGAAGTTTATTATGTTTTATTGTTTTACAACATTGAATCACAATGGATATGATTTGGCTTTTTTTGTCACTGATCACCAGAAAAAGACTCCTTCATGTCAAAGTGGGAACAGATCTTTACAAAGTAATCTAAATTAATTATAAAATATAAAACATAAAATAATTGATTGCCTAAGTATTCCACCCCCTTTAATATGACACATCAAATCATTACTGGTACAGCCAACTGGTTTTAGAAGTCACATAATTAGTTAAATGGAGATCTGTTTCTTGGAGACCCGTGTAGCCAAGCTGTTTCAATTGATTGTGGTTAAAAATACACCTGTATCTGGAAGGTCCAACTACTGGTGAGTCAGTATCCTGGCAAAAAATACACCATGAAGACGAACACTACGAGCGACTCCATGAGAAGGTTATTGAAAACCACAAGTCAGGAGATGGATACAAAAAAATTTCCAAGTCACTGAATATCCCTTTGAGTACAGTTAAGTCAATCATCAAGAAATAGAAAGAATATGGCACAGCGATAGATCTGCCTAGAGAAGACATCCTCAAAAACTGAGTGAATTTGCAAGAAGGGGACGAGTGAGGGAGGCCACCAAGAGACTGATGACAATTCTGGAGGAGTGACAAGCTTCGTGGCTGAGATGGGAGAGTAATGCCACTGTTGGGGGAAAAAAAACTCACATGAAATCTCGGCTAGAGTTTGCCAGAAGGCATGTGGGAGCCTGAAGTCAGCTGGAAGAAAGTTCTATGGCCTGATGAAATCAAAATTGAGCTTTTTGGCCATCAGACTGAAGACTTATGTTTGGTGTAAGCCAAACACCACTCATCATCAAAAACACACCATCCCCACCATGAAGCATGGTGGTGGCTGCATCATGCTGTGGGGATGCTTCATTGTTGCAGCCCCTGGAAGGCTTGTGAAGGTAGAGGATAAAATAAATGCAGCAAAATATGGGGAAATCCTGGAGGAAAACCTGATGCAGTCTGCAACATTACTGTAACTTGGGAGAAGATTTGTTTTCCAGAAAGACAATAACCCTAAGCATAAAGCCAAAGCTACACAGGAATGGATTAAAAACAGCAAAGTTAATGTCTTGGAGTGGCCAAGTCAGAGTCTAGACCTCAATCCAACTGAGAATTTGTGGCTGAACTTGAAAAGAATTGAATTGACTTTATTACTTACATCCTTCATTTATATGAGGAGTAAAAACCTTTATGCAAGTCTCTGTCTAAGTGGGCTGTTCACTCACAATGCCCATGCAATCGTGACAGAGCTTGAGCTGTTTTGTAAAGAAGAATGGGGAAAAATTGCAGTGTCCAGGTGTGCAAAGCTGATAGAGACCTATCCACACAGACTCGAGGCTGTAATTGCCGCTAAAGGCGCATCTACTAAGTACTTACTTGTAAGGGGTGAGCAAGGGCTGGCATGCGCTGCCCTCCAGTGAAAAATGCTATCGTGTCCATTAAATAGGGGCCGTGGACAATTATGATTTGATGGAGACGGACGTGAAAGCACAGAGGAACATCTGGAGAAATTTCTGAAATGCTCGTTTGCTGCTGTCGTTACTGTGCGGTTGGAAATCTTCAGGAGGGAAGGCCTCAAAATCCCCGGCTTTGCCTGCTGTTGGTGACCGAGATTGAGGTCGAATCGTTCGGACAGAGATGGTGCTCAGTACTCTGTGTTGGAGAGCTGATCAGAGCTGGAAGTTTTCGGATGACTCAGAGTCGGACTATGGTTGGCATGACAGGGAGAGTTTTTCTTCCTTCTCCTGTCTGCGTGAGATGTGGGACATTTGAGAGACTTTGAACTTTTTACTGTGCTCATAGACTTCTTCATCAAGTTATGGTATTGTTGCACTGTTGTAACTATATGTTATAATTATGTGGTTTTGTTAGTTTTTTTCTGTCTTGGTCCTGTGTTTTGTGATATCACACTGGAGGAAATATTGTATCATTTCTTAATGCATGCATTACTAAATGACAATAAAAGAGGACTGTGTGTCTTCATAATCTAATCTAAAATTATGCAATCAATTATTTTATGATTAATAATTGTAAGAAATTTAGACCAATTTGTAGAAATTTGTTATCACTTTGACATGGAAGAGTCTTTTTCTGTTGATCAATGTCAAAAAAAGCCAAATTAAACCCACTGTGATTAAATGTTGTAGAACAATAAAATCTAAAAACTTCCAAGGTGGGCAAATACTTTTTGTAGACACCATATATCTATATTCTGCCTCTCTGTATTTTACTGATATTCTAAACGTGCTTGTTGTATGTGAGTGGACTGGGTCTCAACCCACAGTGTTGCTGGTGGGGATGGGGGTGCCGAGGCCAGTCCACTGTATCAGCTGTGGTATGTCGTGGCATTCAGGCTGGAGTAGATGCTGACCCAGTGTTTGCTCGGCGGAAGACAGGCTCTATTGTGGTCGACTGTGGATTGATTCTGTGAGTTTTGCGACTCTTATTCTGTGATGGTGATACCATTTGTGGTTACTATCTTGTGTATACTTTGTGCTGTGTGTGACTGTTGGTACAGTACTGTATTTTGCACCTTGACCTCGTAGTAACGCTGTCTTGTTTGGCTCTGTTCATGAATATTCATGTATGGTTAATAAACACTTAAATTTGAATTGAATTGGAATATGAGAAATTGTTCCAGTGCGAGCCTGTTCCAGCTCAACTATTCAATAAGATCATGTTGAACTTCTACATTAGTGCCACTTCCCTATAGAAACATAGAAATCTACAGCATATTACAGGCCCTTCAGCCCACAATTTTGTGCCGACCATGTAAACTATTCTAGAAACTGCCTAGAATTTCCCTACCGCATAGCCCTCTATTTTTCTAAGCTCCATGTACCGAGCTAGAGTCTCTTAAAATACCCTATTTTATCCGCCTCTACCACCGTTGCTGGCAGTGCATTCCATGCACCCACCACTTTCTTTGTGAAAAACTTACCTCTGACATCCCCCTTGTATCTAATTCTAAGCACTTTAAAACAATGCACCCTTGTGTTAGCCACTTCAGCACTGGGACAAAGCTTCTGACTACCTACATAATCAATACCTCTCATCATCTTATACACCTGTATCAGGCCACCTCTCATCCTCCGTCACTCCAAGGAGGAAAGGCCAAGTTCAGTCAACCTCTTCTTGTAAGGCTTGCTCTCCAATCCAGGCAACATCCTTGTAAATCTGCTCTGCACTCTCTCTATAGTATCCACATCCTTCCTGTAATGAGGTAACCAGAACTGAATGCAGTTCTCCAAGTGGGGTCTAACCAAGGTCTTGTATAGCTGTAACATTACCACACTGCTCTTCACCTCAGTCCCACGGTTGATGAAGGCCAACACATCATACACCTTCTTAACAACACTGTCAACCTGTGCAGCAGCTTTGAGTGTCCTATTAACCTTCCTGATGGGGGATGGAAGTATATAGGGACTGGACATCCATGGTGAAAATAAAGCGGTGGGGGCCAGGGAACTTCTCACTTCTCATGCTCTTAAACTTTTCGATGATTTTAAGTTCCCTGGCCCCCACCGCTTTATTTTCACCATGGATGTCCAGTCCCTATATACTTCCATCCCCCATCAGGAAGGCCTCAAAGCTCTCCACTTTTTGGATTCTAGACCTAATCAGTTCCCCTCTACCACCACTCTGCTCCGTCTAGCGGAATTAGTCCTTACTCTTAATAATTTCTCCTTTGGCTCCTCCCACTTCCTCCAAACTAAAGGTGTAGCTATGGGCACCCGTATGGGTCCCAGCTATGCCTACCTTTTTGTTGGGTTTGTGAAACAATCTATGTTCCGTGCCTATTCTGGTATCTGTCCCCCACTTTTCCTTCACTATATCGACGACTGCATTGGCGCTGCTTCCTGCACGCATGCAGAACTCGTTGACTTTATTAACTTTGCCTCCAACTTTCACCCTGCCCTCAAGTTTACCTGGTCCATTTCCGACACCTCCCTCCCCTTTCTAGATCTTTCTGTCTCTGTCTCTGGAGACAGCTTATCCACTGATGTCTACTATAAGCCTACTGACTCTCACAGCTATCTGGACTATTCCTCTTCTCACCCTGTCTCTTGCAAAAATGCCATCCCCTTCTCGCAAAAACGCCATCCCCTTCTCGCAATTCCTCCGTCTCCGCCGCATCTGCTCTCAGGATGAGGCTTTTCATTCTAGGACGAGGGAGATGTCTTCCTTTTTTAAAGAAAGGAGCTTCCCTTCCTCCACTATCAACACTGCTCTTAAACGCATCTCCCCCATTTCACGTACATCTGCTCTCACTCCATCCTCCCGCCACCCCACTAGGAATAGGGTTCCCCTAGTCCTCACCTACCACCCCACCAGCCTCCGGGTCCAACATATTATTCTCCGTAACTTCCGCCACCTCCAACGGGATCCCACCACTAAGCACATCTTTCCCTCCCCCCCCTGCATTCCGCAGGGATCGCTCCCTACGCAGCTCCCTTGTCCATTCATCCCCCCCATCCCTCCCCACTGATCTCCCTCCTGGCACTTATCCGTGTAAGCGGAACAAGTGCTACACATGCCCTTACACTTCCTCCCTTACCACCATTCAGGGCCCCAAACAGTCCTTCCAGGTGAGGCAACACTTCGCCTGTGAGTCGGCTGGGGTGATATACTGCGTCCGGTGCTCCCCATGTGGCCTTCTATATATTGGCGAGACCCGACGCAGACTGGGAGACAACACCTACGCTCTGTCCGCCAGAGAAAGCAGGATCTCCCAGTGGCCACACATTTTAATTCCACATCCCATTCTCATTCTGACATGTCTATCCACGGCCTCCTCTACTGTAAAGATGAAGCCACACTCAGGTTGGAGGAACAACACCTTATATTCTGTCTGGGTAGCCTCCAACCTGATGGCATGAACATCGATTTCTCTAACTTCCACTAATGCCCCACCTCCCCTTCTTACCCCATCCGTTATTTATTTTTATACACATATTCTTTCTCTCACTCTCCTTTTTCTCCCTTTGTCCCTCTGACTATACCCCTTGCCCATCCTCTGGGTTCCCCCCCACTTGTCTTTCTCCCCGTACCTCCTGTCCCATGATCCTCTCATATCCCCTTTGCCAATCAGCTGTCCAGCTCTTGGCTCCATTCCTCCCCCTCCTGTCTTCTCCTATCATTTTGTATCTCCCCCTCCCCCTCCCACTTACAAATCTCTTACTAACTCTTCCTTCAGTTAGTCCTGACGAAGGGTCTCGGCCTGAAACGTCGTCTGTACCTCTTCCTAGAGATGCTGCCTGGCCTGTTGCGTTCACCAGCAACTTTGATATTGTAACATACAGTAGAAACCACTATATGAGTATATTTATACGAGTTTTTGATTATGCAACTTCAGAGTTACTTTGCAAAGTCTTTGTTTAGCAAGGTAAGGGTTACTTTGTATTTGACTATCTAAAGTTTGATGATTGAATTACAACTGGTGTTTTTTGCCATTATTGGAGAAATAGATTAGAGAGATTAGAACGAGATCCAGTTTTTGCAGACAGTTTGGTTCAGTCTGAGCAGCTCGCTGGCCAAGCAAAAGGGAAATGCTGTCGATGGCTAGAGCTGATAATTTGTGGTGAAAGTTAAACATGCTTGGAAATAATAATGTGGCTAAAACTTGACATTTGTGAAGAAATGTCAGACGTGCAGTTGAGTTGTCAAGAACGGTGGTGGGAAGCCAGAGCTGGATATCCTCGGAATACAGAAGAAAGATGTGGCCATTAAGTTGGGAAGAGGAATGGGACGAAGATACAGCTTTGCATGATTCTCATTGTAACAATGGGCCGGATCATGCTCATTCTAACCCAAGCACCACACTTTACCTCAAAACAAGCACATGGCTTCACTTATCTGCTGAAGCATTTGTGGTGTACTATATTGAAGCTTCTGTTCTATTGCCCATGAGGCTAGGGGCTTTCAACAGTTTGTTGCTGTCAAATGCAATTTCACTTTTTAAAAAATGTTTCAGGTATTCAGAAACATTGGCTTTACCGAATCAATAATAATAAAACTGGAGAAAGGACAATATATGACCTAACTTTGCTTGGTCAATTTCACTTCATCGTCAACTTCAAAAGTAACTCAGCAATCAATCAAATCTATTTAGCATCCTTTTAACTGTATGGTGTTGCCTTTTGGTCTGCTGACTGAATCAAATATGATAATAAATGACAGTGGACATCTTGCAGACTGTAATTGATACGAGAGATCTGGCTTCATGATGAAAATACTTTGATTGCCTGTCTTTGAACTCTGGAGTTTGGTTACAGCTTGGAAATGGCCACCTCTAATATTTTTAAGTTCAGCTACAATTTGTTAATAATTAAACCTATTACTGTTGTTAGTTTCTGTTTCACTCTGTGTTTAAAGTCAGTTGTTTGTGGCTAGAAGCCTGATTTGTATGTACATTATTTTCCTATCAGCTCCTTGGATAAGATCCTGTTAGTGCTTAATTCTCTTCTATTAACCCACTTAGTCAATTTTCCACGTTATTTTGCTTGCTGCTCTAGGTGCAAAGCCCAACAACTCATTCTGTATTATCTAACAATTTCAAGGCTTTACTTTTCAGCCTTCACAGGATCATTGAAATAATATGACGCAGAAGGAGGTCATTCATCCACTACGTATTTATCTGCTGGAAAAGTGCTACCCAGATTAATTCCACCTTCCAGCACCAAGATCACAGGTTTTCAAGTACACACTCTTTTAAACATGCTGAACTCCTGAAATATTTTCAAGCTGTGAGTTTCAGATACTCATCACCATCTGGGTGAAACATTTTTTTTACATATTTCTGAATGTTTCTGTAATCATAGAGCACAAAACAAACCTTTCAGGCCGTCATGTCCTTGCCAATCTGCTTTTTCATCTGCACTAATCCCATTTGCCCACACTGGGTCACGGATCCTCCTGTGCATCACCTACTCAAGTACCTGTCTAAATGTTTCCTAAACAGTGATTGTATCTGACACCACCACCACCAAGCTACCATGTTTGGTAGCAAGTTCCAAATATCAGCCACCCTATTTGTAAAAACCTTGCTTCTCAGATCTCCTTTAAAACTCTTTTCTTCTCACCTTAAACCTGTATGTATGCTTTTGTTCTTGATGAGATAAAGATCGTGATTATCTACCTTATCCATGTCACTCAGCAACACGAACCCAAAACTTATCTGAGAATCATCTGCATCATTTGCTGTGCCATTGCTGATGGGATTCTTCAACTGTCAGTGAATACTTCTATTCCCCAATTTGTGACTGAAGGAAGGTCATTGATGACACAGCTGTAGATCGTGAAAGCTGATACATCCCCAATGAACTCCTGCACTGGTGTATAGGGAAAATTGAAATAACCATATGTGAGATATAACTATTGGAGTGTTTTCCCTTAATACTGATTGACTTCAGTTTTATCAGGACTTGTTGATGTCACCCTTAGCCAACTGTAGCCTCGATGTCAAGGGCTGTCACTTTCATCCTCACCAGTGGAATTCATCTTATCTTTTGATCCTTGTTGGAACCAAGGTTTTGAGATCTGAAGACAAGCAGAGAAATCTAAACTTGCCATCAGTGAGCAGATTATTGGTGAGTAAAAGCTGCTTAGAGCACTGCTGGTGGTGTTTTCCTTCTCTTGGCTGATGATTGAAATTGGAGTGAAAGGGTAGTAATCATAGTCTTTGCTCTCAGTTGTTTGTTGATATCTTGTGAAGCGCATCAAGTTGGCTGAAGATTGGATTCTGTGATGATAGAGACCTCAAAAGTAAGCTGAGCTAGATCAGCCATTTAGCAGTTGTGACCAAGCAGTCACCTGAACATTTCACCTGAACACTTGGATACTGGGCCTCATCAATTTGCAGAGCAGACTCAATGGGCTGAATGGCCTAATTTTATTCCTTTGTCTTATGATATTACCATTGGAGTTTATGGTGCAGCTGTCTCCTGAGCTGTTTAATTGTCCACCATTCTATTTAGTTATTTATTTAGAGATTCAGCATAGCCCTTTGAGCTGTGCTGCCCAGCAACCTACCGACTTAACCCTCGTCTAATCACAGGACAGTTTATAATGACCAATGAACCTACTAACTGGTACATCTTCGAAATCTGGGAGGAAACTGGAGCACCCGGAGGAAACCCATGCACACATGAGAAGGAGCGTAGAGACTTGCTTACAGAGGACACTGGATTTGAACTCCGAACTCTGCCCCGAGCTGTAATAGGAGATGTGTGCTCATTTGATTCAGGAAGCTTTGATTTGTCAGTGGTAATATTGGTTAGCTATATGGTATGCATGCAGTCCTTTGTTTCATCTTCATTTGATTTGCATTTCAGTTTTGGCCTGCCTGTTTGCATTCCTCATTGAACCATGATTCATTGGCTTGCTTATAGTGATAAAGTGAACCATGCAGATAAAATTCATGCTGGTGTACATTGTGGCTGATGGTCTACTGCATATCAAAGCTACTCAGTTTTAAACAGTGGCATCTTTCCATGTTTGTCCCTTTAACCGCAATTTTCATTACCAGACAACACTGTCAGTTTGAAGAAGACTTTGTTGCCATAAGGAATGTATGGTTATCAGTTCTACCAATGCCAACATTGAAAAGTTTATCTTTTGCCGGTAGAAAGGCAAGACTGAGATGATGTTCTGATTATTTCCCCATGTTGGCTTGTTGCAACATGTTGCAGACCCAGTATAGTAGCTATGCCTTTCAGGACTCAGCCAGTTTGGCCAGAGGTGGTGCTCTCAAGCCACTTTTGGTGATGGCCATTGGAGCCTGTCAGCTGTTTTGTGCCTTTGCTACATGCAGTGTTTCTTCTAGTATTTGGTCAACATAGAGGAGCATCAGTTCATTAAATGAGAGAGGATGTAAGTTAGTAATCAGGAGGTAGCTTTTGCATGTTTTACCTGTTTGCCACGAGATTTTGAGATTCCCCGGGTTCCTCTCTCCTGCCTGTATATCTCTGTCTTTCTCCTGCTTTCTAGTGAGGATTCCGACACGTTGCTTGTTGTGCTCCACATTGTCAAGCTATTTCTTGGTAAGTCTGTTGGACAACTATCTCAGTTTAGGCACTTGATGTTTATGAGGAGAATTAAACAAAGCTTCTTTCAGTTCAGTCAACTTTACAGAGTCTGTGCACAAAAACACAAGAAAATAGGAGAAGGAATAAGCCACTTAGCTCCTCAAACCTACACTACCACTAATATGATTATGGCTGATCTCTGCTGGCACCAACTCTACTTCTGTGCCTGTTCACCAGAACCTGCAGTTATTCAATCTTTCATAAGTGAATTTGGTGGCTAGCCTGACACAAGGTTTACAGAGTGGCTTGTTAGACGTTTCAGAGGATAATGAAGAGATAATGAAATGTCACTGTGTCTCTGGAGTCACAAAACTTAAAGATTGTGTACACTTTTGGTCACCCTTTTAGAGGAAAGACATCATTAATTTGGAAAACGTGCAAAGAAGATTTACAAGAATTTTGCCAGGACTCAGGAGCCTGAGTTAGGAGAGTCTGGGCAGACTGGGACTTTATTACTGGGTGACCTTGTAGGGGCATGTAAAATCATAAGGGCATAAATAGGGTGAATGCCCAGAGTGTTTTTTTTCCTCCCAGGGAAAAAACTAGAGGGTATAGATTTAAGGCAAATAGGGAAGATTTAAAAGGGATCTGAGGGTGGTGTGTACATGGAACAAATGCCAGAGGAAGTAGTTGAGGCAGGTATATGAACGACTGTTAGAAAACATTTGGATAAGTACAAACCCCATTTCCAGAAAAGTTGGGATATTTTCCAAAATGCAATAAAAACAAAAATCTGTGATATGTTAATTCACGTGAACCTTTATTTAACTGACAACAGTGCAAAGAAAAGAGTTTCAATAGTTTTACCGACCAACTTAATTGTATTTTGTAAACATACACAAATTTAGAATTTGATGGCTGCAACACACTCAACAAAAGTTGGGACAGAGTTAAAATAAGATTGAAAAGTGCACAGAATATTCAAGTAACACCGGTTTGGAAGACTCCACATTAAGCAGACTAATTGGTAGCAGGTGAGGTATCATGACTGGGTGTAAAAGTAGCGTCCATCAAAGGCTCAGTCTTTGCAAGCAAGGATGGGTCGTGACTCACCCCTTTGTGCCAAAATTCGTGAGAGAATTGTTAGTCAATTCAAAAGGAACATTTCTCAACGCAAGATTGCAGAGAATTTAGGTCTTTCAACATCTACAGTACATAATATTGTGAAAAGATTCAGAGAATTCAGAGACATCTCAGTGCGTAAAGGGCAAGGTCGGAAACCACTGTTGAATGCCCGTGATCTTTGAGCCCTCAGGCGGCACTGCCTGAGAAACCGTCTTGCTACTGTGACAATTATAGCCACCTGGGCTCGGGAGTACTTCGGAAAACCATTGTCACTCAACACAGTCCGTCGCTGCATCCAGAAATGCAACTTGAAACTGTATTATGCAAGGAGGAAGCCATACATCAACTCTATGCAGAAACGCCGACGAGTTCTCTGGGCCCGAGCTCATCTCAGATGGACCGAAAGACTGTGGAACCATGTGCTGTGGTCAGATGAGTCCACATTTCAACTAGTTTTCGGAAAAAATGGGTGTCGAGTTCTCCGAGCCAAAGGTGAAAACGACCATCCAGATTGTTATCAGTGAAAGGTGCAAAAGCCAGCATCTGTGATGGTATCGGGGTGCATCAGTGCCCACGGCATGGGTGAGTTGCATGTATGTGAAGGTACCATTGACTCTGAGGCATATATTAGGATCTTAGAGAGACATATGTTGCCATCAAGGCGACATCTCTTCCCAGGACATCCTTGCTTATTTCAGCAGGACAATGCCAGACCACATTCTGCACAGGCTACAACAGCGTGGCTTTGTAGACACGGTGTGCGTGTGCTTGACTGGCCTGCTGCCAGTCCAGATCTATCTCCTATTGAAAATGTATGGCGCATCATGAAGAGGAGAATCAGACGACGGAGACCACAGACTGTTGAGCAGCTGAAGTCTTTTATCAAGCAAGAATGGACAAAATTTCCAATTGCAAATCTACTACAATTAGTATCCTCAGTTCCAAAACGATTAAAAAGTGTTATTAAAAGGAAAAGTGATGTAACACAATGGTAAACATGTCTCTATCCCAACTTTTGTTGAGTGTGTTGCAGCCATCAAATTCTGAATTTGTGTATGTTTACAAAATACAATTAAGTTGGTCAGTAAAACTATTGAAAATCTTTTTTTTGTACTTTTGTCAGTTAAATAAAGGTTCACATGAATTAACATATCACAGATTTTTGTTTTTATTGCATTTTGGAAAATATCCCAACTCTTCTGGAAAGGGGGTTTGTACATAGATAGAAAAGATCTAGAGAGATATGATCCAAATACAGGCAAATGGGACTAACTTAAGTGTACACCTTGCCAGCAAGGATGAGTTGGGCCAAAGAGTCTGCTTTCCAGCTCTTATTACACTAATAGGCATCCGTTAGTCTAGTGAGGCTGTGGATTTGTGCCTTGGAAGGTTTCCAGGGCGCAGGCCTGGGCAAGGTTGTATGGAAGACCAGCAGTTGCCCATGCTGCAAGTCTCCCCTCTCCACACCAGCGATGTTGTCCAAGGGAAGGGCACTAGGGCTGATACAGCTTGGCAGCGGTGTCGTCGCAGAGCAATGTGTGGTTAAGTGCCTTGCTCAAGGACACAACACACTGCCTCAGCTGAGGCTCAAACTAGCGACCTTCAGATCACTGGACCGATGCCTTATTCACTTGGCCACGCGCAATACTGTGACCCAAATTATTACACTATGACCCCGATTAATTAAGTCTTGTTCTGAAGAGCTTTCATGAATCAGGTTGGTATCTCTGACAATCTAGTAGTTTTATTGTCTTCATTACTAAGAGTAGTGATTTTCTGTGCAACTCACCAGATCATCTAATTCTTTCCTCTTTGCTGTCAATGACATAGCTAAATTAATCATAGCCAAATAAATTACACATTTCTTTTAAGCATGACCCCTATATTTCGGTCACAACCATTCATAAATATTGCGTAATATAAGAAATAGTAGCAGGAGCCGGTTATCTGGCTTGTCGAGTTTGCTCGACCATTCAGTGAGATCATGACTGATTAAGTCATGGACTCAGCTCCACCTACCTGCCTTTTCCCCATGAGCATTAATTCCCTGCTATGCAAAAATCTATCTAACTGTGTCTTAAATATATTTAATGAGGAAGCCTGTACTGATTCCCTGGGCAGAGAATTCCACAGATTCACTACTCTCTGGGAAAAACAGTTTCTCGTCATCTCCATCCTAAATCTTGAGGTTATGTCTCCAAGTTCAAGTCTCACTCACCAATGGAAACAACTTTTCTGCCTCTATCTCATCTACCCCTTTCATAATTTTATATGTTTCTGTAAGATCCCCTCTCGTTTTTTTCCTGAATTCCAGCAGCCTCACCAGTATCCTGTACAGTTGCACTCACTTTAGCAATGAAGGGGCATGTGATTTTGCCGCCTTGATAACCTGTTGTATTCAACCTGTCCACGTCTCTCTGCAGTCACTCCGCATCCTCTGTACAATTTGCTTTTCCACTCAATTAAGTGTGTTCTTCAAAATTATTAATGTATATTATGAACAGAGAGGCTTAGGGTGGCTACTCAGGAATTTGGGTATTGACAGTGGAACACACATGCACATACAGAAATAATGATGTAAGAAGTTAGGAATACAGAAATAGAGAGGGAAGTTAATGTACATATTTAAGCTCAAGAATAAATTCAAGATGTTGCTCAGCTAGGAACAAATTAGTTCTGCAAGCTCAGAAGTTCTTGGTGAATGTGCCTGCTCAGGATATTGGTAACAAGTTTTGGACTTCAAGGTTAAACATGCTGGATGACAGAAGTCCTGGCATTTCAACAGTAGGGTAGCAAATTCACAACATATTGGTGGGACCAGCATGAAACATATGTTCATAATTTCAGTTCATTTAAGATGCATTGTTGTTTGGCAAATTTAAAATAACAACAAGAAATAGGCTTACCTCAGACCTCAGCTAAAAGTATAATTTGTTCAATATTATTCTAAAGTGCACCCTTTCTCTCCACTTAACATACCTAATACTTAGTATAATGCTCAATTTCCTTCAATTAGTAATCTACTGGCTTCACATTACACATCAATTCCCACAAATGCTTTACATAATCAAATGGATGCAGATGTGCCCAAAATCACAGAGTGATAGTTGCCTTTTTATTTGATTTGCACATTTTACATGGAACCAGCCATCGATAATTAATTAATAGTAAGCAAAAACTTTTCCAATTAATATTCTTTGTTAACATCTGATTTATGAAGCAGACACAGTTATGTCAATGGCATAGAATATTTTTGACCAGGAAATTATAACATGCTTCAAACCCTTAAATTTAACAGCGACGTTAGAACTCTTCATAATTTTATTAGAAGATTAAGTAATGATTTTAATGAATGACAAAAGCAGAAAATTTATTGTACTTTGTGCAACTTCAAATATTCCAGTAACACTGTAATATCAATGTTACATGCATTGTTCATAAAAATGATCAACAAAGGTTCATTTATTATCAAAGTATACACCTCACTCGGTACGGGATATCATGTAAACAGACAGGTGAGCTTGGATCGTCATACCACTACTGTCTGCAAGATCAAGAGACTGCAAATTGCCACTTGGAATATTCGAATCCTGCACCAAGCTGGTAAGCTAGAAAATGTAAAATTAGAAATGAAGAGGCTAGAAGTCAGCGTCCTAGGCCTAAGTGAAATAAGATGGAATGGCACTGGAGTATTCTAGTCAGACGACTACAAGATGATATACTCTGGTGGAGATAAACATGAAAAGGGTGTTGCAATCATCTTAGACAAAGAAACATCCAAGAGCCTGCTAGGATACTGGCATATCTCAGTCAGAATGATGCTAATCAAACTAAAAGGACAACCAAACAACATCTCTATCATCCAAGTATATGCACCCACAATGGCAAGCTCAGGGGAAGAAATTGATGCTTCTACCACTCCCAAGACAAAGCACCAGAAGAGTGCAAATCACAAGAAGCCATCATAGTCATGGGCGACTTCAATGCAAAATTTGGTAAGGGAAGAGAAGACCATATTGTTGAGACCAGGGATTGGGAGAAAGAAATGAAAGAGGAGAAAAGCTTATATCATGGTGTAAAACGAACAATCAGACAATCACCAACACTTGGTTTAAACAACATCCAAGAAGGAAATGGACATGGAAAAGCCCAAGTGGGAACAACAAAAATCAAATCGACTACATAACAATCAATAACAGATTCAAAAATGGGAGGAGAAGATGGCAGCATGAAGCAGCGCGCGCAGCTCTCCGATGATATGGTATCGTATTTGTAAGTAGGATGCCGTGCACATTTCTGATTTGATGGAGACAGACGTGAGAAGGCACAGAGGAACATCTGGAGAAATTTCTGAAATGCCTGGTTCGCTGCCGCTGCTACTGTGCGATCGAGAATCTCCGGAGGGAAGGCCCCAAAATCCCCGGCTTTGCCTGCTGCTGGAGACGGAGGCTGGGGTCGAAGTGTTCAGCAGAGATGGTGCTCAGTACTCGGTGTCGGAGGGCTGATCGGCGCTCGAAGTTTTTGGACGACTCAGAGTTGGACTGTGGTCGGGCATGGCAGGGAGAGTTTTCTTCCTTCTCCTGTCTGTGTGAGATGTGGGACTTTTGAGAGACTTTGAACTTTCTTACTATGCTCACGGCTTGCTCTTCATCAAGTTATGGTTTTGTTGGCACTGTTGTAACTATATGTTACAATTATGTGGTTTTTGTTAGTTTTTCAGTCTTGGTCTGTCCTGTGTTTCTGTTGTGACGAGAATACACATAAAATTAAGATGTTTGCTGGCCTAGGTTAGCATCAGTGACATCAGCAAGTGGTCTGCCACCTGCCTTCAGGAGAAGGAGAGATAAGGAACAATGGAGCAGCGTCTGGAGATGTGTAATGAAGGGACGGGGGAGAGAGAGCTGTCTGGAGCGGCTCCTCCCTTTGAACCTTGAACTGTTTGAAGTGATGGACAGGCGATACCCCAGCAGGGGGATAAAAAGGGACCGGTTCGCTAAGGCAGGACACACACGACACCCGAGGTAACGAGACCCTGGAAGCGGTACGCCCCTCATGAGTCGGTGAGAAGTATCAGACAACGGCCAGGGTGGAAAGGTACGATCAGCGGGAACCCGGTGTGTGTCCGCCCTTGCCTGGGTGCCGGGTTCACTGCAGAGGATCGACCACATCTGGAGAAGGGGTCACAGTCGGTGACCTCAGGTGATATCACCAAGGACCTGCCCAAAAAGCTGCTTGTGAGCCATATCGTCGGTCTGTGAGTGAAGCCGTGTCTGAATGATCAGTTGTTCCTGTTCTCTCTCTCTCTCTCCCCCTACGTTGTCCATCACCATGGCAACGATTACTGCGAACTGAACTACTAAACTGGACTGAACTTTGAGTCACTTTGAAATTTGGTCATTTACCCCTAGACAACGATAGAGCTTGATTGATGCTGTTATCTTAATTCTGTGCACATGTGTGTTTAGCATCGCTGAACTGTTGCATTTATTATCCTTTCGATTACTGTGTCGCTTGTTTCTTTAATAAAACTTTCTTAGTTCTAGTACTCCAGACTCCAACTGAGTGATCCATTTCTGCTGGTTTGGCAACCCAGTTACGGGGTACGTAACACTGTGATATCACACCGGAGGAATATTGTATCATTTCTTAATGCATGTATTACTAAATGACAATAAAAGAGGACTGCGTGTCCTCATAATCTAATCTAATCTAAAAAAACTCGATAACTCAATCTAAAAGCTACCCTGGAGCAGACTGTGGAAGCGACCACGTACCAGTCATTTGCAAAATGAGAATAAAGGTGAGAAAATTAAAGAAACCAAAAAGATCAGAACCACTGGATTATCAACAACTACAAAACAACCCTCATCTGAAAACAGAATACACAATCAAGGTGAAAAACTGTTTTCAATTGCTGCAGGATGAAGGAGGCAAATCTTCCTGGGACATACTGAAGGAATCCATGGTTGTAGCTGCAAAAGAAACTACCCCACGAAAAGACTGGAAAAGTAAGAAGAAATGGATAACTGAAGATATAATACAATTGATGCAACAAAAACAGACCATCAAACTAAGAGACAGCGAAGAATACAAGCAACTTGATAAGACAATAAAAAGAAAATGCAGAGAAGCTAAAGACAGGTGGCTAAATGAGAAATGCTCAGAGATAGAAATGCTACAAACCCATAACCCTGGAACAAAGTTGATGCACAATAAGATTAAAGAACTATCGGGGAAATTACCTTGCTCAGCAAATGGATGCATCAAGGCAAAAGATGGCAGCTTAATTATGAACAAAGAGGAAATCCTAAACAGATGGACAGCATATATAAAAGAACTTTTTGAAGACCAAAGAGGAGAAAAACCGAACATAAAGAAGAATCTTGAAGGACCTAGCATTCTAAAATCAGAAATTCAAGCAGCTGTAAATCAAAACATAACAGAACAACTGGTCCAGACAACATCGCTGTTAAAATGATACTGGCCTTAGAAGATTTTGGAATAGAGAAAGTAACAGAAATAGCAAATGAAATCTATGATCATGGGGAGATACCTGATGATTTAAGTAAATCAGTGTTCATCACACTTCCAAAGAAAGAGGGAGCAACAGAATGTGAGTTACATCGTACGATAAGCCTGATGAGCCGCGTGGCAAAAGTTATTCTCAGAGTAATCATGATGAGTGCAAGACGCTGTATAAAACCAGAAATCAGTAAAGAACAATGAGGCTTTGTGGAAAACACTCGAACCAGAAATGCAATTTTCATGCTGCGGATGATCTGTGAACGACCCATCCAGGTACAAAAAGACATCTACCTATGTTTCATTGACTATACAAAAGCTTTTGACACTATCAGACAGCAAGATCCTCTGGAAATGCTTCAAGATCTTGACACAGATGGGAAAGATATACATTTCTTAAGAAATTTATACTGGGACCAGGCCGCATCCATCGCAATAGAAGGAGAAGTGAGTGAGTATGTGAATATCATGAGAGGAGTCAGGCAAGGTTGTGTCTTTTCACCAGACTTATTCAACCTGTATAGTGAAAATATCTTGAGAACTATCAAAGACATCAAAGGATTCACAATTGGAGGCCATAATATAAATAACATCAGATATGCTGATGACATCGTACTAATACCTGACTCAGAAACAAAACTTCAAGAACTACTCACTACAGAACGTAATCGCAGAGGCCTCTCAGTCAACACCAAGAAGACAGAAAGCATGGTCATCTCCAGAAAGACAAACATCCCACCTGTGTGATCAAGATCAGAAATACAAACATCAAACAAGTCAACAAATTCAAATATCTTGGCAGCCTAATAACAAGTAATGGCAGGTGCGACACAGATATCAAATACAGAATAGTAATGGCGAAAGAAGCTTTCCAAAAAATGAAGACCATATTAACAGATAGAGAGATGAGCATGTAGACTAAAAACAGAATACTGCCGTGCTACATTTATTCTATCCTGACTCATGGAAGTGAATGCTGGACCATTTCTCCAGCAATGGAAAAGAGACTAGAAGCAGCTGAATTATGGTTCTACAGGAGAATGTTAAAAATATCGTGGACCACACACACATCAAATGAAGAAGTTCTCAGAAGAGCCCAAGTAGTTCGATCGCTCATACCAACAATAAGAGAAAGAGAACTCAGATTCCTAGGACACATCATGCGGAAAGATGAACTAGAAAAACTCATACTCTCTGGAAAGATTGAGGGGAGCAAACCTAGAGGAAGACCTCGGCTTATGTACATCAAAAGCCTAGCCAGGTGGCTACGCATTGAGGAAATGGAAGTCATCCAAAAAACGAAGGATAGATCTATATGGAAAACCATGGTCACCAAAGTCCGCATCAGATATGGTACCTAGACAGACAGAAATACAACTCTGAAATTCTTCTTCTCCAGTAGCCACAAAACCAAGAAGGATAAAAAGATTATCAACCCCCAAATCCCTCTCCCCCACACAGGAAAAAAAAGATTGGGTGATAAACAGAATATAAAAAAACATAAGACTGAAAAAAAAAAGTCCATAGTCCAAGTCCGTATCCGTAACCCTCTCTGGCAGCAGAGCAATCCCACCAGCAAACAAAATATAGTATCCCCTCTCCGGCAGGCAGCTGTCTCTCACCTTCCACATTTGCCTCAATATTTCAAACTCCCTCATTGCTTTAATTGACAAACAATGGAAGCTTTAATCTGCAAAATGGATTTGAACATCGGCTTGCACCTCTTCCCACAGCCTTCTCGCCATGAGGTTTGTACTTGCTGCCTCTGCCTCCCGGAATCGTCTCAGAGACTGCAGAGTACTGGATCACCCAACCCATTGCTAGACTGCAAATGAAAGGCTTCAGCAGTTCCAGATTACATTCAAGATGAAGCATGAGCATAAAAAACATAAAAGAAGTGAAGTATATGGTTTCATGGTCTATCCAGAAAATGTTGGGCGTGGAAGCATTTGTATGCAGGTACCATCTTGAAGTTAGCAGTTTAAAACTAAGTTTTTAATAGCAGCATGATAAATACTGATGCTGAAAGATAATTATTGGGCCAGGTTATCAGCGTTCAGCTGTTGAAACTGAAGTGTGTTCCAGAATTCACAAAGAGCAAGGGACTCGGTTGTGAGCTCTGTGGAACTGTACTGTTGACCTTTGTAAACTATAACCCTTCATTGCTTGGCACAGAATCAGCTGAGCATTCAGTTTGTCAATCTCTTTTAGATCGTAAAGGGTTTTTACTTTTTTTTGGCCACCCTACCATTTAGTACCTTGTCAGAAGTCTAGCTAAAACCTGTGCGCTTTGCATCAAATAAACTGACCTCATGAACAATTTCTGCATTTCCTCAAAATCTAATCATAAATCTGACATCCCTTGCAAATGCATGTTGACTGTCCACAATGAACTTGTACCTTTCAAAATGTTTGTCCCTTAAAATGAGTTCCAATAACATTGCCATCAAATTTAAAGAATTGGAGTATAGTTTATATTTACGACCTTTTATAAAACATGAAGTTATCCTTCAATTTATTGTGCAGCCAGGGAGAATTATTAAATTGTAGTCAGAGCCTCTCAACTTCCTCTCTAGATTCTTTTAACAGATTGGTATATTTTTTGTACTTTAGCTTATTTTATCCATTTTTGAAGATGCTAATCCCCGTTTATTGGTTCTTTTATTTTGTTTATCTCACTACAACATTGGTCATTGTCTCCCTTTGTAAAGATAGCTATGAAGTATTAAGAAAAATGGCATTCTTCACCTCCATATGTATTTTATTGTTTTGCTCCCCAGCAGGTTGAAACTTAACTTAGTTACCCTCTTGGTTGTACTTAAAACATATTTAGATATTCTGACTTGCCAACGTTTTTTTCAATTTCCATCTTTGCTTTATTATTTCCACTTAATTATACTCCTATATTAAAATCATAAGACCATAAGAGATAGGAGCAGAATTAGGCCATTTGGCTCATCGAGTCTTCTCTGTCATTTCATCATGGCTGATCCATTTTTCCTCCAGCCCCAGTTTTCTGCCTTCTCCCCATATCCCTCCATGCCCTGACCAATCAAGAATCTATCAACCTTTACCTTAAATATACATTCAGACTTGGCCTCCACAGCTGCTTGTGACAACAAATTCCATTCCCTGGATAAAGAAATTCCTCCTCATTTCCGTTCTAAAAGGATACCGCTCTCTTGTGACGCTGTGTCTTCTGGTCTTCGACTCTCCCACCATAGGAAACATCCTCCCGGCACCAACTGTATCAAGGCCTTTCACCATTCAATATTTCAATGAGATCACACCTCATTCTTCTGAATTCCAGTGAATACAGGTCCAGAGCCATCAAATGCTCTTCACATGACAAGCCATTCACACGTAGATTCATTTTTGTGAACCTCCTTTGAACCCCCTCCAGTTTCAGGACATCTTTTCTAAGCTAAGGAGCCCTAAACTGCTGACAATACTCCAACTGTGGCCTCGCCAATGCTTTATAAAGTCTCAACATTACATCCTTGCTTTTATATTCTAGTCCTCTTGAAATGAATGCTAGCATCACATTTGCCCTCCTCATCACAGACTTGATCTGCAGATTAACCTTCAGGGAATCCTGCACAAGGACTGCCAGTCCCTTTGAGCCTCAGTTTTTTTTTGTATTTTCTCCCCATTTAGGAAATAGTCAACCCTTCCATTACTTATGCCAAAGTGCATGACCATACACTTCCTGACCCTGTATTCCATCCGCCCTTATTAAAAGAGGGCTTCTTTCATGTAGCTCTGTGGATTGTCCAACTCAGAGAAAACTGGTTCGAAGTACTGCTTTTAAATCTTGGTTACAGACCTGACTGAAAGATAGCTTTTTACACACTACCGTTTGCTGATTGGTCACATCTCAATTCAGAAAAACTGCCGTGAAACTCTGCCTTCAAAATCTTGATTGCCACCTGATTTAAAAAGTAGCTCTTTCCATGCACCCCTGTTGTGGATTTTCCAAATTAAGTACAACTTGATTTCTTTCTGCTTACTTTCTACTTATTTTTAAATTTTTTTCTGCTTTCCATTTTTAGTTTTACGTTTCTCCGTTCCAGATGTAAGCTCAGCTTCCTATTTTTTGCTGATATCTCAAAACATTAATCCCATTCTGTCCAGTACTACTAACAATTTGCATACAAGAATATTGGCCCCAGCCTTGTTGGGAAGAATCTCTCTGGCTGTCATGTGCAGGTCCCATCTCCCAGAACTGGCCTCAAAGCCCCATTAAAGCTGTCTCTCTTGTACTTTCTGACCAGATAGTAGCCACATATTCATCCGCACAATCCTGTTTTATTTTGTTTTTATTTGGAGATTAGTGACTTTGGGTTCAGGATTCTAAATTTCTTTCCCATCTCTTCAAAATCTGCCTACAGAAAGTTCATATATATTATATTATTTCAAGTTAATGTCCTTATGATATTGAAAGTTGCTCAGTGAGCCAGCTGTTGTGGTATTTCCATCAGTATCAATTTGCTTATTATTTCCCTGCAATCTATTCTGTTTCACTGGCTCATGAATTTACCTTAGTTCGCCAGCGAAGGAGTAATCTACTGTAGGCATTTAGCATGCCAATGTGACATGGAGAAAACTGGTACGCAGAGGGAAATCCACAGCCTCGGGGGGGGGGGGGCGGAGGACATGCGGATTCCACCCAGATATCACTGGAGGGCAGGATCAAAACTGGATCAGTATTGGAAGAGTTGTAACTGTTGCACAAAACTGGATTAGAACAGTGGCTATTTACTCTCATCGTCCAGAATATTCTGAGCCTCTCACTTTATTGTTGCCGTCCTGGAATCATACACACAAGTGCAGATTCACCTGTCTTCTCGTATAATTGTATGGAATCCACTTTAGGTGTTTCATCCTTGAATCATCTCGTTCCTCCCAGTATAGCTGAGCTACCCAGGGTAGTTGCATTGACTGAGTCTGTACTCTAACATCAGTGTTAAGAAAAAAAATACAGATTACAAAGTCAAATTCTGGAGGTACCTAAGCTACCTGTAGCCTGGCAGTCATCAGTGGGATCTCCCTGTAATCTACGATAACCTTCTTCACTGCCAACAACACCTAATACTGTGTCATCCGTGAAAGATGAAACCATACCATAATCCACTCTCAAGGTGTACTAATGTTCCACATCACTCTACACATTACTATTTTTCTGTACAGTTTCACAACAGACAATTGTACTTCATACCCTTATTCACTTAGATTAATAAATAGTAACTAACCCCCCAAACTGAGAGTTAGTCAGATTCAGTGGAATTATATCATCCATTTCCAGTCCTGAACAGGCTGTACAGACTTGGCAGACTACACTGACAAACTAGATTTTATATATCAGGAAAACAAGGCACACACATCCAATTGTGTATTTTACTGGATAATGGGTTTGGGAGCTTAGTTTATCAACTGTGACAATGTTAATAACCAGATGTCCAAGTAAGGTGGTCTTGGAGTCCACCTGAAAGCTGTTAATATTTGTCAGTCAGTTCGACTTGCTGATGAGACAGAGCGATAAAGCTATTTGTAGGTGTTTTCCTCATTGAAAAATCAAAGTACTGCAAATGCTAGAAACCGGAAATAAAAACTGAAAAGGTTTAAAATAGTCAGTAGATCTAGCAGGGTCATGCAAAGAGGAACAGAGTTAACATATCCAATAATTTTAACCTTTCCACTCAAACCTGAATGTTGCTGTTTGGCCATTACTCTTAAGGACCATCCCAAACTGATCAGTTTATTTTGTGATAGAATGACCACCAGTGAAGTAAGTTCTTGGGTGATTGTGTAACTAGAGACCTATTCCATCGCATTCCTGACTTTAATTCTTTAGGTGGTGGAGAGTGGTAAAAATAACTTCCATAAAAGTATTTTCTAACTACTCTTCTAGTTTTGTATTTCTGATAGGCTACGACCTCCAGGATCTTGGCAGTGTGGAAATTTAACAATGCATCTGAATGTATTGAGAGTTGGTTAGTTTCTTTTATGGGAGATAATAATTGCCTGCCACTGGCTTGGCACAAATGTTTCTAGCAGCCTGCTTAATTTCTTGTGTTTCTTGCACTACACCATCTGTTGCTGTCAGTCCACTTAACTACTCCATTTCTTTAGGTTTTCTTGTTATTATCCCTTCCAAATTATTTCTTGTCTCTGTCTTTTGTATCTACTTTTCAATATGGGACGGAACACATCAGCTTGGATCTGGCTGAATTTAACAATTATAGGCGAAGTAGCTTACCATTTTATGATTATAATTAAAAGCGGAAACTTGTTCTTAAATTTTTATATATTGTTTTTCCATTACTGCTTCTGGGGTGCAGTATAGAGCAGAAAACATGCTCCTTGTAAAAATAAATTCTTTCTCCTAAATCTGCTTTTATTCTTGTACGTCTTTGCCTCATTATTCTGCGCATAGCCCGCCTAGATCAGAGGAGGTGTTATGAGAAGGTGTAACAGAATGAACTTGGATATATGGAAGTGATGTCATTTTTGGATGTGGCAATCATAATTTACTTAGATTTAGCATTCTGAGCTCAATTCTGACCTCCAGTACTATCTGTGTGGAGTTTATATCTTCTCCCTCTAACCCATGTGTGTCTCCTTCAGTTTCTTCCCACATCCCAAAACTGTACAGATTGGTATGTTAACTAGCTTGCAGGTGAATGGCAGATTCCATTGAGGTTTGATGGGAATGTGGAGGGGAAAAAATTACCGTATTGTAATGTTTGCTTTATGACAGAGCGTGGACCTGGTGAGTTGAAGGACCTTTCCATATGTTGCATAACTGTGTTAGAGCAGTGTGAGGTGTTACGTACCCCGTAACTGGGTTGCCAATCCAGCAGAAATGGACCACTTAGTTGGAGTCTGGATTACTGGAACTAAGAAAGTTTTATTAAAGAAATAAGTAACACAGTACTCTAATCGTAAGGATATAAATGCAACAGGTTAGCAATGATAAAACACACATGTACACAGAACTAGGATAATAGGAATCAATCAAGCTCTATCGCAGTCTAGGGGTAAAATGATCAGTCTCAAGTGGCGCAGAGTTCAGTTCAGGTGAGTACAGTCGCAGTAATCGCTGCTGTGCCGTTAGAGAGAGAGAGAGAGAGAGTGAATATGCAAATTCTGATTCAAACAGACCTTTGTTCTTGGCAGTTAGCTTTCAGGCGAACCCTTTTAATGTCTTCTGTGGTCACTGACTGTGACCCCTCCGCTCCGGATACGACCGTTCTTCTGTGGTGAACCCGGCACCCAGGCAATGGCGGACACACACACCAGGTTCCCGCCGATCGTACCTTTTCACCCTGTGTGTCTATGGTCGGTCCCGCGACCAGATCTCCAAACTCCCACCAACTTGTGGGGGCACACCGCACTTCCAGGGTCTCGTTATCTCGTGATCTCGTGGTGTCTGCTTGCCTTAGCGAACCTGTTCCTTTTATCCCCCTGCTGGGGTATCGCCTGTCCATCAAACTTCAAACAGTTCAGGTTCAAAGCAACCAGTCTGTCAATACTCGGAACTGTGTCTCTTTTTGCTAATCTCTCTCCTCTCTCATTAACATTTTGAACGCTTCTCCCTTTGTCTCTCTTATCTCTCTCATCAGCATCAATCTTCTGATAACTTGGTTTTTTGTCACAGAGGCAGTGAAGGTTCAGTTCATAATTTACTCAATACAAATGGGAACTCTCAATCTACAATTCATGGATTTTGAAGAAGGTACACTTAGGGTAGGATAATATAAGGGCACTTGATAAATACTGCTGTCTCAAAGCTTCAGAGGATACATTAAATGAGGACGTTGTAAATCTAATCAAGAAGAAAAGAAGAGCTTATGAAAGGTTCAAAAAACTAGGTAATGATAGGAATCCAGAAGATTATAAGGCTAGCAGGAAGGAGTTTAAGAATGAAATTGGGAGAGCCAGAAGGGGCCATGAGAAGGCCTTGGCAGATAGGATTAAGGAAAACCCCAAGGCATTCTACAGGTATGTGAAGAGCAAGAGGATAAGATGTGAGAGAATAGGACCAATCAAGTGTGACAGTGGAAAAGTGTGTATGGAACCGGAAGAAATAGCAGAGGTACTTAATGAATACTTTGCTTCAGTATTCACTAAGGAAAAGGATCTTGGCAGTTGGAGCGATGACTTGCAGTGGACTAAAAAACTTGAGCGTGTAGATATTAAGGAAGAGGATGTGCTGGAGCTTTTGGAAAGCATCAAGTTGGATATGTCACCGGGACTGGATGGGATGTACCCCAGGCTACTGTGGGAAGCGAGGGAGGAGACTGCTGAGCCTCTGGCAATGATCTTTGCATTATCAATCAGGGCGGGAGAGGTTCCGGAGGATTGGAGGGTTGCAGATGTTGTTCCCTTATTCAAGAAAGGGAGTAGGGATAGCCCAGGAAATTATAGGCCGGTGAGTCTTACTTCAGTAGTTGGTAAGTTGATGGAGAAGATCCTGAGAGGCAGGATTTATGAACATTTGGAGAGGCATAATATGATTAGGAATAGTCAGCATGGCTTTGTCAAAGGCAGGTCGTGCCTTACGAGCCTGATTGAATTTTTTGAGGATGTGACTAAACACATTGATGAAGGTAGCGCAGTAGATGTAGTGTATATGGATTTTAGCAAGACATTTGATAAGGTACGCCATGCAAGGCTTATTGAGAAAGTAAGGAGGCATGGGATCCAAGGAGACACTGCTTCGTGGATCCAGAACTGACTTGCCCACAGAAGGCAAAGAGTGGTTGCAGACGGGTCATATTCTGCATGGAGGCCAGTGACCAGTAGTGTGCCTCCGTGATCTGCTCTGGGACCCCTACTCTTCGTGATTCTTATAAATGACCGGGATAAGGAAGTGGAGGGATGGGTTAGTAAATTTGCTGATGACACAAAGGTTGGATGTGTTGTGAATAGTGTCGAGGGCTGACAGAGGTTTCAGCAGGACATTGATAGGATGCAAAACAGGGCTGAGAAGTGGCAGATGGAGTTTAACCCAGATAAGTGTGAGGTGGTTCATTTTGGTAGGTCAAATATGATGGCAGAATATAGCATTAATAGTAAGACTATTGGCAGTGTGGAGGATCAGAGGGATCTTGGGGTCCGAGTCCATAGGACACTCAAAGCTGCTACGCTGGTTGACTCTGGTTAAGAAGGCATACGGTGCATTGGCCTTCATCAATCGTGAGATTGCATTTAAGAGCCGAGAGGTAATGTTGCAGCTATATAGGACCCAGGTCAGACCCCACTTGGAGTACTGTGCTCAATTCTGGTCGCCTCACTACAGGAAGGATGTGGAAATCATAGAAAGGGTGCAGAGGAGATTTACAAGGATGTTGCCTGGATTGAGGAGCATGCCTTATGAGAATAGGTTGAGTGAACTCGACCTTTTCTCTTGGAGCGACAGAGGATGAGAGATGACCTCATAGAGGTGTTCAAGATAATGAGGGGCACTGATTGTGTGGATAGTCAGAGGTTTATCCCCAGGGCTGAAATGGCTAGCACAAGAGGGCATAGTTTTAAGGTGCTTGTAAGTAGGTACAGAGGAGATGTCAGGGATAAGATTTTTACACAGAGAGTGGTGAGTGCGTGGAATGGGCTGCCAGTGGCGGTGGTGGAGGCAGAAATGATAACGATAGGGTCTTTTAAGAGAGTCCTGGATAGATACAGGGAGCTTAGAAAAATAGAGGGTTATGGGTAAAGCCTAGGTAGTTCTAAGTTAGGGACACGTTCGGCACAGCTTTGTGGGCCGAAGGACCTGTGTGGTGCTGTAAGTTTTCTATGTTTCTCTGTTTCTAAAGTGAAAATTAGAAAGGCAAGTTAGGTACATGAAAAGTTGTTGGTACATAAAAACAAATAAAACCTTGATGGGTTTTTTTATAGACACATAGAAAACCTACAGCACAGTACAGGCCCTTCGGCTCACAAAGTTGTGCCGAACATGTCCCTACCTTAGAAATTACTAGGCTTTCCTGTAGCCCTCTATTTTTCTAAGCTCCATGTACCTATCCAAAAGTCTCTTAAAAGACCCTATCGTATCCGCCTCCACCACCATTTTCAAATGTGAAGGAAAAGAGGATAACATCGTTTGGGGGGAGTGAAATATATTTTAGATAAGGTGTTTACCAGTGATTGGAGATGGACATGTATATTTCTAAATAAATACTGTATTATTGATTGAAGAGGGTGATTGTCCAGATAATGACTTTTCTAAAGCAGAATGGGTACTTTATACTTTATTGTCGCCAAACAATTGGTACTGGAACATACAATCATCACAGCGATATTTGATTCTGCACTTCCCACTCCCTGGATTACAAATATTAAATATTAAAAATAGTTAAAATTAGTAAATATTAAAAATTTAAATTATAAATCATAAATAGAAAATAGAAAAATGGGAAGTAAGGTAGTGCAAAAAAACCGAGAGACAGGTCCGGATATTTGGAGGGTACGGCCCAGATCCGGGTCAGGATCTGTTCAGCAGTCTTATCATAGTTGGAAAGAAACTGTTCCCAAATCTGGCCATACGAGTCTTCAATCTCCTGAGCCTTCTCCCAGAGGGAAGAGGGTAGTACTACAAATGTTAATTATAGAGTAAGTGAATATCATAAGGGGTTCTCGCGGATGAACGCTCTGCTCTCCACTCCCTCCGCACTAATCCTGACATTATTAAACCCGCCGATAAGGGGGGTGCTGTTGTAGTCTGGCGTACTGACCTCTACCTTGCTGAGGCACAGCGACAACTCGCGGATACCCCCTCTTATTTACCCCTCGATCGTGACCCCACTAAGGAGCACCGGGCCATTGTCTCCCACACCATCACCGACTTTATCCGCTCAGGGCATCTCCCATCCACTGCTACCAACCTTATAGTTCCCGCACCTCGCACTTCCCGTTTCTACCTCCTACCCAAGATCCACAAACTGCCTGTCCTGGCAGACCTATTGTCTCAGCTTGCTCCTGCCCCACCGAACTCATTTCTGCATACCTCAACACGGTTTTATCCCCCCTTGTTCAATCCCTTCCTACCTACGTTCGTGACACTTCTCACGCTCTTAAACTTTTCGATGATTTTAAGTTCCCTGGCCCCCACTGCTTTATTTTCACCATGGATGTCCAGTCCCTATATACTTCCATCCCCCAACAGGAAGGTCTCAAAGCTCTCTGCTTCTTTTTGGATTCCAGACCTAATCAGTTCCCCTCTACCACCACTCTGCTCCGTCTAGCGGAATTAGTCCTTACTCTTAATAATTTCTCCTTTGGCTCCTCCCACTTCCTCCAAACTAAAGGTGTAGCTATGGGCATCCGTATGGGTCCTAGCTATGTCTGCCTTTTTGTTGGGTTTGTGGAACAATCTATGTTCCGTGCTTATTCTGGTATCTGTTCCCCACTTTTCCTTCGCTGCATCGACGACTGCATTGGTGCTGCTTCCTGCACTCATGCTGAGTTGGTTGACTTTATTAACTTTGCCTCCAACTTTCACCCTGCCCTCAAGTTTACCTGGTCCATTTCCGACACCTCCTTCCCCGTTCTAGATCTTTCTGTCTCTGGAGACAGCTTATCCACTGATGTCTACTATAAGCCTACTGACTCTCACAGCTATCTGGACTATTCCTCTTCTCACCCTGTCTCTTGCAAAAACGCCACCCCCTTCTCACAATTCCTCCGTCTCCGCCGCATCTGCTCTCAGGGTGAGGCTTTTCATTCTAGGACGAGGGAGATGTCCTTTTTTAAAGAAAGGGGCTTCCCTTCCTCCACTATCAACTCTGCTCTCAAACGCATCTCCCCCATTTCACGTACATCTGCTCTCACTCCATCCTTCCACCACCCCACTAGGAATAGGGTTCCCCTGGTCCTCACCTACCACCCCACCAGCCTCCGGGTCCAACATATTATTCTCCGTAACTTCCGTCACTAAGCACATCTTTCCGTCCCCCACCCTCTCTCTGCATTCCGCAGGGATCACTCCCTACACGACTCCCTTGTCCATTTGTCCCCCCCATCCCTCCCCACTGATCTCCCTCCTGGCACTTATCCTTGTAAGCGGAACAAGTGCTACACATGACCTTACATTTCCTCCCTTACCACCATTCAGGGCCCCAAACAGTTCTTCCAGGTGAGGCGACACTTCACCTGTGAGTCAACTGGAGTGATATACTGTGTCCGGTGCTCCCCATGTGGCCTTCTATATATTGGCGAGACCCGACGCAGACTGGGAGACAACACCTACGCTCTGTCTGCCGGAGAAAGCAGGATCTCCCAGTGGCCACACATTTTAATTCCACATCCCATTCCCACTCTGACATGTCTATCCACGGCCTCCTCTACTGTAAAGATGAAGCCACACTCAGGTTGGAGGAACAATACCTTATATTCCGTCTGGGTAGCCTTCAACCTGATGGCATGAACATCGACTTCTCTAACTTCCGCTAAGGCCCCACCTCCCCCTCGTACCCCATCTGTTACTCATTTTTATGCACACATTCTGTCTCTCACTCTCCTTTTTCTCCCTCTGTCGCTCTAACTATACCCCTTGCCCATCCTCTGGGTTCCCCTCCCCTTGTCTTTCTTCCTGGACCTCCTGTCCCATGATCCTCTCGTATCCCTTTTGCCTATCACCTGTCCAGCTCTTGGCTCCATCCCTCCCCCTCCTGTCTTCTCCTATCATTTTGGATCTCCCCCTCCCCCTCCCCCTCCCACTTTCAAATCCCTTACTCACTCTTCCTTCAGTTAGTCCTGACGAAGGGTCTCGGCCTGAAACGTCGACTGTACCTCTTCCTAGAGATGCTGCCTGGCCTGCTGCGTTCACCAGCAACTTCAATGTGTGTTGATCATAAGGGGTTCAGTATGTTTCGAAGTGGATTTATCTCAAGGCCCAGATAAAGTGTAGATCAGGTTCTTAAAACAAGGTAAGTGTGAAAGAGCAAAATAGCTATAATTTTGTACTGTGGCATAAGAGAAACCAGAAAAATTCTGTTCTGGTGCTGAAGAAAGGAAAAAAAAAGATATGAACTACAGCTGATCAGTCCTTCTATGGTTAAATTGCTGGAAAATTTGAAGGAAGTAGAGTTAAAATTCGGTTGTCGTTGGTTAGCTAATCTTGGTTAAGCGAAGGGCATTTAGACTGTAATATATATGAGCAGAATTTGGCCATTTGATTCATTGAGTCTGCTCTGCCATTTCAATTCACTGATCCATTTTTTCCTCTCAGCTTCAATCTCCTGACTTCTCCCCAATATCTCTTCATGCCCTGACCAGTCAAGAATCTATCAACCTCTGCCTTAAGTATACATAAAGACTTGGACGCCACAGCTGACCGTGGCAACGAATTCCACAGATTCACCACTCTCCTAATCTCAGTTCTAAAAGGACGCCCCTCTATTCTGAGGCTATGACCTCTGGTCTTAGACTCTCCCACCAAAGGGAGCACCCTCTTTGCATCTATCAAAGCCTTTTACTATTCAATAGGTTTCAATGAAGTCACCCCTCATTCTTCTGAATTCCAATGAATACAGCCATCAAACACTCTTCATATGACAAGCTGTTCAATCCTGGAATCATTTTTGTGAACCTCCTTTGGACCCTCTCCAGTGTCAGCATGCCTAAGATAAGGGGCCAAAACTGCTCACAATACTCTCAGTGAGGCCTCACCAGTGCTTTATAAAGTCTCAACATTACATCCTTGCTTTTATATTCCAGTCCTCTTGAAATGAATGCTAACATTGCATTTACCTTCCTCACCACCGCCTCAATCTGCAAATTAACCTTTAGGGAATCCTGCAAGTCCCTTTCCATCTCAGTTTCTGTATTTTCTCTCCTTTTAGAAAATAGTCAACCTTTTCATTTCTTCTGCCAGAACGTTTCTGAATAATCGAATATTTTATGTAACAAGGATAGCAAAAGTGTTACAAAGTATTTGACAATTTTCACAGCATTGGAGGTGGCATGAAATAGGAGAAAAAATTGTTAAATTAAACCTGGGCTCAGTGGGAGAAAGGATTTAGTATTAGTTAATGGGAGTTTATTGACTGGAAGGCGGTGTGTCCTGAAGTACCATATAGGTCAATACTGGTGCTTACTTTTAATAGAATATATCAATGGTTTAGACTTGAATTTACTTTGTATCCTTAAGAAGTTAATGTATCAAAATTAACTTCATGATCAATGCTGAGGAAGATTGTTGAGGGCCCTTTATCTAAGAAGATGTGCTGCCATTGGAGAGGGTCCAGAGGAGGTTCACGAAAATGATCCCAGGAATGAAAGGATATGAGGAGTGTTTACTAGCTAGAGCTTAAAAAAGGGGGGAGGGGAACTCATTGAAATCTGTTGAATATTGAAAGACCTAGATAGAGTGGAGGTGGAGAGGATGTTTCCTATAGTTGGGGAGTATATGACCAGAAGACACAGCCTCAGAATAGAGGGATGTCTATTTGGAATAGAGATGAGGAAAAATTTCTTTTGCCAGAGTGTTGTAAATCTGTGGAATTCATTGCCACAGGGAGCTGTGGAGGCCAAGTCATTGTGTACATTTAAATCGGAGCATTATAAGTTCTTGATTGGTCAGGGTTTCAAAGATTATAGGAAGAAGCCAGGAAAATAAGATTGGGATGGATGATAAATTCCTCTGACTCGGCTCAGTACGAATTGGCAACAACATCTCATCCACAATCTCAATCAGCAAGGTGCACCCAAGGCTGTGTGCTTAGCCTTCTGTTCTACTCGCTTTGTACTTGTGACTGTGCGGCTAAGAACGGCTCTGATATCATATTTAAGTTTTCTGATGATGCCACTGTCATTGGTTGAATCAGAGGTGGTGATAAATGAGCACATAGGAGGGAGATTGAAAATCTGGGCGAGTGGTGCCACAAGAAGAACCTCTCATTCAATGTCTGCAAGAACAAGGAGCTGATTATTGCCTTCAGAAGAAGGAAACCAAAGGGCCATCAGTCTATCCTGTTTGGGGGATCAGAGGTGGAGAGTGTCATCAACTTTAAATTTATGGTGTTATCATTTCAGAGGATCTGTCCTGGGTTCAGCACGCAAGTGCCTTTATGAAGAAAGCATGGCAGCACTTCTACTTTCTTTCAGAATCAGCTTTAGTATCACCAGCATATGTTATGAAATTTGTTAATTTTGTGGTAGCAGTACAATGCAATACATGATAACGCAGAGAAAAGAAAACTCTGAATTATAGTCAGTATATGTATACATAGAGATATACAGACAAAGTACATTAAATAATTCAATTAAATAAGTAGTACAAAAAAAAGAAATAGGCAGCAACACACACAAAATGCTGGAGGAACTCAGCAGGCCAGGTAGCATCGATGGAAAAAAGTACAGTCAACGTTTTGGGCCGAAAAATAGAGGGAGTGCAGAGGAGATTTACAAGGATGTTGCCTGGATTGAAGGGTGTACCTTATGAGAATAGCTTGAGTGTACTTGGCCTTTTCTCCTTGGAGTGACGGAGGATGAGAGGTGACCAGATAGAGGTGTATAAGATGAGGGGCATTGATCATGTGGATAGCCAGAGGCTTTTTCTCAGGATTGAAATGGCTAACACAAGGGACCACAGTTTTAACGTGCTTGGAAATGTGTACTGATGGGATGTCAAGGATAAGTTTTTCACACAGGGAGGTGGGTGCGTGGAATACACTGCTAGCGGCGGTGGAACTGGATACAATAGAGTCTTTTAAGAGCCTCTTAGATGGGCACGTGGAGCTTAGAAAAATAGAGGGCTATGTGCTAGGGAAATTCTAGGCAGTTTCTCTAGTAGGTTACATGGTCCGCACAACATTGTGGACCGAAGGGCCTGTAATGTGCTGTAAATTTCTGTGTTCTATGAAATGTCAACTGTAGTTTTTTTCCAAGATACTGCCTGGCCTGCTGAGTTCCTCCAGCAGTTTGCATGTATTGCTCGGATTTCTAGCATCTGCAGATTTTCTCTTGTTTGTGAAGTAAAAAAGAAGTAGTAAGGTAGTGTTTATGGGTTTAATGTGCATTTGGATATCGGATGGCAGAGGGGAAGAAGCTGTTCCTGAATCTCTGAGTGTATGCCTTCAACCTTCTGTACCTCCTTCCTATGGTAGCAAAGAGAAGAAGGTCTGTCCTGGCTGGTAATGATGGACGCTACCTTTCTGAGGCACTGCTCTTTGAAGGTGTTTGGGATACTACAGAGGCTAGTGCCCATGATGGAGCTGACTAATTTTAAAACTCTCTGCATCTTACTTCGATCCTGTGCAGTAGCCCCACTCCTCCCCATACCAGATGATGATGTAGCCAGTTGGAATGCTCTCCGAGGTACATCTGTAGAAATTTGCAAGTGTCTTGAAGATAGCAAGTCTCCTCAAACTCCTAATAAAATAGAGTTGTTGTCTTGCCTTCTTTATAGTTGCATCGATATGTTGGGTCTAGGTTAGGTCCTCAGAGATCTTGACACCCAGGAACTTGAAATTGCTCACTCTCCCCACTGTGATCCCTCTATGAGAACTGGTGTGTGTTCCCTTGTCTTTCCCTTTCTGAAGTGCACAACCAATTCTTTGGTCTTACTGACATTGAGTGCAAGGTTATTGCTGAGACATCACTCAACTAGCTTGATATATCTTGCTCTTGTATGTCCTCTCGTCTCCATCTGAGATTCTGTCAACAATGGTTATATCGCCACCAAGTTTATAAATGGCATTTGAGCTGGTTAATGGATTGGGGGAACTAATCGTCCAAAGCACAGTGTGTCTGAAACTCATTACTTGAAAGGATAGTTAAAGTAGAAACTTGCATTGTGTTTAAGAAATTATATCTAGATGGATAGAACATAGAACAGTACAGCACAGGAATGGGCCCTTGGCCCATGATGTCTGTACTGAACATGATGCCAAATTAAGCTAAATCCCTTCTGCTTGCATATGATCCATTTCCCTCTGTCCCTGAATATTCATGTATCTATCTTGACTCCTAAAGTCTCTTCCAGCACCTTCCCTGGCAGCCTGTTCCAGGCACCAACCACTCCCTGTGGGGGGAAATAATCTTGTCCCGCACATCTTTCTTAAACTTTATCCCTTTCACCTTAAATGAAGGCACTGCCCTCTCTTAGTTGGTCATCCGCTTTTGCATCACCTGGGTTCCCCTGGCCAAGTAGATATTTAAAGTTAGTTCCTTCAGAAGGTTTCTGCAGTTAATCTACTGGTCCTGTGCCACAATATGGGAAGGTAAATTAACCTGAGCAGCTTCAGTATTGGTAGACTTGAACAGAATGGACAAAGCTGTCTCCTTTTGGTGCTGCAGGTTTCTGATTCCATACATTATGAAGTAGCTATGTTAAAAATACGGGAAGATTTTACGTACTAATGAATAATCAAGTCATTTATTTTGGTATGTTGTGTGTGGATTTTTTATTATTTAGAGATGCAACACTGTAACAGGCCTTTCTGGCCCAATGATCTTGTGCCGCCCAGTTGCACCCATTTGCCCTAATCTGTAAGTCTTTGGAATGTGGGAGGAAACTGAGGCTCCTGGAAGAAACCCAGAAGCTTACGGGGAGAACATACAAACTCCTTATAGACACTAATGGAATTGAACCCTGGTTACTGTCGTTCGTAATAGCGTTACACTAGTATCCCACCCTAATTGTTAGGTGATTCTGTATGTCTTCCTACAATGCCATGAGATAGTTAATGTTCAGCTGCATGAACTAGTAGAAGGAGGTCTATTTTAACATTCCAGCATTGCATAAACGTGACAGCTAAATTATATGCTTAGACACTAAAGCAAGGCTTGAATCTGCATCATTTTGACTCATGGGGCTGTACTGTGGCAAACTAACAAATGTATTTACAAACGCAAACACGAGGAATTCTGCAGATGCTGGAAATTCAAGCAACACACATCAAAGTTGCTGGTGAACACAGCAGGCCAGGCAGCATCTCTAGGAGGAGGTACAGTCGACGTTTCAGGCTGAGACCCTTCGTCAGGACTAACTGAAGGAAGAGCTAGTAAGAGATTTGAAAGTGGGAGGGGGAGAGGGAGATCCAAAATGATAGGAGAAGACAGGACGGGGAGGGATGGAGCCAAGAGCTGGACAGGTGATTGGCAAAAGGGATATGAGAGGATCATGGGTCAGGAGGCCCACGTAGAAGGAAAAGGGGGAGGGGGGGAAAAACCCAGAGGATGGGCAAGGGGTATAGTCAGAGGGACAGAGGGAGAAAAAGGAGAGAGAGAGAAAGAATGTGTGTATATAAATAAGTAACGGATGGGGTACGAGGGGGAGGTGGGGCATTAGCAGAAGTTAGAGAAGTCAATGCCCCCTTCCCCCTCCCACTTTCAAATCTCTTACTAGCTCTTCCTTCAGTTAGTCCTGACGAAGGGTCTCAGCCTGAAATGTCGACTGTACCGCCTCCTAGAGATGCTGCTTGGCCTGCTGCGTTCACCAGCAAGTTTGATGTGTGTTGAATGTATTTACCAACTTATCCCCATGTGAACTGAAGTTGTGGGACTGCTACTCCACTCGTGTAAAGCAATTTGACCATTTTAGCTGGCAGGCAAGTTGCCTAACATTATCTCATTACTAGAATTGAGGTACTATTGAAAAGTTTCAGTTGTGTTGGTATGAATATACAATGCTCCCAATGAGATACAGTGTATCTAGACCGTTGCTTAGTGTGAAATGATAAATTTAAGCAGATAAAACTCCTTAAAGACACAGAGAAGGTCTTCCTAAAATATTACAACTTTAGCTATTTTACTGTGATGGCTGACAGTGGGAGAATGTCTGCAAGGCTGGTTTGAATGAATTTGAGATGTACCATGTAGCAATTTGCTTCTACAGACTTGTGTACAGTTGTCTCAAGAGTCAGGTACTGGGCAACTTACTCATTACTGCACCCTGTAATAAATCATCTGTTGATTCAGCAAGATCCTGTTATCATTGAGGTTAAATTTCCTGCCTATCCCTGGTCTTCCTTGGTTTGAAGGCTGAGTGATCTTGGTGTAAGTAATGTGACTAGATTTCCACTCTTGACTGCTATGTAATTAATTGTGGTGCCACGATTGTGTAACTGTTAGTGAAATGCTGTTACAGTTTGGAGTGTCAGAGTTCAATTCCAACATAATCTGTACGTCCTCTCTGTGTAATGCTTGGGTATTTTCTGCGTTCTCCAGTTTCCTTCCATAGTCGAAAGGCATACTGGGTGGAAGGTTAATTGGTTATTGTAAATTATCCCGTGATTAGGCTTGGGTTGAATTGAGGATTGCTGAGCGACGTGGTTTGAAGGGCTGGAAGGGTCTATTCTGTGCTGCCTCTCAATCAATAAATAAATAAAAGGAATAAAGGAAATGTTATGAAAATCACAACAAACCCCCATTAGTTGAGTACCCTGTTATCTCTACCTGTGTACTGCACTTCTTTCCTCACTCTCAAACACATTCTTTCTATCATCCTTTCTGCACTGTATGGGCTCTGGATTTTTTTAAAACCACTAAAAATCAGCATCAACAAAATTCTGGAACATTCAAGCTGGAACCAGTGGCATTAATCCTGATTTACCTGCTGCCAGAGAAAACGAGCTGATAACTGTTTTTGCACTGCATCATTTAGTTTTATCCATTAACTGTTGGTCCAGAGCTGAGGCAGGCCTGTGCTGGCTGAGGATTTACATTCACCTTCTTCACTTAATGCAGTTGCTTATATTCAAGGACACATGCATTTCAAATGACACGGAAAATGCCTTGTGTTTGTAGCTGGCAGTGTTGCTCAGTTTTTAATGTAAAGTACTGAAACTGTAACTTGGGCTACATTATGAAAACTAACTACTTGCACCATTGTGTAGTCACCCTGGTAACCAAATACTTTACTGAGGCAAAAGCAAGAGAGAAACACAATACAGCAGCTGAGATGAAATCATTCAGTAATATTTTCATTAAGATATTTAAAAATCATGACTGTTCTATCTAGCTTTCATGATGACCTGGAGATACTGTGTGTTATGCTTGAGCCTGCATTATTTACTTTAATAAGAAGTGCGAAAATTAAGAGCACTATAGAGCAAGCAGCTACCCAGAGGAAGTTCTGTTTTTATTGATAAGCAACTAACATGTTTTTGTCCAGCATCCATTGTGGCTCAGAGTGCGTCAAGATTTCAAATCACTTCTGAAGTCTGGGTTTCATTGCTGTCAGAAAATGAGATTAGGAGTTTAATTGCAGTAGACAATTAAAAAGAGGTGAATTGAGAATCACAAAACCTTTGAAAATGTTCTTTATATTTCAAAGCGTCTTGCCATCAGGGAGGTACCTTTTGAAGTGTAAAAGTTCAAAGAAAATTTATTATCTAAGTACATATACTGTACGTCATCCTATACAATGCTGACATTTTCTTCTGAGTATACTGAGTAAATCCAAGAATTATTAGAATCAATGAAAGACTATACTCAACAGAGCGAACAAGCAACCAATGGGCAGAAGACGACAAAATATGCAAATACAAAAGAAAAAAGTTAATAATAAATAAACGAACAATAACTAATGAGGACATGAAATTGAGAGTCATTGAAAGTGAGTCATAGGTTCCGGGAACATTTCAGTGATGAGGCACGTGAAGTTGAGTGAAGTTATCCCTCCTGATGATTGAGGGGTAATAACTGTTCCTGAACCTGGTGGTGAGAATCCTGAGACTCTAGTCCCATCTTCCAAATGGCAGTGGTGAGAAGAGGGCATGACCTAGGTGGTGGGGGTCCCTGATAATTGATAATGGTTGCTGCTTTCTTGCAACAGTGCTCCATGTAGATGTGATAAATATGTCATGGCTTTAGCCATGATGGACTGGGCCGTATCTACTACTTTTTGTTGGATTTTCCATTCAAGGGCCTTGGTGTTTCAATATTGGGCTGTGATGCAACCAGTCAATATTCTTGCCACCTCGACATTTGTCAAAGTTATATATGTCATGCCGAATCTTTGCAAACCTCTAGAGGTGCTGCCATGCTTTCTTCGTAATTGCACTTGCATATTGGGTCCAGCGCAGGGCCCACCGAGGAATTCAAATTTATGGGCCCTCTACGCCTTCAATCCCCTGATGAGGACTGGCTCATGGACCAATGGTTTCCTTCTCCTGAAGTCAATCATCAGCTCCTTGGTTTTGCTGATGTTGATTGAGAGGTTGTTGTGACACCAGTCAGCCAGATTTCAATCTCTCTCTTATATTCTGATTCATCACTACCTTTGATCCGGCCGACGACAGTGGTGTCATCAGCAAACTTAAATATGGCATTCGAACTGTAGTTAGCAACACAATCATAAATGTAAAGTGAATAGAGAAGGGAGGTAAGCACACAGCCTTTTGGTGCACCTGTGCTGATGGAGATTGTGGAGGAGATGTTGTTGCCAATCTGAACTGACTGGGGTCTGCAAGTGAGGAAATCAAGGATCCAATTGCACAAGGAGGTATTGAAGCTTATTGATTAGTTTTGAGGGGATGATGGTATTGAATGCTGAGCTGTAGTTGATAAAGAACATCTTGATGTATTCACCTTTGCTGTCCAGATGTTCTTGGGTTGAGTGAAGAGCCAATGAAATGGCATCTGCTGTGCACCTGTTGTTCTAGTAGGCAAATTAAAGCAGATCCAAATAGCTTCTCAGACAGGAATTGATGTATTTCACCACCAACCTCTCAAAATACTTCATCACAGTAGCTGTAAGTGCTACTGGGCAATAGTCTTTGGGCAGGTTACTATGTTCTTCATAGGCACTAGTATAATTGAAACTTGCTTGAACCAGGAGGGTACCCCAGACTGTTGAAGCATAAGGTTAAAGATCTTAGAGAATGCTCCAGCCAGGTGATCAGCACAGCTCTTCAGTACTCGGGCAGGTACCCCATCTTGGCCAGATGCTTTCCGTGGGTTCACCCTCCTGAACGGTGCTTTCAAGTTGACCTCAGACTAAAATCACAGGGATATTTGGGACTACAAATTTATGGACTACAATGGAAAAGTGATTGAATGTTTCTAGATTGTCTTCACCAACAGAATAAAACAGGTTAATAATTGAAAAAGGATCTAGTGCTTTTCCGGTGTATACGATGAATAAACTCTTCTCAGGCTTCTGGCCGGGTACAGATCAATAATTGACTAAAATGGGGAAGAGCTTATGTTGTTCTTTTTAAAAGTATATATCAGCAGATCTTTTTGGTTCATTTGAATGTGAACTTGGTTGTGGAGATCAGTCACAAAACTACTTTTTTGAGGATGTAAGGCTGAAAACATGTAATGATGACCAAGGAAGGGGGTTTGATATTAAAATGAGGACTTAATTCAGTGGCACTTCTTGGTACTCAACTAGATTTAGTTGAAATAAGCTCAGCAGTCATAAAATACGAGTGCAACGCCTGGCTGCAAATTCAGAAGTAATCTTCAGGTCCTGCATCTCCCCTGCTCCAGCACTTTTATTCAACAGAGGAACTAAAGATATTAACTATGTAAAAATGGAGCTCCTTCACATGGTTGTAATGGGTATTGCAATATCTCAGATTACGAAGTTTCTCATTGTGGATAGTGAATTATTAGCCGACAAACTCTCTTCAGGCTTTCTGTGATCCTCCATCTGACCTGTGAAAAGGCATGAACATTTCAAATGTAGGCATGTACAATTATGCAAAATTAACAGTTTTAAAGCGAAAAAAATCGGGTATCATGATATCACTTTCAAACCCATTTGCTCCATAAGTTCTTCCTCCTCATGATATCTAGGTCCCTTGTAACTTGATGCAACGTAATTAAATCTCCCTTTCTCTTCTTTATTCCAAAGTAAACAACTGAAACTTGTCATTCTCTCTGCATAATTATTATTCCTTGATCCTGACAACTTTCTGGCAAATCTCATCATCATCTTTAGTGCTGTTTTGTCACATGCAATTGTCAAAATTCATGTTGTTTATGAATCTTGAGTCAGAAGCTGGAAGCCGGAATGCTGGGGTGAGTTGAAAAGTAGTGTGGGCACCATAGAGCAGTTGAGTATGTTCTTTTCTGTATTTAAGAATGGATATATTGCAATGAAGGCATTTCAGAAACTCTTTACTGGAGTTGTTTTTATAAGGAAAGCTTGAGCAGGCTGGGCCTGTACTCTTTGGAATTTAGAAAAATGAGAGGCGTTCTTATTGAAGTATGTAAGATTTCGAGAGATATTGACAATGTGGTTAAGGAGTTTTCCCTTGTGGGAGAATCTGGGGCTTGGGGAGAGTTTCAGAATAAAAGGTAACCTCATAAGGTTGGGGTACAGAGGAATTTCTGCTTTCATAATATGAATCTCAAGTTCTGCAGAGGTTCAATTATTGAGTGTACTTATGGCTGGGATAGAAAGATTTTTAGTCTTATGAGGTTATGGGATGCAAGAACGAAGCTGGAGGTAAAGTCAAAATAAGATGAGTTTATGATCAAATTGAAGGCAGGGAGTTGTAAGGCCTATTCCTGCCATTTGTTATGTTCTTAAGCAACTGTTTCAGATTGTGGTTTGTGTAAGGTAGCTGCTGCATTTGTCTGTTCCTCACACATATCCCAGAAATCCATTTCAGTCTGTGCTATTATTATTCTAATATTATAATCAATCTTCAGCATAAAAATAACAATCTTAAAATGGGGTCTCAATCTTTGTTAGCAAATGCCTGAATCTGGTAAGATTTCTGCCAGCTGAATCATACTGACTGGCAGCAAGTGGATTTAAAGAGAACTGCTGCTTATCTATTTGCGCCTGGGATATCTGGGATGGTCCATAGCTAAATCTGAAACTCATGAAGGTCAGATCTAGTGCATGTGAGTCTGCTCCGTGCTGAATTTGCTGTCGAGTCCAGTGGGAGACCATTGATTTGCTGGTGTGCATCTGGATGTACCTCATCTGCCTTTTACATATCAGAAGAACAGTAGATGATTTATATATTTTACTCAAACTTAAAAAAATTTTTATTGCCATTTTACTGAATTTTAATTACTTTTAATTTTAAACTGTTGAAATAACCTTTTAATTTTTAAGTTATTTCAAATGTTCTGTGGACAGATGAGACAAAAGTAAAACTTTTTGGCAGAAATGTACACCACTATGTTTGGAGGAAAAAGGGCACTGCACACCAAAACCAGATCCAGATCCTCATCCCAACAGTGAAGCATAGTGAAAGGAGCATCATGGTTTGGGAATGCTTTGTCACCTCAGGGCCTGGACAGTTTGCAATTACTGAGAGAACAATGAACTCAAAATTGTATCAAGACATTTTACAGGAGAATGTCAGGGTCTGTCACCTGAAGCTTAATAGAAGTTGGATGATGCAACAAGGCAATGATCCGAAACACAAGAGTAAATCAACAACAGAATGGTTTAGAAAGAAGAAAATTTGTGTTTTGGAATGGCCAAGCCAGAGTCCAGATCTTAACCCAACTGAGATGCTGTGGCACGACCTGAAGAGGGTTGTTCATGCAAGATATCCCAGAAATATTGATGAACTGAAACAGTTTTGAATGAAGGAATGATCTAAAATTCCTCCTTGCCATTGTGCAAGTCTGATCAGCAGCTACTGGAAATGTTTGGTGCTGGTTATTGCTGCTAAAGGAGGTTCTACCAGTTATTAAGTGCAAAGGTTCACATACATTTTCTAGCGCAAACAACAGGAATTCTGCAGATGCTGGAATTCAAGCAGCACACATCAAAGTTGCTGGTGAACGCAGCAGGCCAGGCAGCATCTCTAGGAAGAGGTACAGTCGACGTTTCAGGTCGAGACCCTTCGTCCTGACTCTTCATCCTAGAGATGCTGCCTGGCCTGCTGCATTCACCAGCAACTTTGATGTGTGTTGCATACATTTTCTAGCCTGGACTGTAAATGATTAAACACTGTGTTCAACAAAAACATGAAAAGTACAATTTTTTTTGTGTGCTATTAGTTTAGGCAAATTGTATTTTTTTATTATTGTGACTTAGATGAAGATCAGACCACATTTTATGAGTAATTAATGCTGAAAACCAGATAATTGCAAAGGATTCACAAACTTTTTCTTGTAGCTTTTAAGAGTAAAAATAACAGAGCCAGGGTTGAATTTATTTTAACCAGACTTCTTCGAGATGCAAGAGATAATATAGGGTAGAATAGTTTGCTCAGGTATGGAAAGGTAAAGATAAAACTGAAATTCCTTTCTTTGTTTTCATTTCAAATTAATCCTCGAGTAGTCAGAAAATTATTTGCTTTAGTTTCTGTTCATTAATTGGAAAAGGCCTTAGCGAAATTCCCAACGACAGTTCTTCATTTATATTGCTACCTTGTGATATATTTCCTTTAACAGCTGTTGCACTTCCTTTGCTCCTTTGCTCTGAAACCGTCACCCATGCCTTTGTTACCATTATTCCAAAGTTCTCCCTTCCAGCCAACATGGACGTATAGTCATCCAAAACTCTGCAGCCTGTGTTTTGCCCTTGTGGCTCATTTACCCATAATGTTAATGTCTGCAATCCTAAATTGAATTGAACTCTTGAGAATTTCTTCATAATTAAAAGGAAGGTTTTTAAAAATTTTGCTCAGCTTTGTAAAGTAATTTGTTTCTGATTAGCAGTTATGCCTTACTAACATAATTATCCTTTCTTTTCTCTTAGATGCTCTGTTGGCTGACCTAGAGTCAACAACTTCACAGATTTCAAAAAGGCCCATTTTTATCCCAGAGGAGACACCATATTCTTATCCAACAGGAAGTCACATTTACCAGGAAGCCTCCATGCCACCACCAGTACCGCCACCTCCCTCAGCTGATGCATTGAATGGGATAATCATTGACTCAGTTGAACAGTGGCAACCCCCTATTTCACGATATCAGCAGCAGCAGGTAGGTGTGAGTCATCATTTATCCATGGTTATTGTCCTTTGACACATCCAGCCACCACCAAGCACCCCCAACTAATTTCCATCCCTTATGACAATTCAGTGAATTTTCTATATCAAATTTGTACAGTCAACGTTTCTTGATGCTGCTTTACCTCCTCTTATTGACTATTACTAGAAAGAACTCAATAAAATATCATACACCTGATTAGACCAAAAAACCATAAAGCATATGAGCAGAATTAGGTAGTTCGCTGATTGAGTCTGCTTCGCCATTCCATCATGACTGATTTATGCCCTGTAACCAATGATGTCATTACTAATCAAGAACCTATCAATTTCTGCTTTAACCATCTGTGGCAATGAATTTCACAGTTTCACCATCTTCTGGCTAAAGAAATTCCTCCTCATCTCTTTTCTAGAGGGATGTTCTTCTATTCTGAGGTTGTTCCCATTAAGGAAACATCCACTCGATCTAGGCCTTTCAATATGATTGGACAACAATTTTTTTTCAAAAGTGTTGCTTCCTCAGAATTTTTTTTTGTTTATGATAAACTGCTTGGAGTTGAACAGAAATATAATTTCAGACTACTTGTATCACATTGAAATTTGGAGTAACAAGAAATTAACTTCTGTTCAATATAATGTGTTTACTTGTATAATGGTGCTGATGCTTTGCAATAGTTCAATTAAGCTAAATAGTTTGTTGATGACTTTTATTTGTACTTGGTGTTTGAGACTTCTTGCTTAAGTATCCAACAATATCAGCCAGTATGGATGGATTCCAGTTGCCCTGATACCATTTCTCTATGATCACAAGTCCTGGTGAAACCTTTCACCGTGTTCATCATTAACAAACCCAGGATATATAGGGAAGAAGTCTAAATGGGGATGCAGAAAATGAATCTTTAGTGACATGTTGCACATCATTGTATTGTATGCTTGAAGCATGTTGTCAAGCAGCTACACATAATTTGATACTCTAGCTGCCAAGAAAATTATCAGCAAAATCCTTGATTACCTTCTATGTGATTTTCTCTGATCCCACTAGAGCTTCTTCAAATTGCCTGTCATTGATGATCTGTGTGATTTGTGAACCAACAAAAATAGAAACCATAGAAAAACTACAGCACAGAAACAGGCCTTTTGGCCCTTCTTGGCTGTGCCGAACCATTTTCTGCCTAGTCCCACCGACCTGCACACGGACCATATCCCTCCATACACTTCCCATCCATGTATCTGTCGAATTTATTCTTAAATGCTAAAAAAGAACCCGCATTTACCACCTCGTCTGGCAGCTCATTCCACACTCCCACCACTCTCTGTGTGAAGAAGCCCCCCCCAATGTTCCCTTTAAACTTTTCCCCTTTTACCCTTAACCCATGTCCTCTGGTTTTCTTCTCCCCTTTCCTCAGTGGAAAAAGCCTGCTTGCATTCACTCTATCTACACCCATCATAATTTTATATACCTCTATCAAATCTCCCCTCATTCTTCTACGCTCCAGGGAATAAAGTCCCAACCTATTCAACCTTTCTCTGTAACTGAGTTTTTCAAGTCCCAGCAACATCCTTGTAAACCTTCTCTGCACTCTTTCAACCTTATTAGTCATAGTCATAGTCATAGTTTATTGATCCCGGGGGAAATTGGTTAAATTAATATCCTTCTGTAATTTGGTGACCAAAACTGAACACAATACTCCAGATTCGGCCTCACCAATGCCTTATACAACCTCATCATAACATTCCAGCTCTTATACTCAATACTTTGATTAATAAAGGCCAATGTACCAAAAGCTCTCTTTACAACCGTATCTACCTGTGACAACACTTTTAGGGAATTTTGTATCTGTATTCCCAGATCCCTCTGTTCTACTGCACTCCTCAGTGCCTTACCATTTACGCTGTATGTTCTACCTTGGTCTGTCCTTCCAAAGTGCAATACCTCACACTTGTCTGTATTAAACTCCATCTGCCATTTTTCAGCCCATTTTTCCAGCTGGTCCAAATCCCTCTGCAAGCTTTGAAAACCTTCCTCACTGTCCACTATACCTCCAATCTTTGTATCATCAGCAAATTTGCTGATCCAATTTACCACATTATCATCCAGACCATTGATATAGATGACAAATAACAATGGACCCAGCACTGATCCCTGTGGCACACCACTAGTCACAGGCCTCCACTCAGAGAAGCAATCCTCTACTACCACTCTTTGGCTTCTTCCATTGAACCAATGTCTAATCCAATTTACCACCTCTTCATGTATACCTAGCGACTGAATTTTCCTAACTAACCTCCCATGCGGGACCTTGTCAAAGGCCTTACTGAAGTCCATGTTTGCAACATCCACTGCCTTCCCTTCATCCACTTTCCTGGTAACCTCCTCAAAAAACTCCAATAGATTGGTCAAACATCACCTACCACACACAAAGCCATGTTGACTCTCCCTAATAAGTCCTTGTCTATCCAAATGCTTGCAGATTCTGTCTCTTGGTACTCCCTCCAGTAACTTACCCACTACCGACGTCAAACTTACCTGCCTATAATTTCCCAGATTACTTTTCGATTCTTTTTTAAACAACGGAACAACATGAGCCATTCTCCAATCCTCCGGCACCTCACCCGTAGACACTGACATTTTAAACGTATCTGCCAGGGCCCCTGCAATTTCAACACTAGTCTCCTTCAAGGTCTGAGGGAATACCCTGTCAGGTCCTGGGGACCTTCCTTAATCAGTTATTCTGGGAAACATCTGTCTCAAATGTCGAAACCCTTCATGGAAATTTATAGCCTTTCTAAAACCTGTTCTGCCATGCCACATCCCCCCTGCTAAGCATGCCCATGCATGCCTAGACAAGATAGAAAACTTTTCAGATTCATTGTGGGCAGCATTTTAATTGATTTGAATTATGAATTGAAGTAACAAATATAGGCAATTTTAAAAAAAAGATGAGTGAGTGATAGGGAAATTTCTTGATGATTTTCATGATCAGCAGCCTAAAATCTATAAGATACCCCCAAAAGTATTAAGGAAGCAAAAGCTTTGCTGTCCTGTGTATTCAATAGGTTTCAATGAGATCCCCCTGCATTCTTCTAAACTCCAGCAATTACATCCCCAGAACCATCAAGCGCTTCTCATACATGAGCCCTCCCTTGATAATTCCTGGGATCATTCTCCAGAACCTCCTCTGGACCTTCTCCTTTCTTAGAAAAGGGTGCCAAGACTGCTCACAACCCTCCAAGTGTGGTGTGATCAATGCCTTATAAAGCCTCAGCATCCCCTCCTTTCTTTTATCCTCAGATTACCCTGTTAAATAGACCTCTCTCATCAGTAATTATGTACTGCTCTCATTCTTCAATTGGCATTTCATATTAGTAATAGAGAAGAAAAGTTGTCGAGAAAAGTAGTTACATGATACTTTTTCTTCAACACTATGGAACTTTTCCTTGATTGGATTTGACCAGGCATAAGTCACCTTTGCTCTTGTGGTATGCCCATGAAGTGCATGGAATGACTCAGTTCTCCTTTCATTGCTTCTTTAAGAGCATAGTTAAAAAAAATATACCACGTTGTTACCGAGTACTCATTAGTGGGACAACCTGTACTTCCCAGCACAGTGCCAGACTGGGCTTCCTGCCAGGAAAGTCAAAACTTGCTGTCATCCTTTGTATGCTGCACTGCAATGCAGGCTCTCTGTCCCAGCCCTACCTTTGCAATCTCAGCCCTGAATCCTTCCTAATCTATTATCTTGCTGTCTTCCTAAACACACCCCACTCTGCTTCTATCAGTACCAAATACTAATGTTTTCAGCTCATGGCACGTAATTGTGCTCACATTTTCATTCTCAAAATAACCATCAGTTAAGAGTTGGTATGCCCATCTATTCTACTGGAACCTCTAGCCAAATGTTTCTTTAAAGCTTCCTTTAGTTTCCATAAAATCAGAAAATCCATATGCGGTTTTGTGTCATTGGACAGAATTTCTTCAATTTGGGAAGAAATCTTTATTGTATTTAAGTCAGAGACTAACCATAACTGATATTTTGCCTAAAATTCAATGAGTACATTACATTTTGTGCAGTATTAAAGCATGGCAATGACACTGAGTATTTAGGAATATGATTTGTAATGTTTGGTATGAGTAAACATGAATTATATGGCAGTAAATGGCATTTAAGAGGCTTTGAATTATGAATAGAAACTTATCAGAGTGAATCGTAAAAATACTGAAATCATCAGCCAATTTGTATCTGAGTTTAGTTCTATTTTCCACTGAATCATTCAGAATGGCTTCCATACCTTATAGAATAGACTTGAACTCAAACAACTTGGCATTATTGCCAGTATCCAGGAAGAACATTACTCCTACTTTAATTTCCTACGGTGGAATTCCAGTAGCACTGTCAAGTGTTTCCTGCTAGGCACCACTACACCCAAGAATGCATTTTGTTGGCAAAAGATCTAAATAAATGTTGCAGCATTGGAATGAATGAATTAATGGTCTTGAACTAAATTCCCAGCATTGAAATAATTTGCAGCAAAGGGAGTTTAAGTACAACTTACATTCTGATTGAAACCAGTAACAATTTTGTTCTCTCATGACTGTTTCCAAGACAAGACTTGGGGGAACCTTGGGTCAGCTTGAGTATTTGTGAAAAGGGAAAGGGAGGTAAGCAAAATGGAACATGAATATACTGCCAAACATTGAAGGGGATTGTACTGTTGATTAGTCTGGTTTCAGGGCAGCAGGATGCTAAAATCTTGTGAATTGCATCTGAAATGGTTTTTTTAGAGTGATAAGGGGAAGGTAGTAAATGTTAATTTATTAATTAATTTATTAATTAATTTCAAGAAATTTAGTGATAGTTCCAAGTAAGAGACTATAATGGTTGAAGCAAATAGCATTTAAAAGAAGATAGTCTTGAGGTTGGGAATAAAATGTTTTCATATTAAATTATGTTTTCATTGATATATGTATCTGTGACTTTTTGATTATGAGAAGATGTTGAAGCTTTTTGATAGCAGTTTTTGAATCCACAGAAAACTGGAAAGAATTTTAGAATTCACATTGGTATGAAAGGGTAGAAGGCTAATAGGTACGTAGTGCAGTGCTATTTTGTGTGAAAGGGTTTTTAACTGAATGCAAAAGCAGACAGATCTGGGATTTCAGGAGAGCCCATAAATGTCGATACACAGGTTGAATAGTCATAGTCATACTTTATTGATCCCGGGGGAAATTAGTTTTTGTTACAGTTGCACCATAAATAATTAAATAGTAATAATAAAACCATAAATAGTTAAATAGTAATATGTAAATTATGCCAGGAAATAAGTCCAGGACCAGCCTATTGGCTCAGGGTGTCTGACCCTCCAAGGGAGGAGTTGTAAAGTTTGATGGCCACAGGCAGGAATGACTTCCTATGATGCTCTGTGTTGCATCTCGGTGGAATGAGTCTCTGGCTGAATGTACTCCTGTGTCCACCCAGTACATTATGTAGTGGATGGGAGACATTGTCCAAGATGGCATGCAACTTGGACAGCATCCTCTTTTCAGACACCACCATCAGAGAGTCCAGTTCCATCCCCACAACTGGCCTTCCGAATGAGTTTGTTGATTCTGTTGGTGTCTGCTACCCTCAGCCTGCTGCCCCAGCACACAACAGCAAACATGATGGCACTGGCCACCACAGACTCATAGGAACATCCTCAGCATCATCCGGCAGATGTTAAAGGACCTCAGTCTCCTCAGGAAATAGAGATGGCTCTGACCCTTCTTGTAGACAGCCTCAGTGTTCTGAGCCATAGAATAGCCATAGAAATAAAACGTATCTGTTTAAAACACACTTGAAGTGAATACGTTATTGCAAAAAATTTGTAGTTGTGTGTAAGATAGAACGATTCAGACATTTTTTTTTCTTTGAATCCCCAATGGTAAGGAAATTATGGCCATAGAAACACCACAGCAGCTGAGTGGATATTGAGTGATCTGAAGAAAGCTTTGAAAATTGTTATTTTTGCTTTCTAAGATAGACTACTGTAAATTTTCAACACCATTTAGAGCCTTTGTGAGAATAAATGCAGAAAAAAATGATATTAAGATTTTTTTTCTTGTTGGCATTGAAACACAAGCTTTTATGACAAGGACAGAGGAGCTGTTTACTGGCCTTTCATCTCCTGATGAATTATTAAAGCATGGAATGAGAACAAAAAACTCTGACGTAAGGAGTTGATAACTTCTGCTGATAAATCAGCTGTTGCATCAGTGAAGTTAAAATAGTTTACTATTTATTTGTTTAAATAGACACAGCACGGAATAGGCCTCTCCGAGCCACATCGCCCGGCAATCTCTGATTTAACCCTAGCCTAATTACAGGACAATTTATAATGACCAATTAACCCTCTAACTGGTACATATTTGGACTTCGGGAGGAGACCGGAGCACCTGGAGAAAACCCACACATTCCATGGGGAGGATATACAGACTCCTTACGGATGATGTTGAAATTGAACTGCAAAATCCAACACCCTGAGCTGTAAAAGTGTCGTGCTAACCACTACGCTACTGTGAATTGTACTATTAAGTTCTGTTAATCTAAGAATATATAGAGTGTTGTTAATAGTTTCTTCCCTTGGTTATACAGGGTTACCAAGAAGAGGTTTCCCCTTCTACTGGAATCGCCAGCTCTCCTAAGGTACAGTCTGGAATATCATGCAGCCAGGCCGTAAATTTAAATTGTCTTGACAGTAATTATTTGTTTTGTATTCTAGAGTTTTGACAATTCCCTGTTTCTCTGCTGCACTTTACACCATCTAAGCCTTAGGAGGTCTGTCTTCCCTCCCCATGCATGTCTTCCTCCACTTCTAATGGATGAAAATTTGACAACTTTCACACACAAAAGAACGAACAAAATAGTCACCATTTGCTGTGCCCAGGTGACAGAATAACTGTAGCTGCAGAGCCATAAAACCTAGCTACAGTATGACTCAAAAATAAATGAATTTGGATAGACATTTCTGTGGCCAAAATCTATAGAATCTAATTTATTTCACGTGAATTTCAGAACATTTTGATCTGCAAATAACCCCTGGAAGAATTAAAAGTGGTTTCAACCCAGAATTGATGTAGAACAGTATCCAACTACTGTTATTCTGGTTATTTTATTCTGTTATTATGCTATTTTGGTGTTAAAGCCCCTGGAATATTCTGTGCAGACGGATTGAAATGTTCTGGGTATGATTTTAATCGCACCTTAGCAGTAGCAGTGCTAATGAATAACTACCCAGCAAAATATGCTTGGAAAGAGTGGTAGCATTCAGGTTAGTTTCATGCTCTGTGTCTGAGTTAGTGAATCACTCTTCTAAACTAATTTGTTAATTTAAGAATAAAAGAAAACTTAGAATTTTAGTTTTACTGTGTGTGCAAGAGTCCTTTAATGCCTTGCACTAAACTGTAGGACTTATGGTTTTGGGTCTGTTTTGTTTTTAGTCTCAGTGTATAGATTCTGCATCTAAAGATCATTAACTTGCCTGAATGTTAGATATTCTTTATTTAATTCTCAGACTTACTCCACAAATGTGAAAAGCAGCTCCTCCTTTTCTCAAGATTCAGTCAGTCCTCCTGTCCCGCGTTCTGCTGAGGAAGATCATGTTTACAGGTACTCAAAAGAACAAGTTCATCTTTTAGTGGGGTGGTAGACATGATTATACTCCAGCAATTTCCTCTAATAATAGGTACCTAATTCAGATGAATCATACGGCAGGCAGAATAATGATTATGGAAGGATGGTAATGTATATGATCCTCCGTCATAAATTGTGGTATTTTGTTGAGACAGTACTCTTTGTAAATGCAGAGGCACAGCAAAATTCTTGAACAAGAAGCGCTTGTTGAAATAGAATGAATTTGTTCATTTAGGAGTTCTCTAAAAGAAAAGTTGCATTGATAGCAAGACAAAGGATGCCTTTTTAGATAAAGTGATAGTAACAGATGAAACAGAGCCTTTCTCAGATAACATGTCTCCTAAAGTGCGGCTAAGTACATAATAGATGAGTCATCAGAGTTTTGAGAGACTCATAAATGGAAATATTTTTTATGCCACTTTGCTGCTGTTGCCTAGTTCAATTTCTAATGTTAAAAATAATGCACCATCAGTAAATAACGTAATTATTGAATGATAGCATAAGCTTATTAAATTTCTCTCCACGGCAATGTGACTATATGGCAATAACTTCCAGTTATTTGGCAACATTAATTCAATGAAATCCCAAAGTACTCTGCAGAAGCCAGTGAGGAGACAAATAATAGTCTGCAAAATTAATAGGGATGGCTGAAATGTTTTCATTTTGAAGGATGGTTACATTAAAGAATTGCCAGGAAAGAAAATGCAGGCAGATGAGCATGAACTCAGCAAAAGCACAGGACAGTCTGCAAACTGGAGTGGAAGGAAGGAGTAAATACAGCGAAATGATACTCAACTCATGAATGAATAAACATTTCCGGGCTTCCAGCTGGGTATAAGTATCGATTTTAATCAATGTTTCAATGAAAAACTCTGCCATCTTCATCAGAGGTGATGCTTAGGCATGTTTAGTCTAGTGGTATATATAGCCCCGTCATCTGTCCTTCCTGACTGGTTAGTTCTCATCTAATCAGGTTTCCTCTGTGCCGCCTTGTTCACAGTTGAATTCCAGACATGCTGAGGCATCATCCCTGATGAAGATGGCAGAGTTTGCCATTGAAACATCTGTTAAAATTGATACCTGTACCTGGCTGGAAGCCGGAGAAGAGTTTATTTGTCACATATGCTGGGAAAGCACGAGATCAACTCATGAATGTTTAAATGAGAGACATCAGTGTTGCTCATTATTGCAAACAACAGGAATTCTGCAGATGCTGGAAATTCAAGCAACATACATCAAAGTTGCTGGTGAACGCAGCAGGCCAAGCAGCATCTATAGGAAGAGGTGCAGTCGACGTTTCAGGCCGAGACACTTCGTCAGGACTAACTGAAGGAAGAGTGAGTAAGGGATTTGAAAGCTGGAGGGGGAGGGGGAGATGCAAAATGATAGGAGAAGACAGGAGGGGGAGGGATAGAGCCGAGAGCTGGACAGGTGATAGGCAAAAGGGGATACGAGAGGATCATGGGACAGGAGGTCCGGGAAGAAAGACAAGGGGGGGGGTGACCCAGAGGATGGGCAAGAGGTATATTCAGAGGGACAGAGGGAGAAAAAGGAGAGTGAGAGAAAGAATGTGTGCATAAAAATGAGTAACAGATGGGGTACGAGGGGGAGCTGGGGCCTTAGCGGAAGTTAGAGAAGTCGATGTTCATGCCATCAGGTTGGAGGCTACCCAGACGGAATAGAAGGCGTTGTTCCTCCAACCTGAGTGTGGCTTCATCTTTACAGTAGAGGTGGCCGTGGGTAGACATGTCAGAATGGAAATGGGATGTGGAATTAAAATGTGTGGCCACTGGGAGATCCTGCTTTCTCTGGCGGACAGAGCGTAGATGTTCAGCAAAGCTGTCTCCCAGTCTGCGTCGGGTCTCACCAATATATAAAAGGCCACATCGGGAGCACCGGACGCAGTATATCACCCCAGTCGACTCACAGGTGAAGTGATGCCTCACCTGGAAGGACTGTTTGGGGCCCTGAATGGTGGTAAGGGAGGAAGTGTAAGGGCATGTGTGTGCTACACATGCCCTTACACTTCCTCCCTTACCACCATTCAGGGCCCCAAACAGTCCTTCCAGGTGAGGCATCACTTCACCTGTGAGTCGACTGGGGTGATATACTGCGTCCGGTGCTCCCGATGTGGCCTTTTATATATTGGTGAGACCCGACGCAGACTGGGAGACCGCTTTGCTGAACATCTACGCTCTGTCCGCCAGAGAAAGCAGGATCTCCCAGTGGCCACACATTTTAATTCCACATCCCATTTCCATTCTGACATTTCTACCCACGGCCACCTCTACTGTAAAGATGAAGCCACACTCAGGTTGGAGGAACAACGCCTTATATTCCGTCTGGGTAGCCTCCAACCTGATGGCATGAACATCGACTTCTCTAACTTCCGCCAAGGCCCCACCTCCCCCTCGTACCCCATCTGTTACTCATTTTTATGCACACATTCTTTCTCTCACTCTCCTTTTTCTCCCTCTGTCCCTCTGAATATACCTCTTGCCCATCCTCTGGGTCACCCCCCCCCTTGTCTTTCTTCCCGGACCTCCTGTCCCATGATCCTCTCGTATCCCCTTTTGCCTATCACCTGTCCAGCTCTCGGCTCTATCCCTCCCCCTCCTGTCTTCTCCTATCATTTTGCATCTCCCCCTCCCCCTCCAGCTTTCAAATCCCTTACTCACTCTTCCTTCAGTTAGTCCTGACGAAGTGTCTCGGCCTGAAACGTCGACTGCACCTCTTCCTATAGATGCTGCTTGGCCTGCTGCGTTCACCAGCAACTTTGATGTATGTTGCTCATTATTGCCTGTTCAATGGTGAAAGTGTGCAGGTTAGTAAATGGCATTGAGATTCTGGGATGTTCACCCCTACTTGTGCCCTCGTAGAAATGTCATCAGTAACCATGTTTTATTTTTATTCTTAAATTGTGCAAGTTGTGTGACTAATGTAAATGTGATATATTGGTTTAAAGCACAAATTATAATGTTACAGTTACTATGACATTACTCCCTATTGTGTAAACTAATGATGTAGATACTGTTGAATAGTGTTAATGCTAACGTATGAGTGAGGTATCCATCTATGCACAGTGTGACTCAATCAGCATAGGTGCACTACAAGGCTGTGTGCTTAGCCCCTGCTCCACTTGCTTTACACTTATGACTGTGTGGCTAAACACAGCTCCAGTTTCATAAACAAGCTTGCTGATGGTATCACTGTCGCTGGTTGAATCAAAGGCGGTGACGAATTGGCATATAGGAGTAAGATTGAAAATTTGGCTGAATGGTGCCATAACAACAACCTCTTAATGTCAGTAAGACCAAGGAGCTGATTACTAACTTCAGGGGGAGGAAGTCAGAGGTCCATGAGCCAGTCCTCTTCAGAGGATCAGAGGTGGAAAGGGTCAGCAACTTTAAATGCCTCGGTGTTATCACTTCAGAGGACCTGTCCTAGGCCCAGCATGTAAATGCAATTACAAAGAAAACATCGCAGCACCACTACTTCCTTAGGAGTTTACAAAGATTTAGCGTGACATCTAAAACTTTGATAATTTTTTTATAGATGTGTAGTGACTGGCTAGCATGGAAACACCAATGCCCTTGAATGGAAAATCCTACAAAAGTAGTGGATGTGGCCCAGTCCACCATGGGTAAAGCCCTCCCTACCGTTGAGCACATCCACAGGAAGCATTGTCACAGGAAAGCAGCATCTATTATCGAGACCCCCACCACCTCTTCTTGCTGTTGCCATCAGGAAGAAGATACAGGAACCTCAGGGCTCACAACACCAGGTTCAGGAAGAATTATTACCCCTTTTGAACCAGAGGGGATAACTTCACTCAGCTACACTTGCCCCATCATTGAAATATTCCCTCAACCTATGGACTCTCTTTCAAGGTCTCTTCATCTCATACACAGTATTTGATATTTGTTGCTCTTTATTATTATTACTTCTTTATTTTTGTATTTGTACAGTTTGTTTTCTGTGCACATGGGGCTGAACTTTTCCACACTGCAGGTTGTCCACCCTGCTGGTGCGGTCTTTCATTGATTTTATTATGGTTATTATTCTAATATGGATTTATTCAGAATGCCTGAAAGAAAATGAATCTTGGGTTTGTATATCGTGAGATGTATGTACTTTGATAATAAGTTTACTTTGAGCTTTGAATCAACTGAGCTTTTAGTATGCTCCTATTCTGCTACATCTGCAGCTTCCCCAATAAAACAAAGTCTTCAGAGCCGTCACCGGTTGTCCTGACCACTTCACTGGGTAGTAATCTCTCAGAACTGGATCGTCTCCTATTGGAACTGAATGAGGTGCAACATAATCCACCTAGCAGTTTTGCATCAGGCAAGTACTTAATTTAACTCGCAGTAATGTCTATCTTATAAGTAGTTTTTATCCAGTTCTTTCCAAAAATCTGTGCTTCAGTGTAGTATATAAGAAAGTATGTTTTTGTTTACTTGCCTTTCCTCTGTTCCTGTACACTGCCCTGCCTTGCCCACTCTATCTATTTACTGTATATCTTGTCACAGAGTCACAAAGTTCACATCATAACTTGCCCTTAGATCTATTTTTAATGTCATTGGCAAACTTGGATATTTTGGATTTTGCTCCCACTTCCAAATATTTTATATTATAATTTCTGGGGTATACCATTAGTTATTACTATATTAATCACTTGGAATTGTGAGCAAACAACTAGTGGTATACTCCATTAGTTGTATATGTTAAAACCTGAAAAACAGAAATTTATTCCAACTAACCCAAACAAAATGCTGGAGGAACTCAGCAGGCCAGGCAGCATCTATGGAAAAAAGTGCAGTCAACGTGTTGGGCAGAGACCCTTCAGCAGGACTGGAGAAAAAAGATGAGTGGATTTAAAAGATGGGGGAGGGGAGAGAGAAACACAAGGTGAGAGGTGAAACTGGGAAGGAGAGGGATAAATTAAAGAGCTGGGAAGTTGATTGGTGAAAGAGGTACAAGGCTGGAGAAAGGGGAGTCTTATAGGAGAGTACAGAAGGCTATGGAAGAAAGAGAAGGGGGGGAGGGAAGAGCACCAGAGGGAGGCAATGAGCAGGCAAGGAGATAAGGTGAGAGAGGGAAAAGGGGATGGGGAATGGTGAAAGAGAGGTGGGTATTGGTGAGACCTGACGTAGATTGGAAGACTGTTTTGCCGAACACTTACCAGAAGTCTGCCAGAAGAAGCGGGATCTCCCAGTGGCCACCCACTTTAATTCCACCTCCTATTCCCAGTCCGATATGTCAGGCCATGGCCCCCTGTTGCACTGAGGCCACACACAGGTTGGAGGAGCAACACCTTATATTCCATCTGGTGTAGCCTCCAACCTGATGGCATGAGCATTGATTTCTTGAACTTCCGGGAATGGGCCACCCCCCCCCCCCATTCCCTTTCCCTATCCCCTTTTCCCTCTGTCACCTTATCTCCTTGCCTGCCCATTTCCTCCCTCTGGTGCTCCTCCCCCCTTTCTTCCATGGCCTTCTGTCCTCTCCTATCAGACTGCCCCTTCTCCAGCTCTCTATGTCTTTCACCAATCAATTTCACAGCTCTTTACTTCATCCCTCCCCCTCCTGGTTTCACCTACCACCTTGCATTTCTCTCTCTCCCCCCCCCCCCCACTTTAAAACCTACTCCATCTTTTTTTCTCCAGTCCTGCTTGAAGGGCCTTGGCCTGAAATGTCAACTGTACATTTTTTTTCCATTGATGCTGCCTGGCCTGCTGAGTTCCTCGAGCATTTTGTGCTAGGATTTCCAGCATCTGCAGATTTTCTCCTGTTTGTAATTTATTCAAACTTTTTTGCTTTTTCTATTATAACCACATTTAATCTATACTAACAAACTTCGTTCATTGCCATGAGCTTTTAACTTGTGTACCAATCTTTTATATGGCACCTTGTCAAATGTCTATTGGAAGTATAGATTGTCTGTTGTATTTCAATAACATAGTTCAGAAATAATCCACATGTTGCAAAATTCTGTAGGATGTCCTTAGAAGTAACTGTGGTGCAGTTTAAATGCCAAGTTCCTGTTTTACATTAGAAATGAGCAAGAACTCCTAGGGAAATGATGGAGTCTCAATTAATAGAGCTTTGGTAAATATTGATGAAACTTTTCAATTATTCTTGAGCTTTTGCTGTGATCTTGTTGTTTGAATGTTTTTCCTCAGATGAATCCAACCGCAGCCCCCATTCTACTCCTGTCAGTAGTTCACAATACACTGGTCAAGAAAATGGAACTCAAGTGGGGAAAAAAGTGCCTCCTCCAACAAAAGAAAAGCCCAAGAGAAATGGGGGCCGAGGAATTGAGGATGTACGGCCGAGTGTGGAAAGCTTATTGGATGAACTGGAGAGCTCGGTTCCCAGTCCAAGGTGTGCATCTGTTGTTATTTTAATTTCTCACTTGCCAGGCAGTAGATTGAACATAGAACATAGAACAGTACAGCACAGTACAGGCCCTTCGGCCCACAATGTTGTGCCAAACCTCAAACCCTGCCTCCCATATAAGCCCCCACCTTAGATTCCTCCATATACCTGTCTAGTAGTCTCTTAAACTTCACTAGTGTATCTGCCTCCACCACTGACTCAGGCAGTGCATTCCACGCACCAAACACTGAGTCAAAAACCTTCCTCTAATATCCCCCTTGAACTTCCCACCCCTTACCTTAAAGCCATGTCCTCTTGTATTGAGCAGTGGTGCCCTGGGGAAGAGGCGCTGGCTATCCACTCTATCTATTCCTCTTATTATCTTGTACACCTCTATCATGTCTCCTCTCATCCTCCTTCTCTCCAAAGAGTAAAGCCCTAGCTCCCTTAATCTCTGATCATAATCCATACTTTCTAAACGAGGCAGCATCCTGGTAAATCTCCTCTGTACCCTTTCCAATGCTTCCACATCCTTCCTATAGTGAGGTGACCAGAACTGGACACAGTACTCCAAGTGTGACCTAACCAGAGTTTTATAGAGCTGCATCATTACATCGCGACTCTTAAACTCTATCCCTCAACTTACGAAAGCTAACACCCCATACGCTTTCTTAACTACCCTATCCACCTGTGAGGCTACTTTCAGGGATCTGTGGACATGTACCTCGAGATCCCTCTGCTCCACACTACCAAGTATCCTGCCATTTACTTTGTACTCTGCCTTGGAGTTTGTTCTTCCAAAGTGTACCACCTCACACTTCTCCGGGTTGAACTCCATCTGCCACTTCTCAGCCCACTTCTGCATCCTATCAATGTCTCTCTGCAATCTTTGACAATCCTCTACACTATCTACAACCTTTGTGTCGTCTGCAAACTTGCCAACCCACCCTTCTATCCCCACATCCAGGTCATTAATAAAAATCACGAAAAGTAGAGATCCCAGAACAGATCCTTGTGGGACACCAGTAGTCACAATCCTCCAGTCCGAATGTACTCCCTCCACCACCACCCTCTGCCTTCTGCAGGGAAGCCAATTCTGAATCCACCTGGCCAAACTTCCTTGGATTCCATGCCTTCTAACTTTCTGAATAAGCCTACCGTGTGGAACTTTGTCAAATGCCTTACTAAAATCCATATAGATCACATCCACTGCACTACCCTCATCTATATGCCTGGTCACCACCTCAAAGAACTCTATCAAGCTTGTTAGACACGATCTGCCCTTCACAAAGCCATCTATATTTATATTAAAGAATCTATATTTATATCAATGACTATTGTACAATAATAATTCAGCTACATCTTTGCTTGCTTTTCTGTGATTTTACTTCTGGGACAATAATTTCAACAAAAAAGGTTGCATGTGCAATTCCAGACAGGTGGAATTTGGTGACAATGTGTGTACAGTTTCAGCAAGTCCTATTTTTAAAACTTGGCATCAGTAAGGTTCTGTATGCCATGAGCATTGGATCATGCAATTATTATGGCACAGGAGGACATCATATGACAAAATAAGCCATTGCCAGCTCTTATTTGAGCAGCCCTTTCAGTTAATTTCCCCATAACTCTGTGGATTCTTTCTCAAGTACTATCCAATTCCCTCCTGAAGGGGAAGGTAATGATTGATTTTGTTTCTATTATCCTTACTGGTAGTGGCTATACCTCAAATACAAATATGTCACAAATACTTCCAGCAATTTTTTTAAGGAATCTTTCTTCATATCCCCACTGTGATCTTTTACCCAACATTTAAAATGTCATGCCTCCAGGTCTTGGACTATCTGCTAATGAATGCAGCTTCCTTCTATTTACCCTACCTCATCAAGTCATGATCCTTCTCACTTCCTTCAAATCCATCTTTGAAAAATAGATTCTCCCATCTAACCTTGCTGCTGATGCCCCTCATCTCTAGTACTAATCTAATAGAAGTTTCTTAGTACAGTGGATTCCGTTTAATTGGGACACATGGGAACCAGTACATTTTGGCCAAATTAACTGGCTACCCCAATTAGCTGAAGCTTTATGGAAATAGTTCAAAAGGTATTAAAAAAAGGCCAACTACCAGGTAACAAATTATGTATTTAAATTAAATACAGAACAGATTAGAATACTACCAATACTACTAGAGTATCATAAAGCTGTGTATTATTTCCTAATAGTTATCGATAGAGGAATTCATTCAGTGTACACTGCCAGGGAGGGGTAGCACCTCTAGTGAAGGGGCTTGTCATGATCATTCTAGGGCAGCTCACTCACCTGTGGCTCCAAGTGGCTGTCTGTATGTAACAATGTTCACACCCCGTATACCACTTCGACAGGCAGGCTAAAGCAGGTGAGGGCAACTGGTGACCCTTGTTGACTGGTGAAATAGGGACATACAGTTGGCCCCCGTTTTCTGAACGTTCGCTTTATGACACCTCGCTGTTACGAAAGACCTACATTAGTTACCTGTTTTTGCTAACAGAAGGTGTTTTCAGTGTTACAAGAAAAGGCAGCCGCGCCCCGAGCAGCCAAGCTCCTCCCCCAGAGCTGCATTCTAGCTGGCATTGCTTAAATACGTGCTTTATCTCAATTTATTTTGTGCATCCGTTAGCAAGATGAGTTCTAAGGTATCGGAAAAGCCTAAAAGAGCTCGTAAGGGTGTTACACGTAACGTAAAACTAGACATAATTAAGCGTTTTGATTGTGGTGAATGAAGTAAGGACATTGTCCGCGCGTTGAACTTGCCTGCATCCACTATTTGCACTATTTATACGCAGAGTGAAAGAATTTTGAAAGCTGCCGGTGATACTGTTGGTTCTGCTCGTAGCAAAGCGGTCTCTCTTAGTCAGCATCCAATAATAGATAAAATGGAAAGTCTATTGCTTGAGTGGATTGATGGGTGTACAAAGCGTGGTGTTCCATTAAGTTTTCTTACACTTGAGGAGAAATCTGTCCGTCTTTTTAATAAGGTAAAACAGAAAGCATTGGACGACGGTGATGAAAGTGTTGCGAAAGGGGAATTTAAAGGTAGTTATTGGTGGTTTGATCGGTTTCTGAGGCGAGGGCAGCTTCATAATTTAAGCAGTGGTCCCCAGCCTCTGGGCCGCAAAGAATGCAATGGTGCAGCGGCAGTCGGGTCGCACTCAGCACATCTTTAAGAAAAAAGCCGAAATAAACAAGCTAATTAATTAGGTGCTGCCCGGCACGTAAATGTCAGCCCAGATCAGAGGCGATTGCCGATTGTGTCAGGTGGTTAGTCGTATAAATGTGTGTTTAACTGTGACGAAACTACAATTTATTGGAGTCTTCCCAATTCCGGTAAGTGAAACTACACTGTACATACATTATTTCTACTTTATATAGGCTGTGTATTTTTATGTGTTATTTGGTATGATTTGGCAGCTTCATAGCTTAAAGGTTACTAGAGAGAGTGTTTCTGTCGAGAGCGCTTCCGCGACATTTTCGCTGCGCTAGACAGTGCTGCAGAAAAGTATTTCTACTTTACAGGCTGTGTATTTATCATATCATTCCTGCTTTTATTATATGTCACTGTTATTTTAGGTTTTATGTTATTTGGCATGATTTTGTAGGTTATTTTTTGGGTCTGGGAATGCTCAAAAATTTTTCCCATATTAATAAATGGTAATTGCTTATTCACTTTACGACATTCTGGCTTACGAACCGTTTCACAGGAACGCTCTGCCTTCGGATAGTGGGGGAAACCTGTACTTGTCCTAGCATGTAAAGTTAGCTGTGGCAGGTTGGGCAGAATGGTGGTGTAGTAGTTAGCACAATGCTTTCCAGGCGATCTGGATTCGATTCCACTGCCTGTGAGGAGTTTCTACATTCTTCCCTTAACCGCGTGGGTTTCCTCTGGGTGTTCCAGTTGCCTCCCACAGTCCAGAGACATATCAGTTAGTAGGCTAATTGGTCATGGTAAATTATCCTGTCATTAGGCTAGGATTAAATTGGGATTGCTGGGCAGCGTTGCTCGAAGAGAGGGAGGGCCTATAACTGCACTGTCTCTCAATTAAATAAAAATGAAATGAGACCAAAAGTGAGATCTAACAGCCAAGAAGGTTGTTTTGAAACACTTCATGGAGAGCTAAGGGCAAGAGACGGCACAGAGGAAGTCATGGTTATCCGTTGCAACCAAGGAAGACCCCAGTTTCTGATGACTACTCATACCACTGGACCTGACTTCCAAAGATGACAGTGTAGAACTGTCTCAGTGCAACGGTGTTAAAAGCTCTACTGCACATGTCTCACTGTCATTGTTGGATATGACAGACAACCAACAAGCTGCTATGTTCTGCTAATTAACTGTTAAGTAAACAAAATTAGCACAGACAACTAATGCAGATAATGGACTGCCTTCATATAATGCTTTCAACATTGAAGATGATTCTTGATATCTTCAAATTCTTCATAGTTCCCAACTTATTGATGTAGTGAAATTGTTTCATTTTCATTCCCTGCCATTTCTGGCATCTCCAAGTCTGAATGCTTAAAACCACAGTGAACAAAACCATTTTTTGCAACCTTGTTATCAAATACAAGTACTTGACTCTGCATAGCTTTGTGGCACATTTATGTAGTGGCACATTTCTAGAGGGTGGATCTTTGTTTCTGTCTGTTCTCGATCCTTGAAATCTCAGAACTTCTATTTTCATAACAAGATTTTATATTGGAGTTTTATCAAAATCCTGGGAATTCATATAAATGACATCTATTGCATATTCTTTCTCCATTTTTGTTATCTTAACTACAAACAATGTAGTTCAAAGGTGCTTTACAATGGGATAAAGTGCAAACATGAAAATTTTAAAAAAGTGCTTTGTTATATTCAGCCTGGTTCTCGCTTGACTTATTATTCTGAAATGCATCATAGGCCCCAATTTTTCAAATTTATCTTCACCATCCCTTCCAACCTATAACTCCAAGATAAGATTCTGTTGAGTACCTGCACTGTTTTCTGTTTTTATTTCAGATTTCCAGCATGTTCAGTTTTTTTCACTTGGTACCCAGTATACCATGTATGTAGATGGCATGGATTGTGCTAGGCAAAGGCCATCTCCAGAAGAGGGCATCTTAAAAACTTATTTATGACTATTTCCAAGTTTGCCATCAAAGGCTTGGAACTAACTATTTCAATAAGAAACAGAAAAAAAATAGAAGCAGGACCGGCCATTTGACTTGTGACACACTGTTCAATAATGTAGGGGCAAATCTCTCTCAGGAACTCAACCCCCACAATTGTAAATAATGCTTCCATAAGAGTTGATCAGAGGCTGGAAATTTTATGGCAATTGGCTTTGTTCCTGACACTCGTCTTTCAACCATCCCAAAGGTGACAGTTAGGAGTTTGGAACACTGTCTACTTGCCTGAATGAGGGCAGCTCCAAGAACCCTTCAGAAACAGAACACATTTCAGGATTAAGCAACTTGCATGATTAGCACCTATTCCACTCCACTAAGCATTCATTCCCTCTATCGTCAGCACAATATAGCTACAGTGTGCCCAATTAACAAAATTCACCAGTAAACCTTGGGGAAACAGGCATTTAAAGATCAGATGTGTAACATTGATTAGGCACATGTTATCGGTTAATGTAACAGCTGCCTAGAACTCCATGATTTCTTCCAGTAAGAAGGAACAGGGCAGCAATGTATTTGCATGTCTCACACCATTGTGATTTGGAATTTATCACTGTCCTTACAAACCTCATATGAGAATACTCCAATTTTGTTTTAGTTCAGAATTCTGAACGATTGCAGGTGTTGAATTTTGTTCTAGTCTTGGGTAACACTGATCGGTTTTGTCTCCTTTTCAGTCCTGCAACAGCTGCATCTCCAGTGGGTGGACCGGCTTCTCAGCGTGGCACTCCGAACCAACAACAGGCTCGCATGTCTGCATCCTCAGCAACTCGTGAGCTTGATGAATTAATGGAATCTCTCTCTGAATTTAAGGTCCACGGCAATGTGAGTACAATCAGATTTCTGCTCCTTCTGAGTCCATTAATGGATTCACAAGCCTGAAGCATTTGCTCTATTGGTGGTCCCCTGTGAATTTGTGCAGCTCCTAGGAAGGTGTAGTCAGCAACAAGCGTTGTTATTAAAGCAGTAGAAAAGTGATTTAGTTTTATTTTAGAGAAAATCTCTGAAGTGAGTTTTTGCTGAGCCTTGAGTAGTTACTTACTGAAGCAGAACTTTACCTAGGAAAGATGCACTATCTAGGTCCAAGTTCTGGAAAACAGTCAATGTTTTTTGTTCCTCTTATTGAAGAAAATGTTAGATCTGGCTGTCTCAGACAATTGCTAACTATGTAATTGGAATTTAAAGTGGAAATTCCATTGTGTTTTCTTTACTATCTTTACACAAGTGGTTTTGGAGATTAATGTATGTGGCTTGAAATCAAATGGAATAAGTTCTGAACTAGTAAAGGTATTTGTATTGTTGGAAACACCCTGTACTACTTTTTGCACATACTTTTTAGATAAGAGTAACATATTTGTGCATGTAAAAAAGAGAATACTAGTAATGTAGTAACAGAGTGATGGAATGTGTATGTCAAGAATTGCAAACTTGGGCACGAGATGGCAAAAATATACTTGTGATGTTGTAGTTATGTATTATATGAGATGTGAGCCATGGAGAAACTGAACATAGCGATCTCACAAGACATTGATTATGCACGTCTCATTAGCATATTGGAGGGTGAGTGAGTGGGATGATGATAGGTGCTAGGGGAATGGATGGTGTAAGAGTTGCTGGGGAAGTCTATGGTAGGGCATGAACATGAGAAGAATTTGTTGGTGAGGCAAGGCAGGAATGTTAAATAACAGGATGAATGGAATGTATATGAAACAAGTAAATAATTAAAATCTTTATTTTACCTTATTCTTTGTTATTTTTTTCTTTTTTCTATTCTTTGTTGCACTCCTTTTCCCAATTTAGGCTGGTACTGTAACTCCAATAAGCTTTGAACCAGATGAAAAGCAGAAAACATCTACTGCAAATATACTGTTAGTGTCGGCTCCTGTCCAGTCTCCCATTTCTCCTTCAACATCTAGTGTGCTGTTATCTGTGCCCAACAATACTCAGTTTATTTCTAATGGTACAGCCTTGCCCTCTCGACTAGCAAGAACACCCAGTCCCCTGGAGCTGTTACGCATAGATGAGGAGCCTAGTACATCACAACTCTATGCAAATGCCTTATCTAACCGTGCCACTGCATCACGTCAGCATCTGGTGGTGCATCCATCTGTTGGTGTAAATACAAAATTGGACATAAATGTTCCTCCAGCAGTGATGCTGCCCATTTTGGAATCTCCTGAGCCACATACACCCATCCTCAGGGACCTGCAGAAAACTGGAAGTGAAAAAGAATCTACAGAAAGTGAAATGTTGTCTTGTTCTTCGAATACTACTAAAAATATCTCCAAATCCACATTAAGCTCAGGCAGTGGACAGCAAGAAGTTGATAAATCCCTGATTGCAGACTTTGCTGAGATGAATGAAGCCTTAGAAAAGTTGCTGTCCTTGTATCCTGAGGCTGTGCCAGAAGACCACCTGGAGACTAAGCAACAAATCCTTGAATCTACGGTGGTGTCAGTGAAGAAACCATTAGCGTGCCTCTCTGCTGCAGAGTTTTCCTCCTTAGAGCCGGCAAGAGATGGAAAACTATTGTATCAGCAGAAACTTGCAGCCAAATTTGAAGGAGAAAATTCAACAGGTTTATCCAGTCCCAACAAAATGCATGAAAAACCTGCAGAACCGATGGCACAGCAGCACCAAAAACAAGGCAGGGAAATGGCAGTCGAACAAAATAATGTGAATGGCTGTTCAGAGCATCTTCGTCCAAATGAGAAAAGGCAAAAAGAGAAGTTTGATTTGCCTGCAGTTCAAATACCTCTAGTGGAACGGATTTCTGCTTCTCGTCAGGCAGGCAGAGAGCTTGAATATGGAATGCTTTGTAGAGTTTTGCTGCACGAACCCCTATGCATGGTCAGATTAGCAATAAATACATTTTATACTGTTGCACAACTCCATACATCTAACAATGTCTGTGACCCAACCAATACTGACATTTTAACGGCATTATTGTTAAATAATTTTTGTGGAAGTATCAGTGTGATGAACAGTGATTACAGTACTTTCTAATCCATTTAATAACACAGGTCCTAGACACTGAATCTATTTTAATTTTTGCATTATAATTCTTCATATACTAGTCAAATCATAAACCTAGTATATGATGAATTACAATACAGAGGTCTGACCTCAAAAGGTTCAGTGACATCACATCAGAGATCACTTTCGTATGCCATTGGTTACTCTCATGAAATTAATTTCTTGAATTTGTATCCAAGCCATTATGCTGTGGAAATCTCAAAATCCTGGTCTTCAACAGGATCTGATGAGAAGGATGGTCATTATGTCAAAAGACATGGAAAAGTGGCACGATTGGAGCCTTTTTACCTGAACCTTGCAGGAGAAGTGCCTTGACAGCTGCCCATATATACACTACAATGCTACTAGAAAATCTATGTGGTGCTTTCTTTAGTGATGAGTGTTCAGCATAATGTAGTATAAAATGCCAATTTAAAGACTGCATGTAAACCAGTGTGTTGAGTGGAAATACTGTGTATGAAGATTGTATCTGTGGAAGTTTTCGTGCTTGCTTTCAAGACTGGCGTTTCATTCTACAATCTTTCCTGTGGTGCAGATGCAATCTGTTATTAAGAGGACAAAGCATTCAATGAACGTGCACCCGATGTACCATGAGGATCTACCACGGCGCAAGTTTGGACCTGTCATATTTAACAAAAACGTGACACAAGATAGACTCATTGCAGAACTACATGGAAAGCTAGGAATTGAGAAAAAAGAACCCAAGAGTAAACCAGTAGATGACTGGCTCACAGAGGGGTTGGTCATCACCTCAAAACCTGTCAGGAAATGTGAGAAAGGAAGTCATGTTGTTGAGAAGGTAGCTAGGGGAAAAGCATGAACTGTTGTACAAAAATTGCATGAAGGTTTGATGCAAAAGAAAGGAAAATTTTATCTAATGCCGTCTGCATGAGTGTCTAACAATTTTTGAGCAATTCTGACTTTTAGGTTGAGTTGGTAGTGCCTCAGTTTGAACTGGAATGACCCTATTGTAAATAAGCTAAGATAATGGTTATTGTGTGTTTATTTGTGTTTATTTCTTCTTGAAAGTCAGAAAATTGGGAATTTTCTACTTGATCAGATGGGTAACTATTTTGTGTACCTGTTGCTATAATTCAGTAGAGTGATTATGGTCAAGCATGGATGTGGCATCCTAATTGTGTAGTCACTATGCAGGCTAGGGTAGCACAATATGGAGAGTAAGCTGTTGCCCATGCAGCAGGTTCCCCCTCTCCACGCAGCTGATGAGTCCAAAGGAATGGCAGACCAATCTGGTTTGGCACCAGCAGTGTTTCAGGAGTTGCCAATAAGCATTGAACTCAACATCTTGGGGTTTACTCCTGAAACCTTCCCCGTGAGTGGGTATAGCCACAAGGCCACAGAATTTTGAGATCAGAGTTTGTATCTCCTAGAAGAGCTGCCAACTACGGCTAATGAGCCATCTGCGCAGGTTGACTGGTTTTAAGATGCCAGTAACCCACCTTTGCTCTTGCTCCTGTCAGTAGAAACAGTTCCATTGGGCTTAGTAGCTTGCTTAGCCACACATGAAGGCCAGGAGCTGGACTTGGTTATCAGGGGCTATTTAAGATGAATTCCATTGGACGCATTTAGTAAGTAGTGGGTGCTCATCCCCACTATCCCCCTGGTCATGACAACCTTAAGGAACCCATCCATAGAAATATGTATAAAGCAGCTAAGGATAATTGCAGATGTTTGACACCACTTTGAGCTATTATAGATTATCTTCTTACACAATTAAGTTTCTGCTTTTGCAAATGTGCACAGTAAGTTTCAGTGCATGATTTTTGGGGCTTGCAGTACTCTGCAGGATTTCGTTAGCTTAAAGATTTGTCCAGTTTATTTGTATCTTTGTCTAGTTTGCATGTATCTCAATTCTACTGATATTGTGGAGATATTAGTTCTCTTGTGAGCCTAAGTATTTGCAGTTAGTGTTCACAATGTGGTTATAAGTGGCTTAGAGCTATTTAATCTTGGTAGTTGTGTGTTTGTTTTCTATAGTGATTATATGATTTTAAATTCCTTTCTGTCAATCTATGACATACCAAGGTTTTGCCAAAGTTAAAACTAACCTGTGATTGCAAATAGAGCCACTGAAGGTTCTTTTAAGAACCGATTGCCTTTAGACCATCATTATAACTGAGTTAAAAGACTGCAGTAAGCTTTTTAAGATTTTCCTGGTTGCACGTTGCATTTCACTGAACGTTGTGGAGCTCTGACTTTTTTTTCATGAAGTGTTTGCCCAACATTTAAGTGCAGCTTAAAGCATGATGCGATATGGTCTGCATAAATAAAAATACCACTTGTGCATCAGGTTCTTGAAACTAAAGCTGCTGTATGTTTCTCTCCAGATAATAATAACTCCAGAACCTCCTTCATCAAAGGGTTCTACTCCATCACCCCGACCTCTTTCAGCATCTCCCCAAGTGAAAGAATGCCAAGATAAAAAAAAGACTGAACTACTAAAAGTTACACTTTCACCACCTCTGCCTGTGCCTTCTCCTCCACCTCTGCCTGCCTCTTTCCTACCTCCTCTCCCTGTGCCTTCTCCACCTCCTCTTCCTGCAACTTTCCAACCTCCTCACCCCAAACCTCCCCAAGTTCCTCTTCCCATGTCTTCTCCATCTCCTCTTCCTTCACCTTCCCAACCTGCTCTCCCCAAACCTTCCCAACCTCCTCTTCCTGCACCTTTCGAAACTTCTCTCTCAAAGTCTTCTCGACCTTCACTTCTGTTGCCTTCCCCATCACCTGCTTCTGCCCCATTATATTTCAAATGCCCAGGATCTCAATCTGCACCTCAGTGGAATATTTCAATAGATAAAAGTGAAAAACCTCCTGTCCTTTCTACACCACATCCTGCATCTGTGCTCCCATTAGAATACACTTCGCCACCTGGGCACTATCCACATTCCTCCTCTCTGCCTGTGGTACAGACCACTGCTGTACAAGCTGAACTTCTGCCATCTCTGTCTGCATCTCCCAGAGTCTTGGTGTCAATAGCTTGTCAAACCGATGGTGAAATCGGTAATGAAGATTCTCTACTTGTTCGATCACAGGCATGGAACTTTCTTTCATATTTATAATTTTTGAAATTATATCATTTACAAAATAATATTTAAGTTTCAGCTTCACTTTCTTTCATATTCTGCTATATACTTTGCTCAGATTGAAACTACACAGTTTTTTTTAGATGAAAGTAAGTATTCTGTTGCAGATGGACAGTTCTGCAATCATTGTCCTATAAATATAACTACCATGGAAACTTACTGTTTTGACCTATTTTAATGCTTACTTGCCACCATTAGGCAGATGATCATGAATTATGATGCCTGCAACTTTGTGCAACAAAAGTGTAACAAAAAGGGTAAGTGTAACAAAACTTGACTGATGGTATTGAGCCAGAAAGATTATTTTAAATTACTTCAGTAAAAGGCAGCCTGGCTGATTATGATCAAAATTGCTGATGAAGACCATAGTTTTGAGGGTTGGAGTAATTAACTAATTAGAAATTGTTTGAGCTGCATTAGCTGATTGCCCAAAGAATACAAGTATTGTGAGGTGAGGTGAACACCTCCATCGATCGGATTTGACTATGAATATTGTGTCCTAGCTGTCTAGATACACAAGCCTAGCCAGGAAGATATGGAGAGCAAGCTGCTGCCCATGTAACAAGCTCTCCCTCTTTATATATCTGATGAACTCAAAGGAATGGCAGAGACCGATACAGTTTGGTCAACGTTGTACTCAATGTAGGACTGCCTTCGGGCCTCCAGCTCTGGAGTTTTCCCTCGGGTTTACTCCTGAAGCTTTTCCCCATGAATGGGAATAGCTACAAAGCAGCGGAGGTTTGAGATCAGAATTTTCTTTCTCCTAGATGAGCTGCCAGCCATGGCTAATGAGCACCATCTGCCCAAAACAACTGGTTTTAAGGCACCAGTAACCCACCTTTGCTTTCTCCTGTCTAGAAACGGTTCCACTGGACTAGGTAGCTAAGCCACACATGAAGGCTAGGAGCTGGATTTGGTTGTCAGAGGCTATTTGAAACGCACGCCATTAGGAGCATTTAATAGATAGTGGGAACTTGTCACCATTACCACGCCCGGCTATAACAACATTAAGGAATGACAAAAATTGTATTATGTAGTAATATACTATATATACTGGGGATGCCCAGATTTGATCCATGAGTTTGTGATTTACATCAAAAATAGAATAACTTTGATGTTACTTCTTTACTGAAGCTGTTACATGAACATGACTAATAATTTTTAACTAAGAGTGCACTAAGTACCACATAGTAAAGTGTATTATTATTTTGTTTGATTTATAATCACATGATTATTGTACTTGATTAACTGTCTTATCTCACAATATAAACATCATATGTTGATGTTTAATACTAAAAAGTTAAGGAAATGGGCAGTTTGGTTTCTTTTCATACTATCATGTGCCTCTGTACACATGAAAGTTTACTACATCTTTTAAGAAGGCAAAATTTAGTTCTATTCATACTACATTTGTAAAACTGGAGTCATTTACTGGTTACACAATGCAGAATGCTGATCTAAGCTGTATATTAGGTGTGGAGTTGGAGAGATAGTTGGTCAATAGAAGCAACACACACCAAAGTTGCTGGTGAACGCAGCAGGCCAGGCAGCATCTCTAGGAAGAGGTGCAGTTGATGTTTTGGGCCGAGACCCTTTGTCAGGACTAACTGAAAGAAGAGCTAATAAGAGATTTGAGAGGGGGAGGGGGAGATCCAAAATGATAGGAGAAGACAGGAGGGGGAGGGATGGAGCCAAGAGCTGGACAGGTGATAGGCAAAAGGGACACGAGAGGATCATGGGACAGGAGACCTAGGGAGAAAGAAAAGGGGGAGTGAGGGAAAACCCAGAGGATGGACAAGGGGTACAGTGAGAGGGAGGAAAAAGGAGAGAGAGAAAAAGAATGTGTATATATAAATCAATAACGGATGGGGTACGAGGGGGAGGCGGGGCATCAGCAGAAGTCTGAGAAGTCAATGTTCATGCCATCAGGCTGGAGGCTACCCAGACGGAATGGATCTCCCAGTGGCCACACATTTTAATTCCACGTCCCATTCCCGTTCTGGTGTGTCTGTCCACGGCCTCCTCTACTGTCAAGATGAAGCCACACTCAGGTTGGAGGAACGGCACCTTATATTCCGTCCGGGTAGCCTCCAGCCTGATGGCATGAACATTGACTTCCCTAACTTCCGCTAGGCCCCATCTCCCCCTCGTACCCCATCCGTTATTTGTAAAAGATTCAATGCTGAAATTGTTTGGAATGAAATGTGCAATGGTTCTTGATGAATACCAACAAAAAGTACAGGATATGGCCCAGGCCATCATGGGTAAAGCTCTCTCCTCTGTTGAACGTATCTACATAGAGCACTGTCACTCTCTTCTCATTGCTGCTATCAGGAAGAAGGTACAGGAGTCTCAGGTTGCTCACCATCCAGCTCAGGAACAGTTAGTACCTCCCGACCATCAGGTTCTTGAACCAAAGAAGATAACTTCACTTAACTTCACTTGACCCATCACTAAAATAGACCCACAACCTATTGACATACTTTCATGGACTCTTCATCTCATGTTTTTCATATTTATTACTTGTTTGTATGTTTGTTTTGTGTGTTTATTTTCTCTTTCATTTTGTGTTTGCACTGTTCTTTTTGCACATTGGACGTTGTCTGTCTTGCTGGCTTTGCCCACACAATCTTGCCTCTATTCCTCTCCTATAATTGCTGCAGTCCTTTTCACCTCTCTTCTGAGCCCATAACACCTGACTGTGGCTCATCTTGTTAGTTTAATAAGCCACCTGATAAATAATCTTAGAAACCATCTTATTAGCTTAAAGGTAATGAAGATTATTGGGGAAAGGGAATGATTAGGAATAGAAGGAGCAGCAAATGAGTAGCAGCCTGGCTGTAAATCATGCATATGAACTTAATGGGATATGGAGGGAAAACGATAAGCTAGAGAATGAATTACAAACTTCAAAGGAGTGAACTGATTACTTTAGATTAGAGAATGATGTCAGAAGCTGAATGGGAGAAGTAGGATGAGAGCAACTGACAGAAGAACTTGATTTATATATATGTTTGGCTTTTTAAAAATTGCTTTTAAGTCTGGGTCATCCCTTTATGCAGAGTTATCATCTATCAAGAAAAGTGTTATATAGCAAATAAAAATGTCTTCATGAATGTCCTTTGCTTGTTCTGTAGTAGAAATACAACTGAATCCCGAAGGGCCGAATGGTCTACTTCTGCACCTATTGTCTATTGTCTATCGAATCTCAACAGAGTTAGTTGTAGAACACAAGAAACCATTTGAGATCTTATACAAAGTGTATCATGAAGGGCATCATTAGAGAGAAGGATGTGTCAGTAACTATTTTTTAGTAGTTTAAAACTTCAGCAACTGAAATTATACCTTTTTACATTAGCAATGGAAATGTTTTACTTTGATATCTCCCTATCACTTGTATAAATGATAACATGTTCAGTTACTCATTCAGTAATTATCATTCACAGCCATGGCATATAGATCAAGTAATTGTCCATTTGATACACGTCCTGTAAATTAGAATTATTATTTTTCTGTTATAATTTTCTTAAAATCTGCTAGATTTCTCAAATATTTTCACAATTCTCTTTTGGCTGCGTTTCTAGTATTATCTGATAGATTAATCGTTGTGCATGTGAGAATAAATATCGCTTTGCTTTTCCTTTCACTTGCATTAATTTCTTATTCTCACCAGCATAGTGGGCATATTATTTCTGTTTCTTTCCATTGGAATTACAGTGCCTATAAAAAGTATTCACCTCCCTCTCTCCCCATCCCCCCCCCACCAGATGTTTTCATGCTTTATTATTTTACAACTTTGAATCACGGTGGATTTAATTTGGCTTTTTTCGACACTGACTAACCAAAAAGATACTTCCGTGTTAAAGTGAAAACAGATTTCTGCAAAAATGATCTACATTAATTGCAAATATGAAACACAAAATAATTGGTTACAGAAGTATTCACCCCCTTTAATACGCCTTTAATATGACATACCAAATCATCACTGGTGGAGCTATTTGGTTTTAGAAGTCACATAGTTAGTTAAATGGAGATTACCATGTGTAGTCAAAGTGTTTCAACTGATTGTAGTAAGAAATACCCCTGCTTCTGGAAGGTCCTCCTGCTGATGGTAAAAACTACACATAGAAACATAGAAAACCTACAGCACAATACAGGCCCTTCGGCCCACAAAGTTGTGCCGAACATGTCCCTATCTTAGAAATTACTAAGGTTACCCATAGCCCTCTATTTTTCTAAGCCCCATGTACCTATCCAAAAGTCTCTTAAAAGATCCTATTGTATCTGCCTCCACCACCGTTGCCGGCAGCCCATTCCACGCACTCATCACTCTCTGCATAAAAAAAATACTCCTGACATCTCCTCTGTACCTTCTCTCAAGCACCTTAAGCCTGTGCCCTCTTCTGGCAGCCATTTCAGCCCTGGGAAAAAGCCTCTGACTATCCACATGATCAATGCTTCTCATCATCTTGTACACCTCTGTCAGGTCATCTCTCATCCTCCATCGCTCCAAGAAGAAAAGGCCGAGTTCACAAGGCACGCTCCCCAATCCAGGCAACATCCTTGTAAAATTTCTCTGCATCCTTTCTGTGGTTTCTACATCCTTCCTGTAGTGAGGCGAAAAGAAATGAGCTCAGTACTCCAAGTGGGGTCTGGCCAGGGTCCGATATAGCTGCAACATTACCTCTCAGCTCCTAAATTCAATTCCATGATTGATGAAGGCCAATACACCGTATGCCTTCTGAACCATAGAGTCAACCTGCGCAGCTGCTTTGAGTGTCCCATGGACTCGGACCCCAAGATCCCTCTGATCCTCCACACTGCCAAGAGTCTTACCATTAATACTATATTTTGCCATCATATTTGACCTACCAAAATGAACCACTTCACACTTATCGGGTTAGACTTCATCTGGCACTTCTCAGCCCAGTTTTGCATTCTATCAGTGTTCCGCTGTAACCTCTGACAGCCCTCCACACTATCGACAACACCCCCAACCTTTGTGTCATCAGCAAACTTACTAACCCATTCCCCTCACTTCCTCATCCAGGTCATTTATAAAAATCATGAAGAGGTACACGATGAGAACAAAAGAACAGTCCAGGCAACTCCGCAAAAAGAAGATTGAAAATCATGTCAAGAGATAGATACAAAAATATTTCCAAGTCACAGAATATCCTTTGGTGTACAGTTAAGTCAATCATCAAGAAATGGAAAGGATATAGCACAGCTGTAAATCTGCCTACAGCAGACCATCCTCAAAAACTGAGTGACCGTGCAAGAAGGGAACTAGTGAGGGAGGCCACCAAGAGACCTTAGACAACTCTGGAGGAGTTAGAAGCTCTCGTGGCTGAGATGGGAGAAACTGCGCATACAACAACCTTTACCTGGGTGCTTCTTCAGTGGCAGGTTTATGGGAGAGTGGCAAAAAGCCACTGTTGAAAAAATTTCACACGAAATGTCGGCCAGAGTTTGCCAGAAGATGTGGGAGAATATGAAGTCAGCTGGAAGAAGGTTCTTTGGTCTGATGAAACCTAAGTTGAGCTTTTTGGCCATCAAGACTAAACACTATGTTTGGCATAAGCCAAGCACCACACATCATCAAAATCACACCATCCCTACTATGAAGCACGATGGTGGGTGCATCATGCTGATTGGATGCTTCATTGCAGCAGTCTTTGGAAGGCCTGTGAAGGGAGAGGGTAAAATGATTGCAGCCAAATACAGGGAAATCCTGGAGGAAAACCTGATGCAGTCTGCAACATAACTGCGACTTGGGAGAAGATTTGTTTTCTAGCAAGACAATGACCCCAAACGTAAAGCCAAAGCTACACAGGAGTGGCTTAAAAACAACAGTTAATGTTTTGGAGAGTCCAGACCTTGTTCCAATTGAGTATTTGTAGCTGGACAAGAAAAGGGCTGTTCGCTCACGATCCCTGTGCAATCTGACAGAGCTTGAGCAGTTTGGTAAAAAAGAATGGGAAAATTTGCAGTGTCCAGATGTACAAAGTTGATAGAGACCTATCCACAGAGACTTAAGGCTGTAATTGCTGCCAAAGGTGCATCTACTAAATACTGTCTTGAAGGGTGTGAATATTTATGAAATCAATTATTTTGTGTTTTATATTTGTAATTAATTTAGATCACTTTGTACAGATCTTTTTTCACTTTGACACAAAGAAGTTTTTCTGTTAATCAGTGTCAAAAAAAGCCAAATTAAATGCACTGTGATTCAATGTTGTAAAACAATAAAACATGAAAACTTACAAGCGGGAGAAAACTTTTTATAGGTACTGTGTATTGGGTTGGTGAATGTTGTAGAGTTCACTGACAAGAGGACTACAAATCACACTCACACAGGTTCAATTAAATAGATTAGGTACTTTGGAGGGGGCACAATCTTAAGGTTTTGTGGTGATTTGTCAGCTGTATAGAACCTCATCACTATATGGCTAATAGGTAGTCAAAATTAAAATGCCAAGGTCCTTCATAAATGACCGATGTACAGTGAGGTTTCCATAGTAGATAAAGTTTTATAGGTTGTCTCTGTTGGTTCGCTGATATAGTACAGCACTTCTCTCTTCAACATCAGATGATGTTTTATGGAACTATAAGGCATAAGTATAGTAACTATCCTATGTATATATTTGTGATTACGGTAAACTTATGATACATCTTAGAAGAAGGTGTATGTTTATATGTGCATATTAAACATATATAATGAAAAAAGTTCATGTGTTTATTTTTTTGTAGATGATGTTATATCTAAGGTGATGTTATTATATTTAAGGGTTAACTATAAGCTAATTAAACTTGGTAAAGGTGTTGTATATCAGTAAATTAGATACCCAGGGAAAAACCATTCTGAATATTATTCATGTTCATTAGTCAATGTAATACAAACTGTAATTAATATGACTTTATTTGCTGATTGATAGATGATGACCCAGTCAGGATCTAAAGGAAAACCAGGAGGTCCTTCCACTGTGACAGGTCCTCAGAAGGCTGGAAGCCAACTGGATAATATGTTGGATGAATTGCATGTTGGACTAAATAAATTGGGAGTTGCAACTGTAGCAAAAGGAGTGTGTGCTGCGTGCAAGAAACCCATAGCCGGGCAGGTAAGAACACTTAGGATTAAAAGTGACTTTGTTTGTTTTAGATGCCATTAGAAGTAGCTTGAGGTGCAATAGGTTTGCATTTTAATGGGTCCAATATTACTGCAGAAAAAAAACACTTCTGTGTTACTTTTGGTTTCTAAAGTGAAATACTTTCTTTTTATCTACCCTTTGCACTTGTCCAGATTAAATTTCATCTATCATTGCCTGGTTCACTTTTCCAGCCCACCTGGATCCTATTGTAATCTTCACCATCAACTACACTATCAGTTTTGGTGTCGTCATCATCACATACCCTTGATTAACAAGCCTTATTGTATAATTGTATACAAGCTAGTATTTAAGAAGTGGGATTGTGTGTTGCTTTTCGTGCTTGTAACAAACGCTAAAGAGTGTTCATTTTGTCAGGTTGTTACTGCAATGGGTCGTACTTGGCACCCAGAACACTTTGTGTGTACCCACTGCCAAGAAGAAATTGGCTCTCGGAATTTCTTTGAGCGGGATGGACAGCCATACTGTGAGAAGGACTATCACAACCTGTTCTCCCCACGCTGTTACTATTGTAATGGACCCATTTTGGATGTGAGTATCTCTGATATCTGCATTGTGAGGACGCTTCATCTGTCAGTAACAGGAGTGAACATAGTTCATATATACTATATCCCTGGGAAGGTTTCTTTCTGAGAATTTTTGTTGTTGATGGAATAGATTGCATTAAAAACTGAAGATATTGGGAAGAAGTGTTTGGTGGTATCATGAAATTTCTTGGAGGCCAATGTTGTGGAGTTGCATTCGTGTTCAGCATTTTAATAGTTTTATGCCACTCATCATGGTGCACAGACATGGCAGCTCTGTCTCAGTCTTGCTCAGCTGACCTGGTAAACCGAACAGGCAAATGTTGTCCATTTTATCTACCAAGGGAGTTTTCTGCCTTCATCCTGTTTGCAGTGTACGTTCCATCTCAGGCCAATGTCAGGCAGACATTCAGGGAGCTGACCACCATGATTAGCAATCACGCAACAGCACACCCGGATGCCTTCCCTATCATTGCAGGAGATCTCAACCAAACCAGCTTAAAGAAGTTTTTGAACAACTACTACAAATACATCATCTATGGAACCAGAGGAGCCAACACACTTGACCACTGTTATATCGAGAAAGCTTACCATGCGGTCCCACACCCATATGTTGGAAAGTTTGATCACCTGGCTGTACTTCTCCTGGTGTATAGGTAGATGTTAAAGACCACCACACCAGTGATGAGGGCCAAGAATGCATGGTGAAGGGAGGCAGAGGAGTGCCTACAGAACTGCTTTGAGTCAGTGGACTGGACAATATTTAGGGACTCGTCTTGAATTTGAATGAATACTTCATACAGACCTATGTGGACGAGTACAAACTAGACGTACCCAGACCAAAGTTTGTGGATGAACCAGCAGATTTGTAGTCTGCTGAGGGCTAGATCTCCGGTATTTAAGACCCGTGATCCAGCACAGTACAAGAAATCCAGGTGTGACCTGTTGAAAGCTATTTCAAGAGTGAAAATAAACATTTCCATTTGGAGTTAGAGACTGAATCAGATGCACGTTACCTCTGGGAGGGCTTGCAGGCCACTATCTCCTTGGTTCATCATTAAAGATCCCTGTTACCCAGAACATGCCCACTTCTCATTGCTACCATCAGGGAAGATATCATTGTAATTTGTAGATTCTTTTATTATTATGTGTTGTAATGTACTGCTGCTGCAAAACAACAAATTTCAAGACAAGTGCCAGTGAGATTAAACCTGATTCTGATTATAAGTAACTCTGGTCTGGTTTGCTTCATTTTTCTCTAATGATTTATTTATTTTTATGTTCTTTTTTGCAGAAAGTGGTGACTGCACTGGATAGAACATGGCACCCTGAACACTTCTTCTGTGCTCAGTGTGGCGCTTTCTTTGGACCAGATGGTATGTTGCTGTCACTGATACTTAGTCTCTCTTGCAGTTTGGCCATTCGTGGTTCTATCTTTTAGAATTGTTCAATACAATTACTAATTAGCAGTGCATTTCCAGAATAATGTTTATCATCTGATTTCAACGCTGACCATTCCAATTACGGTTAAACCAGGCAGTATGCAATGCCTTTAACACATTGGAAATAGTAAAGCAATTTGTACTAATAACACCAATGATTCACTGTACTGCTAGCAGACGTCTTTGGGTATTTGGAATTGCCAATTTTTAACATTTCTATATTGTTTGTATACTGAACAATAAATATATATGCTACTTTTGCATTAGGAAACATTTTGAACTTTTATACATTCTTATAAGTACTCAGTACTTATTTGTTTGTTGTACCAATGCTTCAATTACATTTATTAGAATATCTCCCAGAATTGCTCCTTTTCTGTTCCATAGGATGATATCTAATTGTCCTGGTTATACATTCTGTTCAGTAAAATCAGCTGAATAGAATCATTACCCAGTTTTCTATGCCTATTATTTTCAATGAAGTTCTAAGTAGTCAGAGACTTGAACATGCTGAGTGCGAATTAGTAAAAGGTAAGAGTGCTGCCATGAGAGGTGTTGTTTGTGCAGACTTAATCTGCATAATAGAATCAAGCAGTCAGGAAATCAGTGTGAACATTTGTCCCTCCCTCAATCACACAGAAGTTGTGATGGGGAAATTATGTTCTGAAACTTTTGTCTCAGTTCTTGGTCACTCCTGATTGATAAGCCTGAGCCATTGGGTGAGCGTAATGGCACCATTTGTCTTTAAAAAATAAACATTATATATTGTTTCTAAACTTCCCTTTCTCCAATCTCTGTACTTTTTATATATCATGCCTGCTTATTATTGCATTTAACCTAATGAATATAATTGCTCTTCCTGTAGATATTGCTATCTTCCCAGTGGAAGACAGCACTTGCTGCATGAAAATGCATGATTCAAGTGCAAGCAACATGCAGATTCAGATGGTTCAGTAGTCAGCAGATCTCCTCCCACTCAAAGTTATCAAACCTATTTCTTCTAACCTTTGGTGAATTTTAAAAATGAGAGCATTTAATAAATTAATAAACTGCCAGTGCTTGAAAACTGGAATGAAAAATCCATCTATGGAAAGAGAAAGAGTCAACATTTCAGATTGTCAGAAGTGTTCTGACTTCTGAACTCTGCTTGTCTTTAACCAAACTCAGATTTATTTATCATATGCACATCAAAACATGCAGTGAAATGTGTTACTTGCATTATCAACCAACCCACCCAAGAATATGCTGAGGTCAGTCCCAAATGTATATCAAGTGTAATCACTGTAATATCAGCAATAAATGGCATTGTGCAGCTAGTGGAGTCAGTGCCTTACGGTGCTACGGACCTGGGTTCAATTCTAACTGCAGGTGTTATCTGTGTAGAGTTTGCATGTTCTCCCTGTGACCTCGTGAACTTCCTCTGGGTTTTCTGGTTTCCTCCAATGTTCCCAAAAATATGTGGGTTGGTAGGTTAATTGGCCGTTCTAAATTGCCCCTAGTATGTGAGTGAGTGGTAGAATCTTGGGGAAACTGAAGAGAATGTGGGACAATTACAAATGGGTTCAATGGAGGATTAGTGTTATATGCTGAGTTGGTAGGCCCCAGGGAATGTTGCTATGGTGTAGCTCTTTCAGATTTTATAAATTAATGATAAACCAGAAATATTTAAAATGATTGATGCTACATCATGTATGTAAATGGATAGTTTGTCAAATTGTTTGAATCCTACTAGAAATCTGTTGCTAATGGAAGTGACATCAGACTATGGATTATTGTAAAAGCTCATTGGTATCACTAATATCCTTCAGGGAAGGAAATATACCTATTTTGTCTGGCAAAAAGGCAATCCCAGGCCAAACATTCTCACTGTTAATAGGCTTTTGAATTAGCTTTGCAAGCTTCTTAGTTATATGAAAACTAAATACTTCCCTAGCAAACAATTTATTATGGAATAAATGAACAATAAAACTCCCACTTGCATAATGCATTCTCTGGTGCAATAGGAAATTATTTCCATGCTCCTGAATTTTGGTAATGTGCTGTAATCCCAAAGCAGAATTTAGTGTGATCTCTTCGTTTTTTGCTTCAACATTGTTGGATGTTTATTTAAATATAGAAATTATGAGAATTTTAAAACAGTTTGTGATTAATGGTGACCAAGAGTATGTCTGAATAAAAGAATCCAGAAACGATTTTCTTTCTATAAATTTGAACCTATATGATGCATATTCTTTGTTTCCATAATATAAATAAAGATTTTTTTCTATTATTTGCTTTTCACAATAATGCTGAAAATATAGAAACTAGGGATTTTTTTTTCATTTACTTGATTTAATCAGACCCATGCAAACTTTTCCCCGAGTGACAGTTTTAGTAAAGAGATTATTCCTTCATGAATAAAATAATCTATAATTTTGACATCACAGTTTACATTGTACTGTGTCAGATTTCTCTTGTTCTTAAGCACTACTTGAATCCTTTGGTAATCAGAGTAGCAGCCACGTTATCTAATCCAATTAAGCATGTTTCTTAGGTTGGGATAAGTAGCTGAAGAATATTGTGTGAATGAAGAGCACTAACCTATGGAACTGATGTCAGCATTGTCCACTATTACTGTAGTTGTTAACTATAATTTTTCATCTTCTGAAGTTAACTAATTTTGCAGTACTGCACATAGGAATGGGAGTTTCAACAAAATTCTATAAGACTCAGCCCACAGTTTTTTTAATTGTATACTTTTATTTTCCACTATGGGTTAAGTTGGCATGACTTCATCAATAACGGCAATTCACCTAAGGTTCTACTAGAATATTGTAGATTGGGTTGGTGTGTGTGGACTGACTGCAGTAAATATATTCCCTTTTACAGGATTCCATGAAAAAGATGGGAAAGCCTATTGTCGCAAAGATTACTTTGACATGTTTGCTCCTAAGTGCGGTGGTTGTGCACGAGCTATTCTTGAAAACTACATCTCAGCCCTCAATTCACTGTGGCACCCAGAGTGTTTTGTGTGTCGGGTAAGAGAATCAACAACCTGAGAGTTTGGCTTAGAAAGTGTTAAGTATTATAGCAATGCTGTATGTTAGTAACTGTTAGATTTTGTCATTACATTAGAAAGGAATTTGAAAATTAGTATATAATTTTATACTATGCATGATGCTGCATTCTGGTACAGTATGGAGTTTTTTTTCGAGCTGAGAGTAATTGTTATGTCCATGTCAGCAGTTTATAACATGGTATCCTGTTGTAGTGGTAACTTCAGGCAGTAACATAAATAACTAATTACCAGGCACCATCTAAGGCATAGTACTGGATATACTGTAGTCCACTGACACTGGTCAGCACATTGATGCATTACTCAGCATTGTCTTTGATGGAATAATTTGACTGAACATCTTGAATTTTCCCTTTGTAGTTCGTCAGCCTTCTTATAAACTCAGATTCGTGCAAGAATGTTACAGATTGAATCAAGCCCTGATCTAAAGGCTGAATTCAGTTTATCACAATTGTGGGGAGAAAAATAACATACTTTTAACCCACTTACAAATTCTTCAGCAGAAGAATGAACATGGAAGATATCTGACAAAAGAGCAGTCTTAATAAAGATATATGGTTGTTTTTTCAGGCCAATGGGTAATGAGGCTGGAGGGGAGTATGGGAGAGGAAAAGAAATAGGAGGACTGGAGGTGAATTAGAAAAACTCACTCCCAAAAACTCTTCCCCATTTTAGTGCTACCCACCCCACACACTTGACCCACTGGATCCTCTTTCTCCCTATCTTTTCCATCTGTCCTCCACCTCTCTGTTGATAGTTTACATCAATCTTTCTTACTTACAGATTCCAGCACTTGGATCCAAAGGCTTCACTTTGTGCCACCTTTATCTCTCCTTTCCGCACCTGACTTCATCAGCCCTTTTTTTTTCCTTGTCTGCTTCAACCTATCACATACCTGCCTATCTCCCACCTTCACCATTCCCCCTCCCCTCACCTGTCTCCTTCACCCCATCATACTCTACCCCTCCTCAGTCCACCTATCACCTGCTTGCCCTGTTTCACTCCTTCTCCTATCTTTATTACAGCTTTATACATAAAAGTTGCTGGTGAACGCAGCAGGCCAGGCAGCATCTCTAGGAAGAGGTGCTGCCTGGCCTGCTGTGTTCACCAGCAACTTTTATGTGTGTTGCTTGAATTTCCAGCATCTGCAGAATTCCTGTTGTTTTTATTACAGCTTTCTTTGCTTTCCACTCTCAGTCATGATTCAGGGGTTCAACTCAAAACATAACCAATTCTTCCCTCCACAAATCCCTTCTGGCTCGCTGAGTTCCTCCAGCAGATTTTTTTTGCTCAATATACATGTGTATGTTCATCAGCCTTAACCTTTAGCTATCCCATCATTGTTGTCACGTGAGTCTGCAGAGGAGAACCAGTATATAAAATTCCCACACAAACTAAGTTTCTCCATGGACTTGCTGAAGATTACGGATTTCTGATGAATCAACATGTGCTGGTCCCCAGTTCTAAATTGTCCTGTACTGTCCGCTATGTAGCAGGTTCTGAGCTGATGTAGCTATCAGATGCATTGTCAACCACTTCTTCTGATTTGGGCATTGTTCAGGTCTGTGAGCCACATTACAAAATGCTGGAGGATCTCAGCAGGTCAAGTAGCATCTTTGGAGAGGAATAAGGTTGACATTTCAGGCTGATGCTCTTCAACAAAGTGCTGCTCATCTCCATAGATGCTGCTTGACCTGTTGAGTTCCTCCAGCATTTTGTATATGTTGCTCAAAATTTCCAGCATCTGCACAAGGTCTTTTGTCTACGTTCAGCTACGTGAGTCTGCCAACTACTAGTGCTTCTGAAGTTAGGAAAGCTTGGGAATGTGGTCAGAGTGAGTATTGTGGAATGGATTGGGCTGGAGTATGGCAGAGAACCATGTTTAAACCATCTATATTTTGTAAGGCAAAATAAATTGTGAATGAAAAACTATTGCTGTGTGGCTCGCTGTGGTAGAGAGGTAGACCTCTGTACTCATGTGGTGTCTCTGTCTTCGATGATGAAGGACGATGTTACTGTGGTTCTGCGTTATGGATTGGATTATTGCATTTATGCACTGTAGACTTCTTTATATTCTGTGTTTTTCATCCATTCCTTTCCTTTTTGTTGTGTTGAAGAGGGGGTTTGGGGGTCGGTGTTCTTCTGCTCTATTAGTCTTTATGTGGGGGCGGGGAGAATTCGGGGGCCAAAGTTCTTGTATTTTGTGTGGGGGAGGGGTTTTGGGGGGTCAATGTTCTTGTATTTTGCGTGGGGGAGGGGTTTTGGGGGGTCAATGTTCTTGTATTTTGCGTGGGGGAGGGGTTTTGGGGGTCAATGTTCTTGTTGCATTTTGTGTGGGGAGGTGTTTGGGAGTTAATGATCGTGATGCTGTTTTTTTGTGTGGGGGTGGGGTTGATGTTTGTCTCTGAATGACTCATGGTTTTTCTTTGTTTCGTAGCTATCTGGAGAAGACAAATCTCAGATTTGTATATGGATACATTAATAATAAATGAATCTTTGAATGTGAAATGCTGAGGACAAACATATGCATGCCATCTGTCTCAGTGGTCTCTGAACCTCTGTTGGCGATGGGCTGTGAGGTGACTTGGCTTATAGTTCCCCACACCTTCTTACGAATAGCTTCTGAAGGCCACAGTCAAGCTTCTCACTGTAGTTGTGTGGCCTTCTGCGGGAGGGTGGGGAGATGGAGGGTGAAGTGCAGCATATTGCAGTGTGTATGTGAAATGTCTGCCATGCCTGAATGGCTGGAAGTGTGTCTGATGTGTGAATGTGAGTGCTGTTGTTGGAGGATGGGATTTGTTTTCCCCCCATTTGTGATCAGATGTGTGCGGTTATTACACTTCTCCAGTACTGAGACAAGTCCCCCTTGGACCTACTTTTATTCAGCCCTGAAGTGAAGATTGCCCTATGTTACTTGAAATATAGGAACTTTAAAAAATGTTTTCATGCTCGATTATTTTTTGGGGCATAGTTTTAGCTAAAGTTCGTTATTTTTTCTTGAATATGTGTTGTTTTACCCTTCTGCAACTAGAAATCAAAAAACCCAGCTTCCAGGCAGCTTGTGATTTCTGTTTTCTATATTTTTGTGCCCGATATTATGGATTTATTTGGCACTTGTTACTTATTTTTTTAAATGAATTGCATTTCCGCATTTCTTGTGTTTTAAATTGCCCACAAAAAAGTTTTCCTTTCCCTTTGCTCGCATTAATCAGCCTTTCTGAATTCCCCTCCCTTCCCATTCCCCATATAAGCTGAATATATTTTCTTTTCTTCGGTGGAGTACAACTTGTCAGTGATAAGTATTTTGTCATTGTATATCTTGTTAACTTGACTTGTATTGGTACCTAGTTCACAGCTGTCTTATATAGAAGTTCACAGCTTCTATATAGAAGTGAAACCCATATGTATACCGTTCTTTCTAATAGACCCCACTACTCCATTGTTTTCCGGACAGCACACTCAACTTGTATTAGGGTTAATAACATTGTATCCTTGACGGAATAGTTGTAGAAGGCTTCTCCCAGTTTTATTTTTGGTTCCCATGATCCAGATTCTGTAACACTGTCAATATTTATGGCATCTTCTAACTTAAGTTGTTTAGATGCCCATTTGCAGCAATTCACCAACCTCACAACTTGCTGCGCTGCTCAGCTCCCCATAGTGCTAATAAGGCCGGTAGTTTCTCACACTCGTCAACCCAGCCCACCTACTCAGGATTTGCAATCCAGACATGCAATCAACACTGATCAGCACACCTGATTCTCAGGGTCCTGTGAGTCATTTTAGTTTCCAGTCACTTCCAAGCCCTTATGCCCCTCAGCTGTCTCCTCTAACCCGATGTAACTAGAGACTCCAAAGACTGACAACTGGATCAGCTGAGTGTTAGGAGAGTAAACAAAGTTGTTCAATGTGAGCATAAACAGTGGTACAGGGAAAATTAGGGTGCAGTTTTCTAGATAAGATAATCTGGGGATACCTGCGCTTGTACCCACCACCTGTCTCTCCATTAGCTGAATAGGAAAACTGTCATCAATATCAAATCATACTGAGCAGGCAATTTCCTGAGGATAGGATCCATTGATAGTGATAAGGTAATCTCTTGGATACAGGACTGTCAGTAACCTGCCTTGCACCTTCTATACACATAAGCTCATCCTAAACTCAGCTATCCCCATTATAACTTGCACGTCAGTCCAGTTACTCACGTGTGTTTTTCTGACTTGTTTTTATTTTAACATTTGTATTCATTTTCAAATCCGTTGACTTCACCTCCATCTACATCTGTATGACAATGTACAGTGGCATGCAAAAGTTTGGGCACCCTTGGTCAAAAACTGTGAATAATTAAGTGAGTAGAAGATGAACTGATCTCCTAAAGTTAAAGATGAAACATTCTTTTCAACATTTTAAGCAAGATTAGTGTATTATTTTTGTTTTGTACAATCTTAGAGTGGAGGGAAAAAAGGAAAGGAGCACCATGCAAAAGTTTGGGCACCTCAAGAGTTTTGAGCTCTCAGATAAATTTTACCAAGGTTTCAGACTTTAATTAGCTTGTCAGGGCTGTGGCTTGTTCACAATCATCATTAGGAAAGACAAGGTGATGCAAATTTTAAAACTTTATAAATGACTCCTCAAACCTTGTCCCAACAATCAGCAGCCATGGGTTCCTCTAAGCAGCTGCCTAGCACTCTGAAAATTAAAATAAACGATGCCCGGAAAGCAGGAGAAGGCTATAAGAAGATAGCAAAGCATTTTCAGGTAGCCGTTTCCTCAGTTCGTAATGTAATTAAGAAATGGCAGTTAACAGGAACGGTGGAAGTCAAGTTGAGGTCTGGCAGAGCAAGAAGACTTTCCAAGAGAACGGCCCGTAGGATTGCTAGAAAGGCAATTCAAAACCCCCATTTGACTGGAAAAGACCTTCAGGAAGATTTAGCAGACTCTGAAGTGGTGGTGCACTGTTCTACTGTGCAGTGACACCTGCACAAGTATGACCTTCATGGAAGAGTCATCAGAAGAAAACCTTTCCTGCTTCCTCACCACAAAATTCAGTGCCAGATGTTTGCAAAGGAACATCTAAACAAGCCTGATGCATTTTGGAAACAAGTCCTGTGGACTGAAGAAGTTAAAATAGAACTTTTTGGCTGCAATGAGCAAAGGTATGTTTGGAGAAAAAAGGGTGCAGAATTTCATGAAAAGACACCTCTCCAACTGTTAAGCATGTGGGTGGATCGATCATGCTTTGGGCTTGTGTTGCAGCCAGTGGCAAGGGGAGCATTTCACTGGTAGAGGGAAGGATGAATTCAATTAAATACCAGCAAATTCTGGAAGCAAACATCACACTGTCTGTAAAAAAAAAAAAGACCTGAAGATGAAAAGAGGATAGCTTCTACAACAGGATAATGAACCTAAACACACCTCAAAATCCATAATGGACTACCTCAAGAGGCGCAAGCTGAAGGTTTTGCCATGGCCCTCACAGTCCCTGACCTAAACATCATCGAAAATGTGTGGATAGACCTCAAAAGAGCAGTGCATGCAAGATGGCCCAAGAATCTCACAGAACTAGAAGCCCTTTGCAAGGAAGAATGGGCGAAAGTCCCCCAAACAAGAATTGAAAGACTCTTAGCTGGCTACAGAAAGTGTTTACAAGCTGCGATACTTGCTAAAGGACGTGTTACTAAATACTGACCATGCAAGGTGCCCAAACGTTTGCTTCGGGCCCTTTTCCTTTTTTGTTATTTTGAAACTGTAAAACATGGAAATAAAAAAGTTTTCTTGCTTAAAATATTAAAGAAATGTGTCATCTTTAACCTTATGCCTTTTGGAAATCAGTTCATCTTTTACTCGCTTAACTATTTACAGCAACAGAAATTTTGGACCAGGGGTGCACAAACTTTTGCGTGCCACTGTATGCCTACAGCCTATCAAGGTCTCTATACTTCAGTTTTGATCTTTTTGTATATCCTCTGTTTTCATTGGTTATGCTGAGCTGTTTATTTGCTAAGCTTTAAAAAATTCCATTCTAACCCGCCCTCTCTTTTTTCGTTTGAGAATTTCCATAGCTTTAAAGTTACAAAACTTGAATTATTATACATTTAAAGTAGAAATAACTTGAGAATTGACTCTCAAACAGAAATGGACACAATTTAATACGATACAACGGAAGAAGATTATAATGCTAATCAGTGATCAGGTTCTTTCAGCAAAGTAATCAGAAAATATTCTGTTCCCAAATTGACTAATTTTCTTCTTATCTTGTATGCTGTACCTAATCCATAAACAGTCCTGGTTGGGACTTTAAATTGCTGATTAAGTTGCCTTCACACTAAATACACGTGTAAAATATCATTTTCCTTGTGTTGTTAGCTGTTTAATATGAGCAATACTTTAGTGATGCATGTCATTCTGTTCAGCCAATCTCTTCAGTATGTATGCAAGCACTGATTTTAACAGGAAATTGAAATGATGGGGGAGGGGGAACTCAGGTTGTTTAGATTTCTGAAAACCTCATTGAAATAAAAGTTGTGGCTGTATGATCAAGTTGTACAAGAAATAGAGGGGCTGAATGCTTTACTACATTAATACTTTGTAAGATTATTTTAAGATATTTCCACAACAAGATTGTAATCTTGAATGTTGAAATAACCTTGAAATATTGATGTCAATTTTATAATCTAAGCTTTCAGCTTTGAAGAGCGATACAGATGTTGAACTGAAACAAAGCCATTTTGGACATCTCTTCCTGACAGTGACTGGGAAAGAGAAACTCCTCTATATAAAGTTTTGTGTTTTGAAATATTTCCTTCCACCCAGACACTTGAGTCCAATGGTTCAATACAATATCAGAGAATGTATACAGTAATAAAGGCATCCGTTAGTCTTGCGAGACCATGGATCTGCCCCTGGAAAGTCTTCACTCTCCAGGGCGCAGGCCTGGGCAAGGTTGTATGGAAGACCAGCAGTTGCCCATGCTGCAAGTCTCCCCTCTCCACGACGCCAATGTTGTCCAAGGGAAGGGCATTAGGACCCATACAGCCCGGCACCAGTGTCATCGCAGAGCAATGTGTGATTAAGTGCCTTGCTCAAGGACACAACACGTTGCCTCGGCTGGGGCTCGAACCCATGACCTTGAGGTCACTAGTCCAATACCTTAGCCACTTGGTCACGTGCCCACAACAGTATACAGTATACATCCTGAAATCCTTAAAACAGAAAAAAAAAACAAAGAATGAATGACGGATAAAGTTAGAACCCCAAAGCCCCCTTCCCCTCTGCCACCACAAGCAATAACAAAAACATCAACCTTCCCCCTGCCTCTCCGCCACTTCCTCCAGCAAAAACAACAACTCCCACCCCCTACCATGCAAGCAGTAGCAACGCCTGCAGAGAACATAGTCTACAGTCCATCAAAAACTGCTGTCTATCCCAACACTTCGATATCTCAAACAAGCTCTCTCTCACTAGTAAGGGAGAGAAATATTTTGCTCCTGCCACAATGGGAGGGGAGACCAACAGCTTTCTGTTTTGATGTTACAATCTGCCATGTCACTTGTCCAAGGCTTCTGACTCGAGGACCAACAGACTCTCACTCACCATCAAGAGAGAGATTGTTCAAGTGCAGAGGCCTTATTTCAACAGTAGTGTACACTGTCTGCCTACTATCTCGATGTTTCAATCTCCCACGATGCTTCAGTTGGTGACATTGGTGAGGAATCAGGCCGCACCCCAAAGGCACACCTCTTCCAGCCCGCGGCTGGAGATATTGAAGCGCTAGGCTGCTCGGCGAATTTGGAGAGCAAGAACCCACCACCCGTGAAGAACTGTAGTTTGAGCTGCAGCTGTACCGACTCCGACAGGACCCCAGTCACCTTGAGAAAGAAAAAAGACATATGAGAAGAGGAGAATTAAACTTTCGTGGATGAACTGGAAGAAATTGCTGAGGTCCACAATAACCTATTGTGCCATCTTTAGCTCCTCCCACTCCTGATGTCGATTAGTGATCAATTAGTAGACTATTTGAGGGTAGTTCATGCAAATCATATGCTTGAATAAACTCTTCTCAGGCTTCCAGCTGGGTACAGGTGTCAATTATAACTGGCGTTTTGATGACAAACTCTGCCATCTTCATCAGGGATGATGCCGAGGCATGTCTAGTCCGGTGATACATATATCCCCGTCGTCCATCCCTCCTGATTGGTTAGTCCTCATCCAGTCAGGTTTCCACTCTCCCACCTTGTTTACAACCAAATTCCAGTTCTTACTGAGAGCGAGACTTTTGTCTTTGTTGAAATTCTTTTCCTCTAGTTTTATTTCAATGGCTTCCTTCAGGTGTCCCCAAAAGCCATTGGTACAGCACAGTAGTTTTGTGCTGTTGAAGTCAATCCTACGGCCATTGCAAATGCAATGTTCTGCTACCGCTGATTTCTCCAGGTAACCCAAACGGATACGCTCTCTGTGCTCCTTGATGCTGGTTTCCACTGTGTGTTCCATCTGGCCAATATGCGCTGCTCCACATTCACAGGGAGTTCTGTAAAAGCCAGCCATTCAGAGACCCAGGTCTTTGACCTGCATAAGCTGTGATTTGAGCTCCCTTGCGGGTTTGTGGATCGTATTAATCCAGTTTTCTTCAGGATTCTGGCAATCCTTCCAGAAACTGTGGAAATATAGGAAAGACAGGTGGTAGCAATGAGTTCATCCTGAGGTTAAAAATTTAATAGAGTTGGAGGTCTCCATAAGATATAGGAGCAGAATTAGGCCATTTGGCCCATCAGGTCTGCTCTGCCATTTCATCATGGCTAATCCATTATTCCCCTGAGCCCCAATTTCCTGCCTTCTCCCCATAACCCTTCATGCCCTGACCAATCAAGGATCTATCAACCTCCGGCTTAAATATACATACAGGCTTGGCTGCCACAGTTGCCTGTGGCAAAGAATTACACAGATTCACCACCCTCTGGCTAAAGAAATTCCTCCTCATCTCCATTCTAAAAGGACACATCTTTATTTTGAGGCTGAGGTCTCTGGAGTTTGACTGTCCCGCCATAGGAAGCATCTTCTCCACATCCATTCTATCAGGGGCTTTCAACATTCCATAGGTTTCAATAAGGCCACCACCCATTCTTTTGATTTCCAGTAAATAGCCATCAAACGTCCTTCATATTACAAGCCATTCAATTCTGGAATCATTTTCGTGAACCTCCTTTGAATCTTCTCCAGTTTCAGCACATCCTTTCTAAGATAAAGGGCCCAAACCTGCTCACATACTCCAAGTAAGGCCTCACCGGTGCTTTATACAGTTTCGACATTACATCTTTGCTATTATATTCGAGTCCTTTTGAAATGAATGCTAACAATGTATTTGCCTTCCTCACCACAGACTCAACCTGCAAATTAACCTTTAGGTAATCCTGCACAAGGACTCCTAAGTCCCTTTGCACCTCAGTAAAAACATAGAAAACCTACAACACAATACAGGCCTTTCAGCCCACAATGTTGTGCCGAACATGTACTAACTTTAAAAATAACCTAGGGTTACCAATAGCCCTCTATTTTTCTAAGCTCCATATACCTATCCAGGAGTCTCTTAAAAGATCCTATCGTATCTGCCTCCACCACCGTTGCCGGCAGCCCATTACATGCACTCACCACTCCTTGTGGAAAAAACTTACTCCTCTGTACCTACTTCCAAGCACCTTAAAACTGTGCCCTCTCCTGTTAGCCATTTCAGCCCTGGGAAAAAGCCTCTGACTATCCACACGATCAATGCCTCTCATCATCTTATACACCTCTATCAGGTCACCCTTCATCCTCTGTCGCTCCAAGGAGAAAAGGCTAAATTCACTCAACCTATTCCCATAAGGCATGCTCCCCAATCCAGGCAACATCCTTGTAAATCTCCTCTGCACCCTTTCTATAGTTTCCACATCCTTCTTGTAGTGAGCTGAGCAGAACTGAGCACAGTACTCAAAGTGGGGTCTGACCAGGGTCCTATATAGCTGCAACATTACCTCTTGGCTCTTAAATTCAATCCCATGATTGATGAAGACCAATGCATCATATGCCTTCTTAACTACAAAATCAACCTGCGCAGCAGCTTTGAGCGTCCCATGGACTCAGACCCCAAGATCCCTCTGATCCTCCACACTGCCAAAAGTCTTACTATTAATACTATATTCTGCCATCATATTTGACCTACCAAAATGAACCACTTCACACTTATCTGGGTTGAACTCTATCTGCCACTCTCAGTGCAGTCTTGCATCCTATTGCTGTCCCGCTGTAACCTCTGACAGCCCTCCACACTATCCACAACACCCCCAACCTATGTGTCATCAGCAAACTTACTAACCCATCCCTCCACTTCCTCATCCAGGTCATTTATAAAAATCACACAGAGAAGGAGTCCCAGAACAGGTTTCTGAGGCACGCCACTGGTCACCAACCTCCATGCAGAATATGACCCGTCTTCCACCACTTTTTGCCTTCTATGAGCAAGCCAATTCTGGATTCACAAAGCAAGGTCCCCTTAGATCCCATACCTCCTTACTTTCTCAATAAGCGTTGCATGGGGTATCTTATCAAATCCCTTGCTGAAATCCATATACACTATATCTACTGCTCAACCTTCATCATTGTGTTTAGTCCCATCCTCAAAAAATTCAACAGGCTCTTAAGGTATGACCTGCCTTTGACAAAGCCGTGCTGACTATTCCTAATCATATTATGCCTCTCCAAATGTTCATAAATCCTGCCTGTCAGGATTTTTTCCATCAACTTACCAACTCACTGATTTATAATTTCCTGGGCTATCTCTACTCCCTTTCTTGAGTAAGGTTGATGTTCTGGAGCATGTTGATATTAAGGGAGAGGAGGTGTTGGAGTTGTTAAAGTACATTAGGACAGATAAGTCCCCGGGGCCTGACGGAATATTGCCCAGGCTGCTCCATGAGGCAAGAGAAGAGATTGCTGAGCCTCTGGCTAGGATCTTTATGTCCTCGTTGTCCACGGGAATGGTACCGGAGGATTGGAGGGAGGCAAATGTTGTCCCCTTGTTCCAAAAAAGGTAGTGGGGATAGTCAGGGTAATTATAGACCAGTGAGCCTTACGACTGTGGTGGGAAAGCTGTTGGAAAAGATTCTTAGAGATAGGATCTATAGGCATTTAGAGAATCATGGTCTGATCAGGGACAGTTAGCATGGCTTTGTGAAGGGCAGATCGTGTCTAACAAGCCTGATAGAGTTCTTTGAGGAGGTGACCAGGCACATAGATGAGGGTAGTGCAGTGGATGTGATCTATATGGATTTTAGTAAGGCATTTGACAAGGTTCCACACAATAGGCTTATTCAGAAAGTTAGAAGGCATGGGATCCAGGGAGGTTTGGCCAGGTGGATTCAGAATTGGCTTGCCTGCAGAAGGCAGAGGGTGGTGGTGGAGGGAGTACATTCAGATTGGAGGATTGTGACAAGGATCTATTCTGGGACCTCTACTTTTCGTGATTTTTATTAACGACCTGGATGTGGGGGTAGAAGGGTGGGTTGGCAAGTTTGCAGACGACACAAAGGTTGGTGGTGTTGTAGATAGTGTAGAGGATTGTCAAAGATTGCAGAGAGACATTGATAGGATGCAGAAGTGGGCTGAGAAGTGGCAGATGGAGTTCAACCCGGAGAAGTGTGAGGTGGTACACTTTGGAAGAACAAACTCCAAGGCAGAGTACAAAGTAAATGGCAGGATACTTGGTAGTGTGGAGGAGCAGAGGGATCTCGGGGTACATGTCCACAGATCCCTGAAAGTAGCCTCACAGGTGGATAGGGTAGTTAAGAAAGCGTATGGGGTGTTAGCTTTCATAAGTCGAGGGATAGAGTTTAAGGGTCGCGATGTAATGATGCAGCTCTATCAAACTCTGGTTAGGCCACACTTGGAGTACTGTGTCCAGTTCTGGTCACCTCACTATAGGAAGGATGTGGAAGCATTGGAAAGGGTACAGAGGAGATTTACCAGGATGCTGCCTCGTTTAGAAAGTATGGATTATGATCAGAGATTAAGGGAGCTAGGGCTTTACTCTTTGGAGAGAAGGAGGATGAGAGGAGACATGATAGAGGTGTACAAGATAATAAGAGGAATAGATAGAGTGGATAGCCAGCGCCTCTTCCCCAGGGCACCACTGCTCAATACAAGAGGACATAGCTTTAAGGTAAGGGGTGGGAAGTTCAAGGGGGATATTAGAGGAAGGTTTTTGACTCAGTGTTTGGTGCGTGGAATGCACTGCCTGAGTCAGTGGTGGAGGCAGATACACTAGTGAAGTTTAAGAGACTACTAGACAGGTATATGGAGGAATTTAAGGTGGGGGCTTATATGGGAGGCAGGGTTTGAGGGTCGGCACAACATTGTGGGCCGAAGGGCCTGTACTGTGCTGTACTATTCTATGTTCTATAACATCTGCAACCCTCCAGTCCTCCGGAACCTCTCCCGTTCCCATTGATGATGCAAAGATCATTGCCAGAGGCTCAGCAATCTGCTCCCTCACCTCCCACAGTAGCCTGGGGTACATCTCATCTGGTCCAACTTGATGCGTTCCAAAAGTTCCAGCACATCCTCTTTCTTAATGTCTACATGCTCGAGCTTTTCAGTCCGCTGTAAGTCATCCCTACAATCGCCAAGATCCTTTTCTATAGTGAATACTGAAGCAAAGTATTCATTAAGTATCTCTGCTATCTCTTCCGGTTCCATACACACTTTTCCACTGTCACACTTGATTGCTCCTGTTTTCTCACATCTTATTCTGTGTTTTATATTTTCTCTCCATTTAGAAAATAGTCAACCCTTTCTTCTACCAAAGTGCATGACCATACACTTCTCGACGCTGTATTTCATCTGCCATTTTTATGCCTAATCTGTCTTGAGTCCTTCTGTAGCCTCTCTACATCCTCAGAACAACCTGCCTTTCCGCCTACTTTCATAGCATTTGCAGAATTTGCAACAAAGCCATCGATTCCATCATTCAAATCATTGACATATAACGTTGAAAAAATTGGTCCCAACATAGACCCCTGTCAAACACTACTAGTCAGGAAAGGCTCCCTTTATTCCCTCTCTTTGCCTCCTGCCAATCAGCCACTGCTTTATCCATGCTAGAATCTTTCCTGTAATACCATGGGCTTGCAGCTTGTTAAGCAGCCTCATGTGTGGCACCTTGTGAAAGACCTTCTGAAAATCCAAGTACACAATATCAAGTGATTCTCTTTTGTTTATCCTGCTTGTTAGTACTCCAAAGATTCAACAGTTATGTCAGGCAAGATTATCCCTTCAGGAAACCATGCTGACTGTGGTCTGTTTATCCTGTACCTCCAAGTACCCTAAGACCTCATCCTCAGTAATTTACTCCAACATCTTCCCAGCCACTGAGGAAAAACTAACTGGCCTATAGTTTCGTTTCATCTGCCCCTCTCCACCATTGAAGAATTTTCCCATTTTCCAGAACGATTCCAGAATCTAGTGATTCTTGAATAGATTATTACTAATGCCTCCACGATCTCTTCAGCTACCTCTTTCAGAACTCTGGGGTGTGTTTCACAAAGACCTTCTCCCTATTTATGGTAACTTCACTCACTTCATGCCCCTGACACCTGGAACTTCCACCATACTGCTAGTGTCTTCCATAGTGAAGGGTGATGCAAAATACTTGAACAATTCACCTGCTATTTTGTCCCCCATTACTATGTCTCCATCATAGTTTTCCATTGTTCCAATATCCATTCGAGCCTCTTTTTTACAGTTTATATATCTGAAGAAACTTTTGGTATTCCCTTTAATATTATTGGCTAGCTTACTTTTGTGTCCCATCCTTATCTTAATGACTTTTTTAGTTGCCTCTGCTGGTTTTTAAAAGCTTCCCAATCCTTTAACTTCCCACTAATCTCTGCTCTACTATATGCCCTCTCTTTGGCTTTTATGTTGGCTTTGAGTTCTCTTATTAGCCACAGTTGTGCCATCTTTCCTTTAGAATACTTCCTTCTGTTTGGGGTGTATATGTCCTGTGACTTCCGATTTACTTTGAGAAATTCCAGCCATTGCTGCTCTACTGTCATTACTGCCAGTGTTTTTTTCTAATCAATTCTGGCTAACTCCTCTCTTGTGCTTCTGTAATTCCCTTTATTCCGCTGTAATACTGATACATTCTGACTTTAGCTTCCCCTTCTCAAATTTCAGGGTGAATTCAATCATATTATGATCACTTGCCCCAAAGGGTTCTTTTGCCTTAAGCTCTCTAATCAATTCCAGTTCATTCCACAACACCCAATTCAGAATAGCTGATCCTCTGTGAGCTGCATTAAAAAGCCATCTCATAGGCACTCTACAAATTCCCTTCCTGTAATTTGGCACCAACCTGATTTTCACAACCTACCTGCATTTGAAGTCCGCCATGACTATTCTAACACTGCCCTTTTGGCATGCATTTTCTATCTTCCATTGTAATTTGTCGGCCACATCCTTACTGCAGTTTGGGGGTGTCTGTATACAACTCCCAACAGGCTCTTTGCCGTTCCTTAACTCTATCCACAATGATTCCGATCCTATGTCACCTTGTTCTAATAATTAGATTTCATTTTTTATCAACGGAGCAACATCACCCCCTCTGTTTTCCTGCCTGTCCTTTTGATACAGTGTGTATCTTTGGACATTAAGCTCCCAGCCATAATCTTCTTTTAGCCATGATTCAGTGATGCCTACTACATCATACTTTCCAATCTGTAACTGTGCTGCAAGTTCATCTACCTTATTCCATATACTGCACACATTCAAATACAACACCTTCAGTCCTGAATTCACCTTTTTCGATTTTGTCGCACCATACTCAACCTTTTGATTCCTAACTTTGTCTGAAGTCTTACTAACGTCTGCCTCCACAACCTCTCCACTAACTGTCTGATACTCTGGTTCCCATGCCCCTGCAACTGTAGTTTACACCCCTCTGTGCAACAAACCTTCCTGCTAGGATATTAGTCTCCCTCCAGTTCAGGCGCAAGCCGAACCCTCTGTCCCACCTTCTCTGGAAGAGAGACCAATGATCCAAAAATCTATGCCCTCCTTCCTACACCAGGTTCTCAGACATATGTTGAATTATATAATCCTCCTAGTTCAGGCCTGACTAATACGTGGCACGGGTAGCAATCCTTAATCACAACTCTGGAAGTCCTGCCCTTTAACTTAGCACCTAATTCCCTAAATTCCCTATGCAGAAACTTGTCTCTCGTCCTACCGATGTCATTGGTATATGGACCATGACTTCTGGCTGTTCACCTTCCCACTTACAAATGTTGAGGACCTGATCCAAAATATCCTGGACCTTGGCACCCGGGAGGCAACATACCATGTGGGAATCTGGTTCTCACCCATAGAACCTCCTGTACGTTCCCCTAACTAGCAAATTCGCTATCACCATAGTGTGCCGCCTCTTCCCCCTTCCCATCTGAGTCAGAGGCGGACTCAGTGCCAGAGACCCCACCACTGTGACTTTCCTCTGTTAGGTCATTCCCCCTCCCCCCCCCCATTGTTGAGGGGTATGGCTGCAGAGGTACTTTACACTGGCTCCTTAATCCCTATTCCCCTTCCTAACTGCCATGCAGTTTCCTGTGTCCTGCACCTTAAGTGTTACTACCTTTCTATATGTTCTATCTATCACCCCTTCAGCGCCCCAAATGACTCAGTTCATCCAGTTCCAGCTCCAACTCCTTAATGCTCTAAGTAAGAACTTGAATTCAATTGTAAACAAGTGGAAATCTGATTGGATGAGGACTAACCAATAGGAAGGGATGGACGATGGGGTATAAATATCACCGGACTAGACATGTCCAGGCATCTTCTCTGATGAAGATGACAGAGTTTGTCATCGAAACATCAGTTGAAATCATTACCTGTACCCAGCTGGAAGCCTGAGAAGAATTTATTTGTCATATACACCAGAAAAAATACTAGATCTTAATTCATATCCTGTCCCCCAATATTTCTTCTAGTCAAGATGGTGCCTGTGTACAATGCTCACTTGGTCAACGTCTCCTGGATAGATTATAAAACCATATATTTTACTTATATTATATCTTTTACATTTGTTTTTCATCTTGGATGTGATTCTGGGACTGTTGGAGCCTATGATTTGTTGTCTGGGTGCTCCGGTGCTCTGCAGTCTCAGAAGGTACTGGAAGGCAGAGGCAGCATGTGGGAACCTCATGGCGGCCAGACTGCAAAATGATGTTCAACATCATTTTGCCAATTAAATCTTCTGTTGTTCGCCGATTACAGCAACAAGGGAAATTGAAACATCGATGCGAATGTGAAAACTTGGAGATCATTTGGGTATTTCAGCACTCTGCAGTCTCCGAGAGGAATCTGGGAGACAGAAACGCGTGCATGACATTCATGACAGGAAGGCTGTGGAATGGAGCACACGCCGTTGTCAGACTCCATTTCACTGATTAAAGCTTCCATTGTTCACTGATTAAAGCAACGAGGAGGATTGAAAGATTGAGGTGAATGCGGAGAGTGAGCGCCAGCTGCCTGTCTTTTGATGGTTCTGTACTGGAAAGGGTGGCTGTTGGGCCCAGAGAGTGTTCTCCATGTTTTCTGCATTTTGGATGTGGACTTGGACTGTAGACATTTATTTAGTTTTGTTTTATATTCTGTGTTTTTTGCCTGATCTTTCCTGTTTTTTTGTGCAGTGAGGAGGGATTTTGGGGTCGATGTGTTATTCCATTTCTGTTCATTTTTTGTGCAGAGAGGGGGGAATTGTTGGAGTTGATGATCATGCAGCCTTTCTTTCCTTTCTTTGTTTCATGGCTACCTGGAGAAGAATTTCAAGTTGTATACTTTGATAATAAATGAACCATTCTGTCATATATTTATTTACTATGTACATGATATTGCTGATGAACTGAGTGTATGTGTCTCTGATATTTATTTATAAAACTTTCTTTGTAAAATCTATATTTTCTATTTCACCTGCAGGAATGTTTCACACCATTCATAAACGGCAGCTTCTTTGAACATGAAGGTCAGCCATATTGCGAGATGCATTACCATGAGCGTCGCAACTCCCTGTGCTCTGGATGTCAAAAGCCTATCACAGGCCGCTGTATCACTGCTATGGGAAAGAAGTTCCATCCTGAGCATTTTGTCTGTGCCTTCTGCTTGAAACAGCTGAACAAGGGCACCTTCAAAGAGCAGAATGACAAGCCCTATTGTCACAACTGCTTCATCAAGCTGTTCTGTTAGATTCATCCCACCAGCCACCTCTTCAGGTCAATCATTCCTCTACTTCCACAAACTCATACTCAAGCACATGATCCTAATGGGAAGAGATCTCCATCTTTTAGGGGTAATGCAGATGTTGGACTAAAATTTTTTTTTAAATCTTTGTGCATCTCCTCTCTCTAACAGTGACTGAGAAAAGAAAAGATCCTCTAGATGAGATTCAAAGTACCATTTTCCCTCAGTGTCTACCCCACAACCTCAGGTGATTAACTTTCATCCATCTTTTGTAGGCTGCTGAGAAGCTATTAAAACAAATGTCTTGCATCCAAATCAGCAGTGAAAAATTACCATTAGTCTCTTTGATTATTTTTTTAGAATTGCATAGACCATTTTAACTTTACAAATGCCACCCCGAAGAGTAAATATATTATGAGGCGTTTTCCTTTGTTGAAGAAGTAAACTAAAAAGTGAATAAATAATTGTGGTTGAACAATTCCCTGAATGTCTTGGTAAAGTTAATTGCATCAGAACAATCCCCTAAAAGAACCCAACTGAACTAGCAACAAATCTACAGAGAACTATATAAAACAGATGTTGGTGCTGGAAAGCAGAAGTATTTTTTTGAGAAATGTCACTGTTGCACACCAGTGTCTCCTTGATGTCAGTAAAGCCTTTGACTGTAACTGAAGCAATAATATTTCTCAGCGATGGTCACAATCGCACTTCCTATGTTGGAATGCAGGGGAGTTTCCTTCTGTAGATGTATTTGATAGAACTTTTACAGTACTGTACCTTTTTAATCCTCTAGTTTCAGTTACCTGAAGAGTTCATAATTCTGAACTTCCTTGTTGGAGCTTTGTGATTTTAAAATCATGACAACCACTTTTTGTAAGCCACACATCACATGTGTAGGTGATGCTAGTAATTTTTGTGCTTTCTTACAATATTAATGACTAATTCTTACATGGAAATTTAAAGGACTCTTAGATGGGACACTGCCTATTCTTTTATAGCACAAGAATGGTTTTAATCTTTTGGGCATGTCCTAACATGATGCCTGTGAACAGAAATTTTTTCAATTGTGAGCCTGCTGTATTTTTATCAACTTTCTTCATTGCCTAATTTGCCAATAATTTATCTTTTTATGAAATGTCTTAATTCCTGCTGTTAAGCTTTTTTGGGGGTCTTCCCACCTAATGTGTTGTAATATTTTGTCTGTCATCCTACGAGTAATTCAGTTTTTTAAAAAACGCAGTGGTAACAGCCAAGGTTGGAAGCTTTCTTGTGCCATTTTAACTGGTCACGCTCTGATAAATTGAAGCCTCACTAGTGTTTACAATGCATTGAATTCAGTCTGCCATTAAACCAAAGGGAATCACTCAAGAATGAGAGAAATTGTTTTAAGGAAGTAATCTTGATTCCTTTCTCTGATCAGTAATAATCAGCTGTGTTTGACTACATCTTTGTACATCTTTTAATCATGGCTTATACAATCTCATATATAGTCTCATGACTTTTTGCCAATAAAAGCGCTTTTCACTTTATTTTTATTGGTTGGTTTTTATTTGAACTATCCAGATCAGCCTGGTGATTTTTCCATGTGCTGATTTTGACATTAACCTGCTTAATAGACCATTTTCTTTTTGTAATTGATTTAACCAGACAAAGTAATTTGGGTTCTTGTGCAAGGTGTTAAAATTTGAAGAGTTAAAGAAAATATGAGAAATTTTGAGACTAACCTTGAGAAAATAAAGAAAAGCAGAGTTCAGTAATTTTGAAAAATGCACAGTAATTTTGAAGAAGACAATGCAAAGAAGCCAACTATCAACAAATGAATACGTTTCAAATACAGTGAATTCTGGTTAACTGGGGCACATTGGAACCAGTATGTTTTGGACCAGTTAGCTGAAGTTCCATGAAAGTTGTTAAATGGCATAACAAAGACCAAACTACTGTTTAACTGAGTAACAAATAATGTATTTAAATGAATACAGAATAAATTAGAACACTACTAATACTACTACAGTTTTATAAAACTGTGTTTTAGTTCTAATAGTTATTGACAGAAGAATTAATCGCTCCAGTATTCTTTTGACTGTAAAAGAACAAAATCAGTGCAGATAACCTATTGCAGATACCTTCATTGCCTTCCTGCATAAGGTCAAAATAAAACACAAAATTATCAAAAATCATTACTTTTTGAATCTGCGCCTCTTGGCCCAAATGGATAACATAACACAAGCACACGCAACTGAAGCTATTTAAAAATTGTTTGCTCCATTATGTCTATGGCCATTTCTGGCATAAACAAGCCTGAATGCCTGAAACCACAATGAGCAAAACACTTCTGAATTGCCTTACAACTCATTTCTCACCAACTGTAACAAAAATCATTGCTTTTTGAATATAAGCACACACAATTGACACGATTTAAAAACTGATTGCTTTAAACAAGGTGTAGTGTCATAACAGCTTCGCAAGTGCCCTTGACTCACACTAGTTAGAAACTTTCTGACAACTGTTTCCTGCCCAATTCAGCGGAGAAAGTGCAGAGCAAGTAGACAGTAAGATGCAAGGTTGTGATGAGGTTGATTGTAAGGTCAAGAGTCCACCTATTGTACTAAACGTCATGAACTAGGAGTCTTAAAACAGTGGGGTGGTACTGATTCAGGAATTTAATTTGAAATCAGTCACTTAAATTCCTTCAGTCATGCCTATTTGTAGCCAAATGTAACAACGTATTTTATACTTGGGAATCAAAGTGGAAAATGAATGAGTTATGAGCAGCACACATCAAAGTTGCTGGTGAACGCAGCAGGCCAGGCAGCATCTATAGGAAGAGGCGCAGTCGACGTTTCAGGCCGAGACCGTCGGCCTGAAACGTCGACTGCGCCTCTTCCTATAGATGCTGCCTGGCCTGCTGCGTTCACCAGCAACTTTGATGTGTGTTGCTTGAATTTCCAGCATCTGCAGAATTCCTGTTGTTTGAGTTATGAGCAGGTTAACTTCATGGTTGCCGGGATTTCAAAATGGAAAAGAAGGTGACAAGTGAACCAAGAGGACAGAAGAATCACCTTCACCAGAGAGCTGCCATAGTTCCTGCACAAATCTAGATGGGTACTAAATGTTGATCTTGCCGGCAATGCTCAAAGATGAATATTAAAAACAGAAATTCCAGAGTATGGGATAAGTGGACAAACATAGTTTTTCACATGGAGTATGGGTACGAAGCACACTAGGATTGGTTTCTTTGTAACAGTGGGAAGTTGTAGCTGGAATATATAAAATTATGGGAGATCCAGGTAGGGTCAAACTACAAAAAATCTATTTCACTTTGTGGAGAAGTCAATAACTATGGAGGTGAAGTTGAAATTAGTTGTTAGAAGGATTACAGTGGGATTAAAATCAAAACTGGTTTCACTCAATGTGCGGAGGGTGTCTAGAATTCTTTGCTTGAAATGGTAGTAATTGCAGAAATTCTTAACACATTTAATAAGTACCAGGAGGAGCTTTGAGATGTAAGCCACTGGGGTTGCAACCAAAGCCTGAGTAGTGGTGGGAACGTAAAGCACGGATGCATTAGGATAAATGGCAGTCCTCCTGTCCCTAACTGGCGTAATTTCACATGGATATGTCAAAGGTAAGAAACGATAACTGGTGACATTAATTGTGCAAGTTTTCAATGTTAAGAGAATCAGCATTTTCATCGCTCCTTCAGAATGAATAACAATTAAGAAATAATGAATCATCCATTGGATGATATGGTAGTTTAATTCATTGTTAACATAAATAGAATCATTAACAAAGTACTGATAAGAGTTGAATCATAAAAAAGCAGGTCATTATCTGGAGGTGAAAGAAGGTTGGAGGGTATGTGTGTAAATGTTTAAGCATGGCAAATGTGTGTATTATAATTTTTTTCCAAATCTCTAATTTGGCATTTAATGATTAAGTAATTATTTTCCAATTCATAACACCTTGCACTTAAGTATATTAAACTTTATCTTGCCTGCTTTTGTATTTCTTATTTGCTGATTATTTTACCACCAACCACAAAATTATAAGGCTGTATAAATGTGTGCCAGAAATTTCTACAGGTTTTTGTAATTTTTGTGCAAAAGAACAATTTAACAAAAATATCACGAAGGCAATATAAATTTTCCACCTATGGTATTCTCCGGGTTTTGCATGTAGTGAAGTTTCCAGGAGCTATGAAAAATTTGAGGATAATAAGAAGATAAGATGGTTTCAGGGGTTATTTTGACACTACTGTTTTATAAATAATTTCAAACTGCTAATAACTCAGCTGCCTTGGGGTATCATACTTCAGAATGGTTGAAACTGTAAAGATCTGAAGTGTTTGAAATACTTTGTAATAAAAGGTCTTCCCCAATGTTTGAAAATTTGAATATTTAAAATACTTCCTGTATCTAATAAACTGGATACTGAGTGTATGTGTGATTGTGGTCTTCTGCTGCTGTAGCGAATCCACTTCAAAGTTCAATGTGTTGTGTATTCAGCCATGCTCTTCTGCACACCATTGTTGTAACATATGGTTATTTGAGTTACTGTCACCTTCCTGTTAGCTTGAACCAGACTGGCCATTCTCTGAATGCTCTCATTAACAAGGCATTTTTGCAAACAGAACTGCTGCTCATTGGATTTTTTTTTTTGTTTTTCACATCATTCATCTAAAGATTGTTGTGTGTGAAAATCTCAGGAGATCAGTAGTTTCTGAGAAAGTCAAACCATTCTGTCTGGCACCAATAATCATTCCATGGTCAAAGTCACTTAGATTACATTTCTTCCCCGTTCTCAACTGAACCTCTTGACCATGTCTGCATGGTTTTATGCATTGAGTTGCTGCCACATGATTCACTCACAGATCTGATATTTGCATTAATAAGCAGGTGTACCTAATTTAGTGTACAAAAATAATTCATGAATGCAGTATCCAGCGTTATCATGGCAAATCTAATCCAATACGTGTAATTAATTTCATGTGCTTTCTATGTTATCGTTTTGGCGAGGAGATGTCCCCATGTTTGGGGAAAAATTCTATAGAAAATCAATGGTCTTTGTAATTATCATATTTTAAAGATGATTAAGTTGCTTGTTCAAATGTTTCCAAGCTGCACAGTGCATCTCAGTAGTATACTTTCAAGAACAAATCATTTTGGGGATGGGAAGATGTACATGGTGAGCAGCAGTATGCACATTAGGCTAATTTTACAGATTTTGATAACAATTATAGCCAGAACAAATAAGTTTTGAAGCCAGGAGAATATCAAAAAGCATTTTCTGAAGTTGAAATTGAGATACAAACTTCAAAGGCTCTCCTGAACAGTTTTGTGACTGAACAAAATCACTGGAGATCCATAAGTCTTCATTTTTCACGACAAGCAGGCATGATGAACTGGCAGAGCAAACTCGATGGGCCAAATAGCCTAATTCTGCTCCTATATCTACGGTCTTATGGTGTTTGGGAGAAGCTAATTAACACAAATATTCTAAAATCTTTTGACGACTGACAGCCACGCACCCAAAATTAAAGTTGTCAGGGCTGTCTGAGTACACAAATATTATGAGTGCATGGATATGATAAGCACACAAAAACTATTGATTACCTATACCTGTCATCATGTTGATATGCTAATTGACAACATTAGGTTACACTCAAGTCACAATTGTGCAAATAGCCATGTTGCCTGGTTTGATGCAAGCCAATTAACACAATCCCATTATTTTGCTCTTGCATATGCAATCCCTTAGTCTGTGGAGCAGCCTGTGCTTTTAACTTCAATTTTAAAAAAAACGCTGTAGACTAATCAACTAATTTACAACAAGAACTGAAGCCTGGTTTTTGTTTGAATTAATATTTTCTATATACACAACTCCAGAATACTCCCTAACAAACAGTAACATGTATGGAAGAACTGAGATGAGAATGAAATTATAGCTAAAGGTTAAATAGCTTGTGAATTTGTCAGTGAGACACAAATCGTCTCTGTTGTTTTCCCCTTCACTACAACATGTCATATTTAATATTGGTTTATGATTGTAAATAATGCTTCATTGTTGTCATACATTAAAGATTGACTACCCAGAATATAAGAGCATAGTGGTATAGTACAATTCTATAAAACTTTGGTTAGATCAAACAGAGTATTGTATGCTTCTGGTTGCCACACAATGTTGTTCGTCCATCGTTGGCGTCGATGAGGACCTCGACACCATTATGATGGTGTCGAGACTAGCGCGTGATTTGGATTTAAGTGAGGGAGAGTTGCACAGCGTCAGCCTCACTCTCTCTTCCCAATTCCCATCTGGATCCAGTGGCAAGACAGAGACTAGACGGCTGGAGATGGGACTAGGCGCAGTGGATGACCAGGACGTCTTTTGTGTCTTGTCGAGCTCTACACGTTCCACAATGCTTGCAGAGACCGCCTTCTTGACCATTGCCACACAATAAGAAGGACATGATTGCATTGGAGAAGGTACAGAGGAGATTTATTGGGTTGGAATGGAGATTTGTTGGGTTGGAACATCTCACTTAGGAGGAAAGGCTGCATAGATTGGATTTATTTTCCTTGGAGCAGTTGAGGTTAAGAGTGGACTTAATAGAGGTACTTGTATACAACATTTTTAGGATCGCAAAGTACATAGTGAGAAATCTTTTCCTATAACGGAGATATGACATTAAGGTGAAGCGCAAGAGGGTTAGAAGAGATCAGAGGAAATGTTCTTCCTCCAAGAGAGTGGTTGCAGTCTGGAATGCATTGCCTGAGAACCTTGTGGAGGCAAAAACTTGTAACATGCAAGAAATATCTGGACAAGCATTTGTATCACCATAACATAGAAGGCTACCAACCAAATTTTGGTAACTGGGATTATTAAAAGAAGTTAGCATGGATATAGTGAGCTGAGAGGTTTATTTCTGTGCTGTAAACTCTATGATTCTGCAACATTGGATAACTCCGTCTAGGATGCAAAAATTGTGAGTAGAAAAGTCCAGAAGCATCTTTGGAAGAATGCCATAAAGAGGGATGCTGTCTGACACTTTCACTTATAACTTGTTTGAATTACTAGCTGTCTGCAGTATTTCAGAGACTGATTGAAGGAGATGCTTAGACATGGGTTTTGAAGTGCTCTTCGGCAAAATTTTCAAATGTAGATACTAAACCTAATTTGAAATATTAAAAGCAAGGTATAGTCCTTCCCAATTCAAATAATACATCTGGTAGTGATTTGTGTCATAGAGTCATAGAAAAGTACAGCATAGAAACAGGCCCTTTGGCCCATCTAGTCCATGCCAAAAGCATTTAAACTGCCTACTCCCATTGACCTGCAGCGGGCCCATAGCCCTCCATGTACCCATCCAGATTTCTCTTAACCATTGAAATCGAGCTCACATGCACCATTTGTGCTGGCAGCTCATTCCACCTGGTCACAGAAGGATGTACATACTCTGCATAGATAGCACCCATGGTCAGGATTGAAGCCAGGTCTCCGATACTCTGAGGCAGCAGCTTTCCTAGCCATGCCACAATGCTGCCCTTAATGCTTTCACTCCTCACAGCTGGAGGAAATGACAATTTCTGCAGAGAAAAAGCAGCTACTGGTCAGAAATGACAGAGGAGGGGATAGGTTAGTCAAGTGCTTTTTTGACAAAACACATGTATTTGAGTTGATTATTTGGATTTTTTTTCCTATTTGCTTTCATCATGCAAGGAAAGAAATAACATTTATGCTCCTGGTAATATCGGTTTGCAAAAAATAATATTTTGCTTTATTGCTGTTATCCCCTAAATTGTAACGCATGATTAACAGTTTCCTGGGCTGCAGCAACGTGTGTGTAAAGTGGGTGCCAGTGAACAAAGCCACAGTTGGAGATTATTTGCTCTTTCATTCAATAAAGCAGCTTTCTTGACAGCTTGAATCACTTGCTATTTCCAGCATTTTAGGGACTGAATGAAAGAAATCTGGGAAATGAAAATTGAAATATTGCAGATGCTGGAGATCTGAAACAAATTTTAAAATGGTTAAAAAATCAGATTGGTTGCGTCTGTCGGAAGAAAGTCAATGTTAACTTTTCTGCTTGAAGATCCTTCATTGGAGCCTTACCGTGGTAATCATCAAGTCAAATTTGACTCGGGTACCCATCCCTAGTAACTCTGATACTGTACCCTCCTGACTTTTTCTACTGTCTCCTTCCAGATCTCATCTATGAGACCAGCCTCCTGCACTTTTTCTGCTGGGTTTCGACCTAAACATGGAAAACTTCTAACATCCCCCCCCCCCCCGCCACCATAGATGCTGCCTGACCCACTGACTTCCTCCAGCAGAAAAGAAACTAACATGGATAGAAGATTAACTGACTGGCAGGAGGCACAGAGAGGGCAAAGAAACGGAATTAATAGCTTTGTGGTCAAGCTTCAGATGATGCAAAGATTGATGGGGGGGTCAGGTAGTGTTGAGGAAGCAGAATGAGTTAGACAGATTAGGAAAATGAGCAGTGTCAGATAGCATAGAGTATAGGGAAATGTATGGTCATGCTCTTTGATAGAGGGAATAAAGGCACAGACTATTTTCTAAACAGGAGCAAGTTGAGAAATCAAGGGTGCAAAGGAACTTGGGGGTCCTCATGGAGAATTCCCTAAAGATGAACTTACAGATCGAGTCAGTTGTAAGGAAGCAAATGCAATGTTTGCATTCGTTTTGAGAGGGCTAATGTACAAAAGCAAGGGTGTAATGCTGAGGCTTTATAAAGCAATTGGTCTGATCGCACTTGGAGAATTGTGAGCAGTTTTGGGCCCCTTGTCTCAGAAAAGATGTGCTGGCATTGGAGAGGGTCACAAGCAATGTTCCCTCTAATTATTCTTACTGCTGTGTGGACCAACCATTGCTCTGAGCAGGAAATTTTTACACAGCATGAATACTGAGCAGCATTTTATATTAACATGATATAAAGGAAAATTCCATCTGCTCATTAACAAATGCTATGCACATGGGAGCATTTCGGTTACTGTGTGGCCATGCACCCGCGCAGCTTAGAGGGAACAGTGATCATGAGAGTGATCCTGGGAATAGAAAGGTCAGCATATGAAGTGCATTTGATGGCTTTGGACCTGTACTCACTGCAGTTTAGAAAAATGAAGGGGCATCTCATTGAAACCTAATAAATATTGAAAGGCCTAAATAGAGTGAACATGGAGAGGATGTTTCCAATTGGGGGAGGAATTTCTTTAGCCTGAGTGTGGTGAATCTGTGGAATTTATTGCCACAGAGAGGTGTGGAAGTCAAGTCATTGGGTATATTTAAAGGAGATGTTGATAATTCTTGATTAGTAAGGGTGTCAAAGGTTACATGGAGAAGGCAAGAGAGTGGGGTTGTGAGGGATAATAAATCAGCTATGATAAAATGGCAGAGCAGATTTGATGGGCCAAATAGCCAAATTCTGCTCCAATATCTCACAGTCTTAATGGGGAGGTTGATGTGAGATGCCCTGGAAATGGGACACATGGTTATAATTGCACCGTGTTTTGTCTCGTTGTGGAGGGGGTGACCACATCATCCATGCCAAGCAAACAAACTGGTAGAGAACACTGGTCTGCCAGGAGAGAAATGGACCTGGCTTTTTAGGCTGAGGCTCTTCAACCGAACTTAAATATATAGGGGAGGTAGCCAGTGTAAAGGGGTGAGGGTAATCAGTGAAACCAGAGCTGGCAAGCAATAGATGATTGCAGGTGAAGAGGGGGTGATAAGCAGATAGTGGAAGGAAGAGTGGAAATAGTTAGAAGGCTGGGAGGTGACAAGTGGAGGCCGCAGAGCACGGAATCTGATAGGAAAAGATGGACCGGAATAAGGGAGGTGGGTGGTCAAATGAGAACAGGAGGGATAGGGGATCCAGTGTGAGGAGTGTGTGGATGATTGGCAGATGGAGAGGATGGAGAGGGTGGAGGGGGAAGAATAAATGATGTGGGCTGGGTGGGTGTAGGAGGAACTGGGTAGATCAGAACAAAAGGTGAAATGTTCACATTATCAGGTTGTGGACTACCTAGATGGAATACAGGGTGCTTCTTCTCTGGCAGTAGAGGAGGCTGAGGACAGGCAGGTTGGTGTGGGAATGTTTAGATTAGATTATGAGAACACTCAGTCCTTGTTTATTGTCATTTAGAAATGCATGTATGCATTAAGAAATGATACAATGTTTCTCCAGAGTGATATCACAGAAAAACAGGACAAATCAAAGACTAACACTGACAGAACCACATAATTATAACATATAGTTACAGCAGTGCAAAGCAATACCATAATTTGATAAAGAACAGACCATGGGCACAGTTTTAAAAAAATCTCAAAGTCCCGAGTCCCCAATAGCAAGCGACAAAGGGAGAAACTCCCCGCCATAAACCTCCAGTCACTGACGACTGCCGATGCATTGGAAGCAGCCGACCACAGCCGACACTGAGTCCGTCCGTCGGAAAACTTCGAGCCTCCGAACAGCTCCTCCAATACAGCCTCCCGAGCGCCATCCTCTGCCGAGCGCCTTCGACCTCACCCAGCCGCCGAAACAAGCAAAGCCGAGGATTCGGGGCCTTCTCCTTGAGAGATTCCGCACCCCACAGTAACAGCGGCAGCGAAGCGGGCATTTCAGAAGTTTCTCCAGGTGTTCCTCCGTACTCTCACATCTGTCTCCATCAAATCAGAATTGTGCACGGTCCCCTACTTGACAAATAACAGACATCACCACCGAAATGGCCGCATGCGCTGCATCGCACCGCCATCTTCTCCTCCAGTTGAATGGGGAGGGAAATATAAATGGCTAGCAACTGGGAGCTCCAGACACGCATGCTGGACGGACTGCAATCTACGCTTGGTCTACCCACTGTAGAGAAGACCACATCCAGACCACTGAGTACATTAAACACAGATTGAGGGGATGTGTGTCAGTCTCTGCCTCACCTGGTGGGAGGTGCATGGATACATGTTACATGGGAAAGGGAATGTGGGGTTGGAGGTGGGATGGGGAAGGATGACTGAACCAGGGCGCCATGAACAGAGTGGTCTTTGTGAAAAGCAGCAGAGGATGATGTGACTGATGGTATAATCATGTTGTAGCTGGTGGCAGTCTCAAAGAATGCTGCGTATGTAACACTGAATTCTCCTCAACTTGTTCCACCTATCAACCTAAAACATCAACTGTTTATTCCCATTCATAGATGCTACCTGACTTGCTGAGTTCCTCCCGCATTTATTTGCCAGCTTTTGCACCTCTCTTTCCCCCACCCAACACCTTTATACTATCTCCCCTCTACCTCTCAGTCCAGATGAACGATCTTTAGCAGAAATATTAATTGTCCATTTCCCCTGGACAGATGCTGCCAGGCCCACTGTTTACCTAATAATTTGTTTTGTTACTTCAGATTGCAGCATCTGCATTCTCTGGTGTCAATATTGTTGCTGGCCTGTGTTGATCCTGTTGAATTGTAGGAGATCGACATCTTGGACTTTTACAGAGATAAAGTAATTTATGCTGTATTTGATGTCAAAGTCAAAGCAAATTTATATCAAAGTATATATATATAATGTCACCTGATACTATTTTGAGATTAGATTTTTTGCAGGCCTTTACAAAAAAAAAGAAATACAATTGAATTTATAATATACTATATATCAGCTAAGACTGACAAAAATTAATGTGCAAAAGAGACAAATAGTGCAAATAAAATGAATACTGAGAACACGAGTTGCAGAGTCCTTGGAAGTGAGTGTGTAGGTTGTGGAATCAGTTCAGAGTTGAGGTGAGTTAAGTTTCCCACAGCACTGTATTCTGAGTTTATTTATACACTGAGCAGTAATGTTAGCTGCTATTACAAACTTATTATCATCTTGGGCATTGTTGTGGTAGTTTTACCCAAGCCACCCAAAATGAATTGGGTGACTGCTACTGCCTGACTTAAGAGAACATGGAAACATCTGAAACAATAGCATCGATCCTCTGTGCTCATGCTCTATTTTTGAGAATTTGATTCCTCAACGCAAAATCTATATCCTCGTTTTTGTATCACTATTTGTCGATCTCTGTTCTTCAGAGTTGATAGAGAGGAGTTACAGGCAGGTGGTCACACCGGGGCCACGGGAGGCAGACCAGTGGGTCACGGTTAGGAGGAGGAAGGGAAGAGTCAGGTAATAGAGAGTACCCCAGTGGCTGTGCCCCTTGACAATAGGTATTCCTGTTTGAGTACTGTTGGGGGGGACAGCTTACCCGGGGGAAGCGACAGTGGCCGTGCCTCCGGCACAGAGTCCCGCCCTGTAGCTCAGAAGGGTAGGGAAAGGAAGAGGAGGGCAGTTGTAATAGGGGACTCGATAGTAAGGGGGTCAGATAGGCGATTCTGTGGACGCAGTCCAGAGACCCGGATGGTAGATTGCCTCCCTGGTGCCAGGGTCCGGGATATTTCTGATCGTGTCCAAGATATCCTGAAGTGAGAGGGTGAGGAGCCAGAGGTCGTGGTACATATAGGTACCAATGACATAGGTAGGAAAAGGGAAGAGGTCCTGAAAGGAGAATATAGGGAGTTAGGAAGGGAGTTGAGAAAAAGGAGTGCAAAGGTAGTAATCTCGGGATTACTGCCTGTGCCACGCGACAGTGAGAGTAGGAATGCAATGAGGTAGAGGATAAATGCGTGGCTGAGGGATTGGAGCAGGGGGCAGGGATTCAGGTTTTTGGATCATTGGGACCTCTTTTGGCGCAGGCGTGACCTGTACAGAAAGGACGGGTTACACTTGAATCCCAGGGGGGCCAATATCCTGGCGGGGAGATTTGCGAGGGCTACTGAGGTGACTTTAAACTAGAATGGTTGAGGGGTGGGAATCAAATTAAAGAGGAGGTTAGTTCACAACAGGGGGATGGGAACAAGTGCAGAGAGACAGAGGGGTGTAAAATGAGGGTAGAAGCAAAAAGTAATAAGGTGAAAAGTAAAAGTGGCAGGCCAGCAAATCCAGGGCAAAAATCAAAAAGGGCCACTTTTCAACATAATTGTATAAGGGCTAAGAGTGTTGTAAAAGCAAGCCTGAAGGCTTTGTGTGTCAATGCAAGGAGCATTCGTAACAAGGTGGATGAATTAAAAATGCAGATTGTTATTAATGAATATGATATAGTTGGGATCACAGAGACATGGCTCCAGGGTGACCAAGGATGGGAGCTCAACATTCAGGGATATTCAATATTCAGGAGGGATAGACATGAAAGAAAAGGAGGTGGGGTAGCATTGCTGGTTAGAGAGGAGAATAACGCAATAGAAAGGAAGGACATTAGCCGGGAGGATGTGGAATCGATATGGGTAGAGCTGCATAACACTAAGGGGCAGAAAACGCTAGTGAGAGTTGTGTACAGGCCACCTAACAGTAGTAGTGAGGTTGGGGATGGCATTAAACAGGAAATTAGAAATGCATGCAATAAAGGAACAGCAGTTATAATGGGTGACTTCAGTCTACATATAGATTGGGTGAACCAAATTGGTAAAGGTGCTGAGGAAGAGGATTTCTTGGAATGTATGCGGGATGGCTTTTTGAACCAACATGTTGAGGAACCAACGAGAGAGCAGGCTATTCTGGACTGGGTTTTGAGCAATGAGGAAGGGTTAATTAGCAATCTTGTCATGAAAGACCCCTTGGGTAAAAGTAACCATAATATGTTGGAATTCTTCATTAAGATGGAGAGTGACATAGTTAATTCAGAAGCAAAGGTTCTGAACTTAAAGAAGGGTAACTTTGAAGGTATGAGACCTGAATTAGCTAAGATAGACTGGCAAATGATACTTAAAGGGTTGACGGTGGATATGCAATGGGAAGCATTTAAAGATCGCATGGATGAACTACAACAATTGTTCATCCCAGTTTGGCAAAATAATAAATCAGGGAAGGTAGTGCACCTGTGGCTGACAAGAGAAATTAGGGATAGTATCAATTCCAAAGAAGAACGTGACAAAAGAACCAGTAATCAGAAGATTGATGCCGATAAGAGGACAATGGGGGAACATGCAAGGTGCTAATAAGAGAGAGACGAGAGAAATTACCAAAAGGAGACACGGTTCCGAGTATTGTCAGAGACCGGTGGCTTTGAACCCTGAACTGTTTGAAGTCTGATGGACAGGCGATACCCCAGCAGGGGGATAAAAAGGGACAGGTTCGCTAAGGCAACAGACACACGACACCACGAGGTAACGAGACCCTGGAAGCCGTGCGCCTCCCACAAGTCGGTGGCAGTTTTGGAGGTCTGGTCGCGGGACCAGCCATAGACGCACAGGGTAGAAAGATACGGTCGGGCGGGAACCCGGTGTGTGTGTCCGCCCTTGCCTGGGTGCCGGGTTCACTGCAGAAGAACGATCGTATCCGGAACGGAGGGGTCACAGTCGGTGACCTCAGAAGACATTACAAAGGGCTCGTCCGAAAGCTAACTGCGAGGAATATCGAAGGTCTGTGTGGAATCCGTTTTGAATATTCATTCGCTTTCGCTCTCTCTCTTCTCCCCGCCCCAACGGCACAACAGCGATTACTGCGAACTGAACTGAAATCAATTGAACTGAACTTTGCGTCACTTGAAACTGATCATTTACCCCTAGACTGCGATAGAGCTTGATTGATCCTATTATCCTAGTTCTGTGTACATGTGTGTTTTATCATTGCTAAACTGTTGCATTTATATCCTTTTGATTAGAGTACTGTGTTGCTTATTTCTTTAATAAAACTTTCTTAGTTCCAGTAATCCAGACTCCAACTAAGTGGTCCATTTCTGCTGGTTTGGCAACCCAGTTACGGGGTACGTAACAAGAAGCATACAAATTAGCCAGAAAAAGTGGCTCACCTGAGGACTGGGAGAAATTCAGAGTTCAGCAGAGGAGGACAAAGGGCTTAATTAGGAAAGGGAAAAAAGCTTATGACAGAAAACTGACAGGGAACATAAAAACTGACTGTAAAAGCTTTTATAGATATGTGAAAAGAAAAAGATTGGTTAAGACAAATGTAGGTCCCCAGAAACAGGTGAATTGATTATGGGGAACAAGGACATGGCAGACCAATTGAATAACTACTTTAGTTCTGCCTTCACTAAGGGGGACAAAAATAATTTTCCGGAAATCGTAGGGGACAGAGGGTCCAGTGAGATGGAGGAACTGAGGGAAATACATGTTAGTAGGGAAGTGGTGTTTGGTAAATTGAAGAGATTAAAGGCAGATAAATCCCCAGGGCCAGATGGTCTGCATCCCAGTGTGCTTAAGGAAGTAGCCCAAGAAATAGTGGATGCATTAGTGATAATTTTTCAAAACTCTCCAGATTCTGGACTAGTTCCTGAGGATTGGAGGGTGGCTAATGTAACCCCGCTTTTTAAAAAAAGGAGGGAGAGAGAAACCGGGGAATTATAGACCGGTTATCCTGACATTGGTGGTGGGGAAAATGCTAGAGACAGTTATCAAAGATGTGATAACAGCACATTTGGAAAGCGGTGAAATCATCGGACAAAGTCAGCATGGATTTGTGAAAGGAAAATCATGTCTGACGAATCTCATAGAATTTTTTGAGGATGTAACTAGTAGAATGGATAGGGGAGAACCAGTGGATGTAGTATATTTGGATTTCAAAAGGCTTTTGACAAGGTCCCACATTGGAGATTAGTGTGCAAACTTAAAGCACACGGTATTGGGGTCAAGGTATTGCTGTGGATAGAGAATCGTTTGGCATACAGGAAGCAAAGAGTGGGAATAAACGGGACCTTTTCGGAATGGCAGGCAGTGACTAGTGGGGTACCGCAAGGCTCAGTGCTGGGACCCCAGTTGTTTACAATATATATTCATGACTTAGACAAGGGAATTAAATGCAGCATCTCCAAGCTTGCGGATGATACGAAGCTGGGCAGCAGTGTTAACTGTGAGGAGGATGCTAAGAGGATGCAGGGTGACTTGGATAGGTTAGGTGAGTGGGCAAATTCATGGCAGATGCAATTTAATGTGGATAAATGTGAGGTTATCCACTTTGGTGGCAAAAACAGGAAAACAGATTATTATCTGAATGGTGGCCGATTAGGAAAAGGGGAGGTGCAACGAGACCTGGGTGTCATTATACACCAGTCATTGAAAGTGGGCATGCAGGTACAGCAGGCGGTGAAAAAGGCGAATGGTATGCTGGCATTTATAGCAAGAGGATTTGAGTACAGGAGCAGGGAGGTTCTACTGCAGTTGTATAAGGCCTTGGTGAGACCACACCTGGAGTATTGTGTGCAGTTTTGGTCCCTTAATCTGAAGAAAGAGATTCTTGTCATAGAGGGAGTACAAAGAAGGTTCACCAGATTGATTCCTGGGATGGCAGGACTTTCATATGAAGAAAGACTGGATGAACTGGGCTTGTACTCGTTGGAATTTAGAAGATTTAGGGGGGATCTTATTGAAATGTATAAAATCCTAAAGGGATTGGACAGGCTTGATGCAGGAAGATTGTTCCCAATGTTGGGGAAGTCCAGAACAAGGGGGTCACAGTTTGAGGATAAAGGGGAAGCCTTTTAGGACCGAGATTAGGAAAAACTTCTTCACACAGAGAGTGGTGAATCTGTGGAATTCTCTGCCACAGGAAACAGTTGAGGCCAGTTCATTGGCTATATTTAAGAGGGAGTTAGATATGGCCCTTGTGGCTAAAGGGATCAGGGGGTATGGAGGGAAGGCAGGTACAGGGTTCTGAGTTGGATGATCAGTCATGATCATACTGAATGGCTACGTACATTTCACAACAACTCTCCCCGGACACATTCTGCGCCTCATACAATAACTAAAGCCATCAATGTAGCAAACAACAGGAATTCTGCAGATGCTGGAAATTTGAGCAACATACATCAAAGTTGCTGGTGAACGCAGCAGGCCAGGCAGCATCTCTAGCAAGAGGTGCAGTCGACGTTTCAGGCCGAGACCCTTCATCAGGACTAACTGAAGGAAGAGTGAGTAAGGGATTTGAAAGCTGGAGTGGGAGGGGGAGATCCAAAATGATAGGAGAAGACAGGAGGGGGAGGGATAGAGCCGAGAGCTGGACAGGTGATAGGCAAAAGGGGATACGAGAGGATCATGGGACGGGAGGTCCGGGAAGAAAGACAAGGGGGGGGTGACCCAGAGGATGGGCAAGAGGTATATTCAGAGGGACAGAGGGAGAAAAAGGAGAGTGAGAGAAAGAATGTGTGCATAAAAATGAGTAACAGATGGGGTACGAGGGGGAGCTGGGGCCTTAGCGGAAGTTAGAGAAGTCGATGTTCATGCCATCAGGTTGGAGGCTACCCAGACGGAATATAAGGTGTTGTTCCTCCAACCTGAGTGTGGCTTCATCTTTACAGTAGAGGAGGCCGTGGATAGACATGTCAGAATGGGATGGGATGTGGAATTAAAATGTGTGGCCACTGGGAGATCCTGCTTTCTCTGGCGGACAGAGCGTAGATGTTCAGCAAAGCGGTCTCCCAGTCTGCGTCGGGTCTCACCAATATATAAAAGGCCACATCGGGAGCACCGGACGCAGTATATCACCCCAGTCGACTCACAGGTGAAGTGTTGCCTCACCTGGAAGGACTGTTTGGGGCCCTGAATGGTGGTAAGGGAGGAAGTGTAAGGGCATGTGTAGCACTTGTTCCGCTTACACGGATAAGTGCCAGGAGGGAGATCAGTGGGGAGGGATTGGGGGGACTTCCGCCACCTCCAACGGGATCCCACCACTAAGCACATCTTTCCCTCCCCCCTCTCTCTGCATTCCGCAGGGATCGCTCCCTACACAACTCCCTTGTCCATTCGTCCCCCCCATGCGTTCACCAGCAACTTTGATGTGTGTTGCTTCAATGTAGCAAACAGCGGCCAACAGCCATCACCAAACGTCATTGGCCGACACACCCTTCCAGCCGCCTGATTGGATCCCAGGAGGCGACTGGAGCCTGCTTCATTCTGATTGGCTGCTTTCGGTCTACATATGTTTTTTTTCTGATTGGTCGGAGCTCCGGGGGGCCGCGGGATGATTGGGTCGTATTAATCCCGATGCGTTCGGTGATTGGTGGTTTGCCGACTGCGCAATGGGTTATGGGCATGACCCACCTCCTTTCCTTCTTTCTTTCCGGGGCTCTGAGGTGAGTGCGGACTCGCGTCGCCGGTCGCCGTCTCCCTGGGAATAGAAATCCGGGAGGACGGCAGCCTGCAAACGCCCGAGTTTCAGATGTGAGATTAGAGCTGGCGCCCGAGTTAAAACGGGACCCGGGCTGGGAAAGTTGGATTGCGGCATGCGATTGGCCTCAGCGCTGCTAGGCCCCGAGCCGCCTCGGGCCCCGGTATCTAACACGTGTCACCGGTTCGCCCCGAGACTCCGGCTTCCAGCCGGTTGAGGGTTGTGCACACATCTAAATATTTTCTAGCTTCCTGTATAATCTGAAAATAGATCTAGTGCTTTCTCGGGTGTATATTCTGGGCTTCCAGCCAGGTGTAGGGAGATGGCAGAGTTGTCATTGAAACTTTGGTTTCTGTGCCCGCTGGAAGCCCGAATAGGAATGGATTGTCCTATATAATCTGTTAATAAAGTAGTACTCCACTTCAGAAAGAGGGTTAAAACTGAGAGTAGAGGGCTTCCGCTAATTGCTTTATGCTTAACGGTGATTTGTAGGTGTTTAGAAACTAAAAGGATTAAGCTATGAAGCTGAGTTGCATGTGCTTGGCATATGCTTAACTATAGGTGTGGATGAATAAGGCGATTCAGTAGAATCGAAAAACTACGTAGGCAGAGTTGGTTAGTGTGTTAGTTGAAGTATATCTTGCTGCACATGGTACCTTGCCATGTCTGCTGGATGGATCAAATGACCTAATTGAACTTTCCATTTGCTGATGTCTGATGTTCAACAGGTCATTGCTTAGTTAAGGATTAATTCCTTGCACCACATCTGTCAGTTATCAACATTATTTAGTCCCTGATCTCTTGTTAAAAGCAATTTACAGATGTCCTGTTTTTTCCCCTGAAAGGCTATTCTGTTTTGAAATGTATAATTGTCAACCTTGCCCTTCTAAAGCCTCGCATTCTTGGTGGGCATTCCCTACCCTCTTCTGTTGATTGCCTGGATCCACCTCGTCACTTGCCAGCTCTTGTCCCATCCTTTTACCAGCTGTCTCCCCCCTTTCAGTCCAATGAAAAGTCTCAGCCTGAAATATCAACTACCCATTTTCTTCTACAGCTGTTGCTGGATCTCAGTTCCTCCAGTAGTTTATATATTTTTTGTTCCAGGGTCCATCTTTTGCGATTTTCATGTCAACATGAACTGAATGAGTGGCTTTACTGATGGGGCACGATCAGTTAGTTAAAACACAGGAGTGAAATTAATATTGTTGATTATGCACAAATGGCATTGACTGGAAAGACTAGTTTATGGGCAAATACAAGGCTTTTGTTCAAGAAATCAGGGAGACAAATCAAGAAACAATTGGCCAGTTAATTAAAATGATGAAATCCTTTGCTAAACAGGAAATTCAGAACAATTTAACAGGGTCAGAATTTTCAGAGATTGGTTTGTTAAAATTTTGTTTTGTGGCTGTAACTAACAGAGTGGATAGTAGGGTTGAGATATGAGCTTGGAGATATAAATGATACCATATGTATCAGGAATAACTGTAGATCAGTATTATAGTACACCTGCCTGGGCCTTTTGCTGCATTTTGATAGGGGAAGAAACAGCTACATGGCTTCCAGCATTAGATTCTTTAATGTGCCTTATTAAATATATCAGATAAGAAGAGCTCTCGGCTTTGGAATTAGCACTGTCCCAGGAAAACAGTTGCTATAACGGTGTCGTTTTACATCTAGTGCCTTCTTGGCAATTTAGATGATCTTGTTCTGGAGCTAGGTTTTTTTGCTGTACAAAGATGAGTGGGAGGGTGATGGTGCAAGGAGACTGGTTTAGTGCAGGGACTCCCAGCCATCAAAGGATTCATTTGGAGGCCATAATATAAATAACATCAGATATGGTGATGACATCGTACTAATAGCTGACTCAGAAAGAAAACTTCAAGAACTACTCACTTTCGTGGCAGCAGAAAGTAATCGCAGAGGCCTCTCTAGTCACATTTATTCTATCCTGATTTATGGAAGTGAATGCTGGACCATTTCCCCAGCAAAGGAAAAGAGACTGGAAGCAGCTGAATTAATGGTTTTACAGGAGAATGTTACAGGAGAAAAATATCGTGGACCACACGCACATCAAATGAAGAAGTTCTCAGAAGAGCCCAAGCAGTTCGATCACTCATACCAATAATAAGAGAAAGAGAACTTGGATTCCTAGGACACATCATGCGGAAAGATGAACGAGAAAAACTCATACTCTCTGGAAAGATTGAGGGGAACAAACCTAGAGGAAGACCTCGGCTTATGTACATCAAAAGCCTAGCCAGGTGGCTACACATCGAGGAAATGGAAGTCATCCAAAAAACGAAGGATAGATCTGTATGGAAAACCATGGTCACCAATGTCTGCATCGGATATGGTACCTGGACAGACAGACAGGAAGGCTGGATCTAAATTTGTACAGGACAACCTCTGAAATGTTGGAAGGGCACTGGATGTCTGGCAACATAATCTTGTTAGAGCTGCATGAATTGTAAAAGACCAAATCTGGAGGATCAGGGCCGAGGTGTAGTACTTTGGTTTCAGACATCTCAAAAACAAGATTGTTTGTCATTCTTTGGTACACAAGTGTAAAGGAGAACAGAATGATTGCCACTCCAGATCGGATGCACCGTAAAAAGAACACAAGCATATGTATAAAAATAGATTAACTAGCTTTAAACCTCATTTTGCTTTTTCTTATTGCCTTGCAGTAATATCTCGTCTTTAAACCAGTTTGTGGCAATCCTTGGAAGCACTTAAAGATGCCCAGGGAAGACAGAGCTACGTGGAAATCAAATTATTTTCTCAAAATTATTGTAAGTATAATCTTATTTCACTTTGGCAGTCCCGCCATCAGTATACGCAGATTTTATTAATTCATATTTGATATGAGGCTCACTAGCCATTGTATATCTTAAATGAAAATAAAACTTTGCAAATTTGTAAGTTAGCGTGTTAACCAAGGTAAATTTGTTTGGGTCGTCAGCCGAAATATTCTGAGAAAAGATCAGTCTGTAATGTGATATTTCAACATGATGGGACAATTTACCTTAATGTGAACCGTTCAGGTAAATTGCATTAAAGGTAACATTTAAATCTTTTGATGTAATGTTAATGATTGGTAAGTAATTGTACAATGAAAAGAACAAGATGGGTATTTAACAGTCCAGAAGAGCTCCAGTGTAATTGTCGATCAACATTAATCCTGGGGCTGAATGGGATTGTTACTTGCGTTGAATAGCTTGACAATCAGAATCGGGTTTGTTATTGTTGATATATGTCATGAATTTTTTTTTGTGGTAGCAGTATGGTGCAATACGTAAAATAGACTATAATTTACTATAAGAAATGTATCTAAAAACAGTAATATAAGAAAAGAGTAAAATTAATGAAGTGTCCATGGTTTCCTGGCCCCTCAGAAATTGGATGGCAGGGTAAAATGCCATTCTTGCATTGTGTGCTTGAAGGCTCTTATACTGCCTCCTTGATGGTAGTAATGACAGGAGGACCTGGGTGATGGTGAATCTTTAATGATGAGTGTCACCTTTTTGAGGCATTGCCTTTTGAAGATGTACTTAATGCTGAGGAGGTTGGTTAGGGCATATGATGAAGCTGGCTAAGATTATAACCTTCGGCAACCTGTGTGGAGGGGCCAGTGCACAGGAACAGAAAAATCTGCAGATTGTAATCTCAGTCAGCTCCACCAAGGCATTATCCTCCCCACTATCACACATGTGCAATGAATTAGTTTCTGTTAACTTATGGCAAAAAATAGTGAACGGATGGAATATATTCACCAGTCTTCACCTTTTCAATTAAACGCTTAATTTCGATGTGCAGCTTAAAATGGGTTTTGCTGATTAATCATCAGTAGCTTTTGATAAACGATTCAAAATGGAATTTATTTGGATTTGTAGAGGATTTAAATTACTACTTGCTTTCTTGCTATGTACCTGATTTTCAAAATCTTCTTGAAGCCTGTTGATGTCCTCTATTCATTGCCTCCAAGTTTTGTTCCTGTGCAGATAGTTGAAACGTGCATGCTGTTAGAATTGACCCATTAAAAACTACTGGTTATGTTCTGGTAAATCAACTTCTGTATTGCTAGTTTCCTATTACTTTGCCAATTTCTATCCATATCTTTACCCTTTTATTTGATGGGCTTCAACCTTGATAAGGAAATACTTAGGGGATACTTTATCAAAAGCCCTGTGAACACCATCATGAATACCACATTGATGGCTTGCTTTCTTGCTTCATCAAAATGCTCCAAGTAAGATGGCCATAATTTGCTTTTAACTGACCTTCATGGATCAACAAGAACATTAGGGAATTTTTTTTAACAGTAAATTTGAAGTGGAGAATGCCTGATATACTAAGCATGTCAGGGCATTTCTGTGCAAAGGAAAATGTTCAGTGTTTCAGGTCAAAGATTCTTTGTCCAAAATCTGTTAAACTTCAGTTGGACTGGTGTTACCAAGATAACAAAGATGCATGCCTTCAGAAGTTTAAAGATTGCACTACAAGATGTTTAATTGTGAAAAATTTGTGTTTAGATTGCAACACATCTGCATTTGATCAGTTTTTGTTTCTTTTGATGAAATGATGCTTATGCATGTAATTAAACTGTTCCTATATTCTCTTTAGCAATTATTGGATGATTATCCAAAATGTTTCATTGTTGGAGCAGACAACGTTGGATCCAAGCAGATGCAGCAGATCCGTATATCGCTGCGTGGCAAGGCTGTGGTGTTGATGGGCAAGAATACCATGATGCGCAAGGCTATCCGTGGCCACCTGGAGAACAACCCTGCTCTGGAGAAGTAAGGGATGATAAAGCGGTGAGGCTGTTTATCACAGTATGAATTGATGTGCATAATTACATACGTACTAATATTTCTCTTCAGGCTTCTCCCACACATTCGTGGTAACGTTGGCTTTGTGTTCACTAAGGAAGATTTGTGTGAAGTCCGTGACATGCTGCTGTCCAACAAGGTAAATTTTTTTGATCATTACTTCTGATAAATTTAAATAGGGAAGAATGAAGATAATTTCCTTATGTAAACCAATTTAGAGATTATTTGACAATAAAATCGATGGACCTTCTTTGATTTTTCAGTCTGTATTTATTAATCTTTAACGCAGGCTCTTCATTGCCAGTTGTGGCATCTGTACTTTCTCTGCACTGCTATTCATGAACGGGGAGAGTAATTGCTACATCTTGAACATTGGTTTAATTTAACTGGCTTGGATTTGTAGAGTTTTCCTAGTCTTTATTTTGAGATGCATTCATTTTAGTGTGTTTTATTAAAAGTGCCTTCTATTGTTATAATGTCAGATTGTATTGTCCTGCTGGCTTGCTTTGTTCCACCTGCACTGAATTACTGCAATTCCACAGGTCCCAGCTGCTGCTCGTGCTGGTGCAATTGCTCCATGTGACGTCACTGTGCCAAGTCAAAACACCGGTTTGGGACCTGAGAAGACCTCTTTTTTCCAGGCTTTGGGAATCACCACCAAGATCTCCAGAGGTACTATTGAAATTCTGGTAAGTATCCACCTAGGAATTAGCTAATTTAAGGGGGCATAATTTTAAGATGATTGGAGGAAATGATGGGGATTTTTTTTTAAAACCAGTGGTAGGTGTGTTGAACACAATGCCGTGGTTGGTGCTAGAGGCAGATGCATTAAGGACGTCTAGGAAACTCTTAGGTAGTCCTCTTTTCCTTTCATCCATGTGCCTATGGAGGAGAGGGTTAGATTGGCCTTGGAGTAGGTTAAAAGGTGGGCACAACACCGTTGGCCAAAGTGCTATAATGTTCCCTGCTCTAAGAGATGTCCTACTATATTTTAGGTGTCATAGATACTGTACACCAGCCCACCAAGTCCAAGGCAAACCCAGCACTTGCATCTATCTTAATGGTTATGCTTGCCCTACTATTATCTGGTTTTTAATTCTCATCAATTTGTTCTGGTTCTATGACTACTTTGTGCTAGGAGCGATTTACAGTAGCTAATGAATCTGCATCTGCTCGGGGTGCAGAGCGCTGGAGGAAATCTCATGCGCAAACTCCGTGGCAGCATCTGAAACTCAGATCCCTGGTGCTGTGACGTGGTGTTTCTGCTGCTTGTATCACTGTTGTGTTCATTACACAATTTAATTCCTTTGAAAATTGGCACGATTAATTTGGATTTTTCAGAAGCTATTTTGTGCTGGTTTTCTTTGAATTATAACCATGTTTTACACTAATAATAGAATATTTACAGCTGGCTGTGGACTCTATTCATTTTTTAATGGTGATACCTTGTCAAGTTGTCAAAAATAACATTTGTGAAATTGTTACTGCCTTTTATCTTTGAAATTTGAAATAATTGTGAATACTGTTAACCCTGTTTGGTATGAGGTGAAACTTTTTCCTGACTACGAATTGTCTTGCCTTAGAGCGATGTACATCTCATCAAGGAGGGTGACAAGGTGGGAGCCAGTGAAGCCACTCTGCTGAACATGTTGAACATCTCTCCCTTCTCCTACGGCTTGGTGATCAGGCAGGTTTATGATAATGGCAGTATATATGACCCTGAGGTCCTGGACATCACAGAAGAAACTCTGCAGAAGTGTTTCTTAGAGGTGAGCTGGAAGATATTGCTGGGGGTGCTAGGTATGGACTGGCCATGATGGTTTAGTTAAATAGACATATTTCATGTTTTATAAGCTGATGTTGTAAAATGCTGGTACCTCTTGAATGTTTTAGCATTCAATAGATTGAATTTGTCATCTATTTTTAAACCTTCAAGTGGTGATATTGGACCTTTCATACTTAAGATGAACTATGTGGTATCTTGGGTTGCAGTGGGGTTTTATTGTGGCCATCCTCAGAAATGTAAAGTTTTTAATGGTTTCCTTGTGCCTGATATCGTTAAGTCAGTTGCTGTGTGATGGAAGCCTTTTAATCACCTTGTCTTCACAGGGCGTTCGTAATGTGGCAAGTGTGTGTCTGGAAATTGGTTATCCAACTGTAGCCTCTGTACCACATTCCATCATTAATGGTTACAAAAGAGTGCTGGCGGTCGCTGTCGAGACTGATTATTCCTTCCCATTAGCTGATAAGGTAACTAACTACCTTCAAAGTTTAATTCCAGCTGTAAGAAGACTGATTGAATTGATACTCAAAATCATGGATTGGGAGGCACGTTCGCACTGTAGTTATTAAATTCTGCAGGTGCTGTAGCTCTCCCTTTGCAGTACTTGTTATTTTTTGTTCCACCACTGTAGTAATTGGAAGTGTCACTGCTGAAGTAAACCGTTATTGCCTATTTCCTCATTCTTACAAAGTGCTAGCCCTTCAGGTGAAGGCACTCCCAGGGTTGGATAGTGTTTCAGAGTTGAAGCCCAGGGACAATGAAGGAATGGCAATTATTTTCTCCTTTCCCTCCCCCTTTCCGTGACTTACAGGGAGCTTTGCAAATACTGTTCTTTCATACCTGCTGCTCTTGTGCCCCTAGGTAGAAGTTGTGGGTTTCAGGGGTGCTGTTAGAATACTGTAAGTCAAATGGGAATTTAAATTAATTAAATAAATGGGGAATATTTTTTAAGTCAGTAGCGCTAATCTCTGCCAACCTTAGTATGGACTGTGACATCAGACCTGCCAATGTTTTAACTAATTTCAGAATGGTAAGCTGTTTCAGTTGGTGTATTCCTATGAGCCTGAGTAATTATAGAACCTTAACATTTTTAACTGGTATGATTTGTGGAGAAACATTACTGCTTTTAAAAATTATGCCCAACAGATTGCAGTTGCTTATTCTGATTGATTTTTTTTTTGTTGTGTAGATGAGTTTTTCACCCCCTACTTCAGTTGCCAATTCTTGTGTTTTCTTCCTCAAAAGTGTCTCTGCCTTAGAGTTGCCTTCCTCTGTGGTATTGAACTTTCAATGGCTTAATATATGTTCAATACTGAGTATAATTTCTTAGTGGTGCTAGGAAACTTGCTTAGATGTTGGTCTGCAGCTAGTATTCTGAAATCAAAATGGATTGGATTACTCTTCAATGATGTTGAAATTTTGTTCTGAACTGTAACATAACTGTTCTTGTTTTTAAAGGTAAAAGCTTTCTTGGCTGACCCATCAGCTTTTGCTGCCCCTGTTGTTGAGGCTGCTCCAGTTGCTGCCAAGGAGGAAGTGAAAGAGGAGAAGAAAGAAGAGTCTGAGGAGTCTGACGATGACATGGGCTTTGGTCTGTTTGACTAAAAAAAGCCTGCCCGTCTCAGCATGGCTGTTCAATCTACCTGACCAAAATAAAAGGAAATATTTACAGAAATTTGTCCTTCTGGCATTTGTAGAGGAAGGGAGAGTTTAAAAGAAACGAGTAGGGGTAGTTGGCACATTTTGCACACTACGGTTCCCAAGGAGTCATTGGATTGCATGTAGTTAGACACTTGGGAAGATCCAATAATGTTGGATTTAAGCAGAGTGGCCATTGTGTGAGTGGGGCAGTTGAGACTTGGTGAGAAGAGGCGTGTGTAATTTTTTTTTTCATTACTGTTCCTTACTTGTTTCTCCTTTATTGTGCATGTAGAGCAGTGGGTATGCCTAGAAGGAAAGTGAAGTACTCCTCTTGTGGGATGTGGGAAGGCAGGGAGACCTCAACTATCCTTGACTACACCCTCAAGATGTGTATCCGGCTGCAACTTCTAATAGACCCTGTGTTGAGTTGGAGCTCGAACTGGGTGAACTCCAGATCATTTGGGAGACTAAGGAGTTGATAAGGACATGTAGAGTGGTAGTTATACCCAAGGTTGACTGACAGGAGGCAGAAATGGGGTAGGCAACCAGTGCAAAGTACCCCTGTGGTTGTTCCCCTCAAAATTGGGTATATATCACTTTGCATACTGTTGGAATGACCTAACGGGGGAAAGCCCCAGTGATGATATAGCTAGCTGTAGTGATAGGGGATTCAGTGGTTAGGGGAACAGAAAGGTTCTGTGGATGAGAATGAGAATCCAGTATTCCTTGTTGCCTCCTGGGTGCCAGGATCAGGGACATCTTTGAATGAGTCCACAGTATTCTTAAGTGGATGGAGAGTAGCCAGAGATTGTGGTCCATGATGTGGGTGATGAGGTCCTGAAAAGTGAGTTCAGGGAGTTAACTGGAGTTGCAGTGGATTGGAAACCAGAGCACTAGAACAGCTGGTGAAGAGGTTGTGAGGGCATGTTAAGGCTAAATACAAAGTCAGGAATGGAAACGTTGTGCATGGTAGGCTTGTATTTTCTCCAGGAGCATTAAGTTTGAAGAGTTGAGTAAGTATGCATCCAGAGTTTACATTTGTCTCAAAAGACCCATTGCTTTTACCAAAGAGTACACCCTCTTGGGAGCTCTGATAAAGGGGGTTCATACATTGCTTTGAGTTGGTGAAATAAACTCTTGCTGTCTGGGATTTCAAGGTTTGGTACAGTGGGCTATGATTAAAAAGGAAGGGATTACCATCCCTGCAGTTTCTTAAAGGCAACTGGTTATGTGATTGAAGGATATAAAGATGGGAGTACACTCAGAGAATAGGAGCTCCTCTATACAATGGAGCCACATTGGAGGGTTTGTTGTGAGTTTGGCAGGAAATAATTTATTTTGAGAGTTGAACGAACTACAGTGAATGGAAATACTGTAACCTCACTGGGCTCATAGGCAAACTTGATAGCCAGCTCTGCTAACAGCCACGCAACTCAACTCAACAGTAATACTGTACACTACATAAAATTATAAAGTAAGTATATTAACAGATTTCAGCTTTATCAAACAGTTAATAGGAAAAAGAAAATAAAAGGGCCTACTACAGTTAACCAGTCCAATGTGCACAAGACCTTTGGAGCTCGTACGGAGTCGTCTTTTGCTCTCACACTTGACCCACAATCTGCAATCTGCCTGCAAGTACACATCACTTTCCAAACTTCACTCTCAGTCCAACTTGAACAAACTGGCTTGCTCTCAGGGGTGCCGGTCCATTTTGGGGTGATTCATCTGCACAAAGCACTGTGCTACAGGGCTCTCCTTCCAATGGCATTCTGCGGCATCTTCCCTTCTGGCATGTCAAAAGCCCCTGGACCAGACCACTGTACAGAAAACTTAACCACTATCCTGACTGGCTGACTCACATTGCTAAGTTGGACAACGTGTCCTTAACAGAAGCTGAACCACACTTCACAGCATGGGACATTGCTTTTATAGAAAACTCAATATAAACCACTTTACAGCAAAGCAGTAGAATTCTTAACCCCATCATACTAATTTGGAGAAGACAGTAAATAAAGATTATACCTGGACATGGGGCCTGAGGATTTTTGACAATTCTTGGTTTACAACAGCTACATGTAAGTGGATTACCAGTGAAACAAAATCAGCTGATCAGAACCTATAATTGTTATTTTAACATGTGTACAGTATAATGAATTCAGTATTATTCAGGGTTTTCCTTATTTTGTACCAACCATGCATTCAAAATTAATAAATGTTTGATGCAGGTATAATATTTTCATTACATTACAACAGGCATCTGAGGAATAGATTTCCTAATCTTGAGAAGAGTGCTGAATTAGCCAAGATCACATTTTAGTTCATTGTATATGAAATGAAGATCAGAATGCGGCTGGAATGTACATCAGCAGGGACAGATATGGGCATTGCCAGAGCACCTTGTATTACAATTGCAATGGATCAGTGATAAGTTATTTCAAACAACAGGCTTCACGCTGGAGGGATCACACTTGGATCAGGTGCTGGGTGCTGGCTGGGGAACTCGACTGACTCATTCCTTATTCCATTAACATTTCCTTGATAACATTGAAAAAAGCAACATACATTAAAAAATGCTGGTGAATGCAGCAAGCCAGGCAGTATCTATAGGAAGAGGTACAGTTGACGTTTCGGGCCAAGACCCTTTGTCATTCGGAAAGCAGAGGGGATGAGCGAAATGTTAATCTAATTGTACCTTGAATTGATCTAGTAGAAGGTTTCTCCCCAACTGTAGATTGGCATAAAAAAAGTGATGGACAGAAAACAATGATGAATACTGTATGTAGAACACATGCGTAAATGTTTTAAAAAGTATTCAGGACTAATTAGAAGTGGGGCACTTATCTTAATAAATTATATGTAGACATAGCAGTAGTGCTTTATACACATATGGCCATTGTGACCACTTGTGACTGGCAATAATTGGATCAAGTTGCCTGTACCATGCCATACAGTTCTATGTCCTATGTTTGTTCAGTGAGCAATTAAGAGACAAGTGTCTCAAATTGGAAGTGAATTTAAAAAGTAGAAAGCTTGGAACTGCTATTACGGCCAAATTGGCAGGAAAGATATCAATAAGGTTGAAAGAGTACAGAGGAAATTTGGAAGGATGTTAATAGGACTTTAGGGCCTGAGTTATCAGGAAAAGTTGAATACGGTAGGACTTTATTCTGCAGAGTGTAGGAGAAACACTTGAAAGGTTATGTAAGTACTGTATACAAAATGATGAGGGGCATAGATATATGTAGGCTTTTCCCTCTCAGGTTGGGTGAGACTAGAATTATAGTTCATAGGTTAGGATGAAAAGTGAAATACTTAAAGGGGAATCTGAGGTGAAGCTTTTTCACTAGGAGGGTGTTGTGAGTGTGGAATGAACTGCCAGAAGAAGTTCCAAAACACAAAATAATCTGCAGATGCTGTGATCCTTCCCCATCTTTCATTCTTCAGTCCTGACGAAGGGTTCTAGTCCAAAACGTCAACTCATGGTTTCTAACTGATGCTGCCCGACCTGTTGAGTTCATCCAGCGTACTGATAGTGTTGCAGAAGTTCCATCCTCTCACTCACACATACACAGTGCACTCACAACAGGCTGTTTTCTTCGGCCTCCAGTCTCCAGAGGGCTTAATGATTCACAGACATCGGGCCTTTGAGTTTCCCCGTGGACTTGCAGAGAATCGCAGACTCGGGGCTCCGGCCATTGGCTCTCAACTTCTGGACTTTCAATCGATATTTGATATTTGATCTGAACTTCCAATGACCTTCAGTATTGATCCAGGACTCATCAATGATAATGAATGAGGATGGGATCTCCAGGCCTCAGGTTATTAATCTGGAAAGAGTGAAACAGAAACCTACAGCATATTACAGGCCCTTCGGCCCACAATATCTTGCCTACTCTAGAAACTGCCTAGAATTTTCCTACTGCATAGCCCTCTATTTTTCTAGGCTTAGTGACCTATTTCGCTCCTTGTGTCCTTGCATTCTGATAGCAAATTACACCACATTGATAAATACAAGAGTGTATTTGGTCATCACACCTTACTTAAAACCAGAGGTGAAGTATGAAATTGTGGATGAAGTTTTTGAGTGGGCCAACCCTCAGAAAAGACTAGAACATATAACCTAGAAAGGTCTACAGCACATTACAGGCTCTTCGGCCCACAGTGTTGTGCTGACCATGTAACCTCCTCTAGAGACTGCCTGGAATTTTCCCTAGGCATAACCCTCTATTTTTCTAAGCTCCATGTACCTAAGAGTTTCTTGAAAGACCCTATTGTATCCGCCTCTACCACCTTTGCTGGCAATGCATTCCACACACCCACCACTCTCTGTGTGAAAAACTTACCTCTGACATTCCCCCTTGTACCTATTTCCAGGCACCTTAAAACTGCCCCCTCATGTTAGCCATTTCACCCTGAGAAAAAGCCACTGGCAAGATCAATGCCCCTCATCAGCTTGTACATAAAACTTGGATGTGTATTGAGAGTAAGTAAATAGGCTTCATCAGCCTGACTGTTGAATTCCATCAGCAGTTTGTTTTTTCTGCTCTAGAGCCGAACCTGTGCTGTCTCTTGTGTGTCCAACTTGTCCAGCTGCATTGTCAGAGGAAGCCCACCTGGAAGTTGGACAATACCAAATCTACTTTCTCGGTATTTTTAGCCCACCCACCCACAAGAGCAGCTCCCTCTTGGGGATCCAAAGTTAATGAATTCTCACTTTCTGCCTTCATTTTTGTTCTTTAAGCAAGAACAGCACAGAGTACTGAGTAGTTGTCCTTGTATGTGGGATGTGCACCAATGGGTTTGACCTGAAGACATGAGACATGGGTGGCTGGGTAGCCTTCAACCAGACGCCAGTCCAATTTCTGGCTACAGCTTCAATAAATAACTTCATTAACAATAACATTTTCTGATTTTTTGAAATTCCATTAGGCTTGGCTTGGCTGTGTTCTTGAGAGAATGGAATCTGCTATCTTGTTCAATCTGTGCAGTGTGTAATTCCTGTCCCTGCTGGCCTCTGAAATAGCTGATATGGAAGCACAGCAGCTAGTGTAATGTTTTACAGTGCCAGCGATCAGGGTCCAATTCCCGTCGCTGTCTGTTAGGAGTTGTACACTCCTCATAACCATGCAGATTTCCTCCAAGCGCTCTGGTTTCCTCCCATATTCCAAAGATGCACAGGTTGGGGTTAGAAATTTGTGGGCATGTTATGTTAGTGAAGAAGGTATTGCGATACTTGTGGGCTGTCCCCAACACACCCTCTGACTATATAGTTGACACAAATGATGCACTTCACTGTATGTTTCAGTATGTTGATGTACATGTGACAAATAAAGCTAATCTATTCAAATCCCAAACCATTCCATTATCAGCCAGCTTTTCAGACTTCTGTTAAATATGAGTGGGAAAATGTGTTCTTGTCAGCAATACCTCCCCACTATATGTGAATTTGTTTCTTTGGGAAGCCAATATTTTCAGGACTTTGCCACGTCCCCGCTTCCTCCTGAAGTTAAATACTTCACCCCAGGTCATGAAAGAGGAAACTGTCTAAGAACTGCACTAAGAATTTGCCTGGTGCTGTTTAAATTAGCCCCATCCCCAAACAATATGTCATCAGAAGAGAGGCTGAGCAGACTTGCTGACAAGTGCCAGAGGCTGAATATCCAAAGCGACAGTGTGAATCTCTGGAGTACTGGCAAAGACAACCTTGAGAAGGCAGTGTTCCTTTCTGTCAACCTGTGAAAGTCTCACGTCAAAACCACTGTGAACAGCAAGGGGTACTAAATAATGCTTTCAAAATTCTCAAGGCTGTCTTTGCTGGTACTTCAAGGATTCACACTGTTGCTGAGGGATTCGGTTCATGTTCACGTGTTTATCTAGAAGCCTCTTAATCACCATTATCCTATGTGATTCCACGTTCATTGGATAAAATTAGAGTTGATATCTTCATGTCCATGGTGATCATATCTCTGATTGAAGTGAAGCTGTAAAATGCATTACAGTACATTACTAATGAAACAAAGAGCAATTCAGACTTGAATTAATCAAATTTCAAAGTAAAATGTATTATCAGAGTATATACATGTCACCACATGCAACCCAGAGATTCTTTTTCGTGTGGGCAGACTTAGCAAATCTATAGAACAGTAGCTGTAAACAGGAACAACGAACAGCAAACTGTGCAAATACAGATATAAATAGATAGCAATAAATAACGAGAGCATGAAATAACAAGGTAAAGAGTCCTCTAAGTGAGACTATCTGTTGTGAGAACACCAGAAATAGAACGCGTGTAGTTAGCCATTTTTGTTCAAGAGCCTGATGGTTGAGGGGTAGTAACTGTTCTTGAACCTGGTGGTGCGAGTCCTGAGGCTCCTGTGCCTTCTACCTGATGGCAGCAGCGAGAAGAGAGCATGGCCTGGGTGGTCAGGATCTTTGATAGTGGATGCTGCTTTTCTATGGCAACGTTTCATGTAGATGTGCTCAATGGTTGGGAGGGTTTTACCTGAGATATACTGGCTGAATCTATTACCTTTTGTAGTATTTTTCCTCTCAAAGGCATTGCTGCTTCCATACCAGGCAGCACACTTTTCACCACACATCTGTACAAGTTTGCCAAGGTTCTTGATGGCATGCTGAGGCAGCATTGTGCTTTCTTTACAATTATATTTATATGATGGGTCCAGGACAGGTCCTCTGAGATAGTGACAATCAGAAATTTAAAGTTACTGACCCTCTCTACCTCCGATCCTCTGATGAGTACTGGCTCATGAATCTCTGGTTTCCCTCTCCTGAAATCTACAATCAAAGGTTCATTTGTTACTAAAGCATTTATCCATAAACAACTCTGACATTTTTCTTCACCAGATAACCACCAAAGAAAGAAAGAACGTGAAAGTCATTCAGAGAGAAACATCAAACCCAACCCTCCCCCAGTACAAAAGAAAAATGGCTTCCTGATCATCACCCCCTCCTCCCCAAAGCCCTGCTCCCCCGTACAGAACGGAACAGGAAACTCAACCCCCAAAAAACAACCCCACCCCAGTACAAAGAGCTAACAGAACATCAGTCCCCAAAACCCTCCCCTTGCACAACAAAACGGAAAAGGGACGGGTAATAAAAAAACAAAGAATATAAAAACCATCAGTCAGAAAAAGTCCTTGGTCCATAAATGCAATAGTCCAATCCATAAACACAGAACCACAATACCATCCTCCGATATCACCGACACTCATCGAAAGAGAGGGATACCACACGAGGAGAGAGGCCTACCTGCCTGCCAGAGTGAGCAACCCAGCGATAAGCCTCTCATAGATTCCTTCTCTAGCAGCAACCAAAAGGAAGGCAGTCGGCACTGATCTCTCACTCGCCTTCTGCATTCACCCAGATGTCTCAATCTTCCTCAATGCTTTAATCAACGATTAATGGTTGTTTTAACCGGTGAAATAAAGTGAAACACACACTCGCTTCTCCGAATCGCAGCTCTAACAGTCCCAGAAATACACTTAAGGTGAAAAACAGAGATGAGAGAAGCAAATAAGACATTTTCCTGAGCTATCTGGAAGATGTTGACTGAGGGAGTATTGTATGCTGGCACCATCTTGACTGGAATCAGTTCTTTGGTCTTACTGAAAGGCTGTTGTTATTACTCAACTCGGCCAAATTTTCAATCTCCCTCCTGTATGCTGATTCATCACCACCTTTGATACAGCCCACAACAGTGGTGTCATGATGGTGGAGCTGTACGTAATTACACATCTAGCTGTAAATTAATGTGCTTTTGTTTGAAATTTAGGCCTATTTTATGGGGAAAAGCTAAACCAAAGTAATGAGCTTTCCTAAGATGATAGTTCTCAGAAGACCGGAGCACTTATACACCGCACGCTGTCGGAGCAGTGCTGCCAGGATAATCACGGACACCACCGACCCAGCCAACACACTTTTCGTCCCTCTTCCCTCTGGGAGAAGGCTCAGGAGCTTGAAGACTCGTGTGGCCAGATTTGGGAACAGCTTCTTTCCAACTGTGATAAGACTGCTGAACGGATCCTGACCCGGATCTGGGCCGTACCCTCCAAATATCCGGACCTGCCTTTCGGTTTTTTTGCACTACCTTACTTTCCCTTTTCTATTTTCTATTTATGATTTATAATTTAAATTTTTAATATTTACTATTGATTTGTACTCCAGGGAGTGGGAAGCACAGAATCAAATATCGCTGTGATGATTGTACGTTCTAGTATCAATTGTTTGGCGATGTTACGAGAATACACATAAAATTAAGATGTTTGCTGGCCTGGGTTAGCATCAGTGGCATCAGCAGTTGGTCTGCCACCTGCCCTCAGGGGAAGGAGAGATAAGGAACAATGGAGCAGCGTCTGGAGATGTGTAATGAAGGGACGTGGGAGAGAGAGAGCTGTCTGGAGCGGCTCCCCCTTTGAACCCTGAACTGTTTGAAGTGACGGACAGGCGATACCCCAGCAGGGGGATAAAAAGGGACAGGTTCGCTAAGACAGGACACACGCCACCCGAGGTAACGAGACCCTGGAAGCGGTGCGCCTCTCACGAGTGGGTGAGAAGAATCAGACAATGACCAGGGTGGAAAGGTACGATCAGCGGGAACCCGGTGTGTGTCCGCCCTTGCCTGGGTGCCGGGTTCACTGCAGAGGATCGACCACATCTGGAGGAGGGGTCACAGTCGGTGACCTCAGGTGACATCACCAAGGACCCGCCCAACAGTTGCTTGTGAGCCATCTCGCCGGTCTGTGAGTGAAGCAGTGTTCTGAATGATCAGTTGTTCCTGTTCTCTGTCTCTCTTCCCCCACGTTGTCCATCGCCATGGCCACGATTACTGCGAACTGAACTGGACTGAACTTTGAGTCATTTTGAAATTTGGTCATTTACCCCTAGACAACGATAGAGCTTGATTGATGCTGTTATCTTAATTCTGTGCACATGTGTGTTTATCATCGCTGAACTGTTGCATTTATTATCCTTTCGATTACTGTGTTGCTTGTTTCTTTAATAAAACTTTCTTAGTTCTAGTACTCCAGACTCCAACTGAGTGATCCATTTCTGCTGGTTTGGCAACCCAGTTACGGGGTACGTAACAGCGACAATAAAGTATAAAGTATATTATATACCAATGTGACTTATACACAGAGTTCAAAGTTAAAAAAAATGTATATCTAGTAGTTTTTCTGTGAGCTACCCACACAATGTTGCCATCTACTACCAACACCATTAATCTTCTCAGTTAAGGGAAGTAGCACTTTCATGTTCACCCTGTGCAATTTATGCACCACAAATTAATCTCCCCTCAGTCCTCTGTGTCCCAGAGAAAACAATCTCATCTCAGAGAGTCTTTCTCCATAAATATCCAAAGCAAGAAACTGCAGAGTTGTGGACACAGCTCAGCATATCATGAAAAATAGCCCTTCTTTCTATTTTCATCTCTCCCCTTAGTTACCTTTCATAATCCTCCTCGCACAAAACCATCTTGTATTCCTGATCAGGCTTTGACTATCAAAGTGATGGTAGATCTTGTCTCTCAGTTCCTACAACTGAAGCCAGGCTCACTGGCCTGTAGTTCCTTTCTTGTGCTAAGTTTTTTGAACAATGCAAAAACATTAAGTACCCTGGAATTTCACTAGTGGCTAACAACTTTATGAGGGCTTGGTGTGTTGCCTCCAGGGTGCTAGCATCCAGGATGTATTGGAGCGGCTGCAGGATATTCTCAAGAGGGAAGGTGAATGGCCAGAGGTCATGGTGTATATTGGCAGCAATGACATAGGCAGAAAAGAAGAGGTCCTACACAGCGAGAATATAGAGCTATGAGAGAGGCTGAAGAGAAGGACGTCGAAGGTAGGAATCTCCGGATTGCACCTGGTGCCACGGGCAGGTAGGAATGGGGGATGGCACTGCTGAATGAGTGGCTGAGGAGATGGGGCAGGGGGCAGGTTTCAAATTCTTGGATCATTGGAACCTTTTCTGGGGGAGGGGTGACCTGTACAAGAGGGACGGGTTGCACCAGAACTGGAGGAGAACCGATATCCTGGCCGGGAAGTTTGCTGATGCTACTCAGGAAGATTTAAACTAGTTTTACAGGGGCAGGAAGCCAGAGCCCCAGGTCAGTAAGTGAAGGATTGGACGGGAAGGTAGACGTCAGGGAAAGTATTGGAAGGGAAATTTGAAATAACAGGTATGATGGGTCAGATAGTTTGAAGCGTGTGTATTTTAATGCTAGGAGTATTATGGGTGAAGGTGATGAACTGAGAACATGGATCAGTCCATGGAACTATGATGTTGTGGCCATTACAGAAACTTGGTTGAGGGAGGGGCAGGACTGGGTGATTAATGTACCGGGTTTTCAAACTTTTAGAAAAGATAGAGAAGGAGGTGAAGGGTGGGGGCAGGCTCGGAGGGGGTGGGGTAGTTGTAATACTAGTCAGGGACAATATCACAGCTGCACTTGGGAGACATGATGATGGTTCAGACTCTGAGTCCATCTGGGTGGAATTCAGGAATAGGAAGGGTGCAATCACACTGACAGGATTGTACTACAGATCCCCCCAATAACCACTGGGATATTGAGGCACAGATGCGTAAAGAGATTAAAGAAATGCATAACATTGATAGGATGGTTGTCATGGAGGGATTTCAACTTCTCTAATATAAACCGGGGGCTTCTTTGTGCAAGGGTTTCGATAGGGCAGAATTTGTTAAGTGTATCCAGGAGGGTTTCTTAAATCAGTATGCACATGGTCCAATGGGAGGAGAGGCTGTACTGGACCTTGTCTTGGGTAATGAGCCTGCAGGTGTCTGACCTTTCAGTGAGTGAGCAGTTCGTGAACAACGACCACAACTCCTTAACTTTCAGGATAACTATAGATAACGATAGGTATGGTCCTTGTGGAAGAGTCTTAAATTAGAGTAGGGAAAATTACGAGGGCTTTAGGCAGGAGTTAAGAAGAGTTAATTGGGAACACCTTTTTTCTGGCAAGTCCGTATCAGATATGTGGAGGGTGTTTAAAGATCAATTCCACAGAGTACAGGAAAGGTATGTTCCTGTTAGGAAGGGCAGGATGGAAAGATAACAGAACATCGGACTGATGCATTTAGGCAAGAAGAGAAGGGAAAAGTATGTAAAGCTTCAGACGTCTGGATCGAACAGAGCACATGAGAATTCTAAAGAAGCAGAAAAGAAGTAAAGAAAGGAGTTAGGAAAACCAGGAGGGGCCACGAAAAGCCCTTGGCAAGTAGGATCAAGGTGAATCACAAAGCATTCCATGCATACACAAAGAGCAAGAGGATAACTAGGGAGAGGGTGGGACTACTGTAGGATAAAGATGGGAACATTTGCTTGGATGTGGAGACTGTGAGGGAGGTACTTAATGAATATTATTGGATCTATGTTTATTTTCTGCTCTTTAGGGGCTTTCTGGGAGTCAGGAATGATGAGTAGTCTTAATTCTGAGATTTCCCTTTATTTTAAGGTACAAACATATATGTAGAACTGGGAAACGATGCTGAGGGTTAAATGGATGCAAAGACAGAAGGAATAAAGAGGTAAGGAAAATTCCTTAGATAGGAATTAACTGGCTAATAAGCTACACAATTAAAACAGTTACATCACATGGGTAATGTACTGATGCTCAGTCAATTGAAATTGAGAACAGTGATAAATGTTAGTTTAACTGCTATACCGTTCTGCCAGTGAGTGGGCATGGACCACCACATACTGTGAAAAATACACGAGCTTGTTTAAAAACTACAAATCTCATAAAAAATATTATTAAATAAACTGATTTCCAACAGTATTTGCCAAGGAAAGAGATATGAAGCACCAGGAGATCAGTGCTGAGTGTATACATATCTTAGAGTGTTTCGAGGTCAAGGAGGAGGAAATGTTGGGTCTCCTAATGAGTGTTAAGGTGGGTCTGATGGGATTTTCCCCAGGTTAGAGATGAGATTGCGAGGCCTTAGCCAGTATCTTTGTTCCTCTCTAGGCATAGGCGAAGTCCTGGAAGACTGGTGAGTTTCTAATGTTGCACCCCTATTTAAGAAGGAAACATGGGAAAATCCTGGAAAGGTGAGTTTCACGTCAGTTGTGGGAAATTGCTGGGGAAAGTTCCCAAGGATAGGATATATGATCATTTGGAATCCATGGTCTAACTAGGGAGAGCCAGCATGACCTTGTGCGGGGCAAGTAATGTCGTATCAACTAGAATGAATTTTTTGACAAGGTGATGAGAGAAAATGATGAAGGTAGGTCAGTGAATGTTGTCCACATGGATTTCAGTAAGGTGTTTGACAAAGTCCCTCATGGGAGGCTAACCCAGAAGGCTAAAATGCACGGGGTCCGCGGTGAATTGGCAGCTTGGATTCAGATCTGGCCTGCACATAGAAGACAGAGGTAGGGGCAAATACTTTAGAAGCTTTTAAGAAATGCTTAGATGGGCACATGAATGTGAGGAAGATGGAGGGATATGGATATTGTATAGGTACAAGGGATTAGTCTTTGATTTGTTGGTGCTGGTTTGACACAACATTGTGGGCTGATCCTGAGCTGTATTGTTCTATGTTCTACTGACAAACGGGTGGCCACTGAGGGTATGTCAGGGTTAATAAACCTGATTCTTATTCTGGTTTTGTAGCATTTTAACATTTATATTTTACAGCAGATCCAGATACGAGGCAGCAGAAGTGCTTTACCTCTTCCACCTATACCCTCCCAGCTTCTCATTTCATCACTCCCCCCCCACTTTCCCCCTCACCTGGTGTCATCTATCACTTGCCAGCTCGTAGTCCAACCCCTCCCACACCTTCTTGCTTTGACTCCTGCCTCCTTCCTTTCCAGTCCTGATGAGGAATTCCAGCCCAAAATGTGAACTGTTTATTTCCCCTCCGTAGATGCTTCCTGACCTGTTGGGTTTATCAGCATTGTGTGTGTGTTGCTCAAAATTTCCAGCATCTTGTGTTTATGCCATTGAACCCTGGGATGTACTGTAACGTCCCGATCTGAGGGACAATGTCCTTTAAGGCTATCAGAGGTGAGAGCATATTAAACCTGGTTTATACCAACATTCCTGGTACATACAAGACCGCTCCCCACCTCCACCCTGGATACTGTGACCACTTACCTGTGATGCTAATTCCTGCATGCTGACCAATGATTAAACGAGCCAAACCTGTTGAAAGAGAGATAACGACCTGGCCAGAAGGATCAGCCCCAGCATTGCGGGACTGTTTTGGATACACAGACTGGAACATGTTCAGGGAGGCATGACCATGACCATCTGTGACCATCACATTAATATCAATTAATACACGGGATCTGAGATGGGCTGCACTGAGGAAGTCATAATTATTAAACACATTTACGCGAGGCCAAATCGGAAGCCATGACTGACAACAGATCTGGGCATGGCTGAGAGATCTTGGGATGCTGCTTTCAGATCACGGGTAAGATTAGATTATGAGGACATGCAGTCCTCTTTTATTGTCATTTAGTAGTGCATGCATTAAGAAATGATACAATGTTCCTCCAGAATGATATCACAGAAACATGAGACAAACCAAGACTGAAAAACTGACAAAAACCACATAATTATAACATATAGTTACAACAGTGCAAAGCAATACCGTAATTTGATAAAGAACAGACCATGGGCACGGTAAAAAAAAGTCTCAAAATCTCTCGAAAGTCCGATCATCTCCCGCAGATGGTAGAAGGGAGAAACTCTCCCTGCCATGAACCTCCAGTGCTGCAAACTTCCGAAAACTTCGAGCCTCCGACACTGAGCACCGAGCACCATCTCTGCCGAGCGCTTCGACCCCACCCTGGCTGCCAAGCAACAGGCAAAGCCGAGGTTTTGGGGCCTTTCCCTCCGGAGATTCTCGATCGCACAGTAGCAGCGGCAGCGAAGCGGGCAATTCAGAAGTTTCTCCAGATGTTCCTCCGTGTTTCTCACGTCTGTCTCCATCAAAACAGAATTGTGCACGGTACCTATTTATCAAATACCGATATCATTCTGGAGCGGCCGCGTGTGCTGCGTCGCGCTGCCGACTTCTCCTCTCCTCAGATCAGCAAGAGCTGCACCTCTCTGCACCACCGGGAAGGCAAAACGGGATTATTCACAGAAAATATACAGTCATTTCTGAGACACCAGATACACAAGGTGAATGTGGCAGAACATTCAGACCACAACGGGTCCTTCCTGCACATCAGCGATACTGGTACCTCCCTTCCTGATAGGCTGAATGTATTTTACGCACAGTTTGTTGCACAGAACAATGTGGAGTGAGGAAGGTCCTTCCCCCCCCCCCCCAAACCTTAGCCAGGTAAAGCTACCCATGTAAAGTAGCTGAGCCTGATAACATAGCTGGTTGGGTGCTGAGGGACTGTGGGACGGTGCAGTCCAGCTAACAGAGGTTCTAACAGGCATCTTCGACAACTTTCAAGCCTACTGTCCCTGCAGCATTTTAAGGCAGCCACCATCATCCCAGTGTCCAAGAGGGTGACAGTAACCTGCCTAATGACTACTGCCCAGTGGATATGACCTCAACAGTAATGAAATGCTTTGAGTGGCTAGTCATGAATTGAAACTTCCTGCTACATTGGACTCTTTCCAGTTTGCTTATCAGGCTGTTACCAGCAGAAGAGGTCATTCACTGGGGACGCAGCATGAGGTTTAGAAGAACTCAGGTGCTTTTTGGCTCTTTTTTGGCAGGCTGCAGTCAGCCTGGGTCCAATAAAAAGAAAGGAGGTGTAAATGGAGTGGCCATTTTTGGAGCGGCTATTGATGGAATGGAGCAGTGTTGGAGTGATCTGGCTTTGGTTCAACAGGCTTGGGCAAGCACAGGCAGAGTTCTAAGTAATTTTTTAGCAAGTTTTATTTTGTTAGTTCATAGTTATTGCATTGAGAATGGACCCAGAGGTAGGGGTATGTTTTTGGTGCAGAATGTGGAGAGTCTGGGAGACCTCCAGCCTCCATGATAACTATATCTGCACGAAGCGTATCAAGCTGCAGCTCCTTAAAGGCTGTGTGTTTCACAGGGAGAAGGTACAAACTCCTTACAGACAGTAGTGATCGCGGAAACAGCATTGATTGTTGGCGCTGTAAATTGTTGCACTAACCACTACACCACTGTGTTGCTCTAGTTGTGTGCCACATCAGTGAGGTCTCCCTTGAAGTACTGCATGCAGTTTCGGTCATCCTGTTACAGGAAAGAGGCAAAGATTTCTGAGAATGTTGCTGGAACTCAAGGGCCTGAGCTATAAGGAGAGGCTGGGAAGTTTAGGACTTTATTCCTAGAAACAGGAGTGGTATAAATAGGGTGACTGCACCCAGGGAAAGAAAACAGGGTTTAAGGTGGGAGGAGAAGGATTTGTAATTGCTTCACTCTGAGGGTGATGCGTTTATGGAACGAGCTGCCAGAGGAAATGGTTGAGGTACGTATAATAACAATATTTACAAGACATTTGGAGAAATATGTGAATTGGAATGGTTGAGAAGGATGTAGGCCAAACCCGGGTTATACGGTCACCTGCTTAGACATGGATGCGATGGGTTGAAGGGGCCCTGTGCTATAGCACTCTGTGACTCCATTAAATGATAACTAATGGCCAGGACTCTATGCATAACTCCAATACTCTTCCTCAAAACTGTGCCAATGGATCCTTAACAAACGTCCAAGAAAGAAGGCCAGGCCTCTGTTCAGTGCCTTGTCCAAAAGGCACTAGGATGTTGTTCCCGTATTCAAGCAAGGGAGTAGGATAGCCCAGGAAATTATAGACCAGTGAGTCTTACTTCAGTGGTTGGTAAGTTGATGGGGAAGATCCTGAGAGGCAGGATTTATGAACATTTGGAGAGGCATAATATGATTAGGAATAGACAGCATGGCTTTGTCAAAGGCAGGTCATGCCTTACGAGCCTGATTGAACTTTTTGAGGATGTGACTAAACACATTGATGAAGGTAGAGCAGTAGATATAGTGTAGATGGATTTCAACAAGGCATTTGATAAGGTACCCCATGCAACGCTTATTGAGAAAGTAAGGAGGCATGGGATCTAAGGGGACCTTTATGGATACAGAATTGGCTTGCCCACAGAAGGCAAAGAGTGGTTGTAGATGGGTCATATTCTGCATGGAAGTCGGTGACCAGTGGTGTGCCTCAGGGATCTGTTCTGGGACCCCTGCTCTTTGTGATTTTTATAAATGACCTGGATGAGGAAGTGGAGGGATGGGTTAGTAAATTTGCTGATGACACAAAGTTTGGAGGTGTTGTGGATAGTGTGGAGGGCTGTCAGAGGTTACAGCGGGACATTGATAGGATGCAAAACTGGGCTGAGAAGAGGCAGGTGGAGTTCAACCCAGATAAGTGTGAGGTAGTTCATTCTGGTTGGTCAAATATGATGGAAAATGTAGAATTAATGATAAGACTCTTGGCAATGCAGAGGATCAGAGGGATCTTGGGGTCCAAGTCTATAGGACACTCAAAACTGCTGCGCAGGTTGACTCTGTGGTTAAGAAAGCATACGGTGTATTGGCCTTCATCAATTGTGGGATTGAGTTTAGGAGCCGAGAGGTAATGTTGCAGCTATATAGGACCCTGGTCAGACCCCACTTGGAGTACTGTGCTCAGTTCTGGTCGCCTCATTACAGGAAGGATGTGGAAACCATAGAAAGGGTGCAGAGGAGATTTACAAGGATGTTGCCTGGATTGGGGAGCATGCCTTATGAGAATAGGTTGAGTGAACTCGGCTTTTTCTGCTTGGAGTGTAGGATGTTTATAAGATGATGACAGGCATTGATCGTGTGGATAGTCAGAGGATTTTTCCCAGGGCTGAAATGGCTAGCACGAGAGGGCACAGTTTTAAGGTGCTTGGGATACAGAGGAGATGTCAGGAGTAAGTTTTTTCCTCAGAGAATGGTGAGTGCGTGGAATGGGCTGCCGGCGACGGTGGTGGAGGCGGATACAATAGGGTCTGTTAAGAGACTCCTGGATAGGTACATGGAGCTTAGAAAATAGAGGGCTATGGGTAACACCAGGTAATTTCTAAGGTAAGGACATGTTTGTGGGCCGAAAGGCCTGTATTGTGCTGTAGGTTTTCTATACTTCTATAAGACTGCCTCTCTAACAGTGTAACACTCCCAAATGAAGCCACTGGAGTCCACAATGTTCTTCTCACTGCTATCACCCAGAGAGCTACAGCATGTTCACCCGTCACTGTTACTGTTGCTATGCTGAAGCCCACACAGAAATGTCAGTGCAGTTCAAGGAAATATCAAGGATGTCTGTGTTGGCATTTTACATGAAAGTACAAACAACTCTCATCTTAGTAGAGCATCCCTCTTCCTATTACTAATAATGTTTGGCCTGATCAGAGGGGATGACAAGACGGCCTACAGGGATGAGGTCCAGCACCTGACCGCGTGATGTGCCAGTAACAACCTGGCCCTTAACACCAGAAGACCAAGGAGATCATTGTGGACTTCAGGTATGCTAGGAGTCACACTCACATCCCCATCTACATCAACGGAGCTGTAGTGGAGGGTGTATCAAGCTTCAGATTCCTTGGTGTCCACATTGCAATGATCTCACCTGGTCCCTGAACTCCTCCATCCTGATCAAAAAGGTGCAACAGCGCCTTTATTTCCTGTGGAGCATCAAGAAAGCTCACCTCTGTCCCAGGATACTGATGGACTTTTACCACTGTACCATTGAGAGCATACTCACCAACTGCATCTCAGTGTGGTGTGGCAATTGTCCTGTATCAGACTGCAAAGCACTCCAGTGTGTGGTGAAAACTGTCCAGCGGATTATCGGCACCCAATTGCCCACCATTGAGAACATCTACCATAAACGCTGCCTGGGCAGGGTGAAAAGCATTATCAAGGATGCATCTCACCCTAACCATGGACTTTTCACTCTCCTCCCATCCGGTAGGCGCTACAGGAGCCTCCGCTCCCGCACCAGCAGGCACAGGAAGAGCTTCTTCCCTGAGGCTGTGACTCTGCTGAACCTCACATCACAGTGCTAAGCAGTATTGCATCCATATTGTACTGTCTCAGTACTTTTATATTTGTGTGCTGTAGCACTTACTTTTTATTTGCAGTTTTTTTGTAAATAATACTATTCTTTTGCACTTCTGGTCAGACGCTAATTGCATTTCATTGGCTTTGTATCTGTACTCGGCACAATGACAATAAAATTGAATCGAATCTAATCTAACCTAATATTTCTACATTGGCTATCTATTGTGATCTTTATAACACAATGCCATTTTCTCTGTTCTTGACTCTCTTGCTAAGTTCATACAATTGAAGAGGCCATGCAGAGTGAAGGGAGGGATGGGGGTGGTGAACAGACAGAGACACAGAGACACAAAGGGGGAGATAGAGACAGAGGCAGAGACACAGAAAAGCAGGTAGACAGAGAGCCAGCAGAAAAGGCAGAGAGGGGAAGAAAATTTTGCAACACACAGAAAATGCTGGAGGAACACAGCAGGTCAGACAGCCTCTAGAGAAATGAATAAACAGTTAACGTTTCAGGCCGAGACCCTTCATCGGGATTGCAACGGAAGGGGGAAGATGCTAGAATAAGGAGGTGGGGTGAGGGGAAGGAGGTCAAGCTAGAAGGTGATAGGTGAAGCCAGGTGGGTGGGGGAAGGGGGAATGACTTAACAAGCTGGGAGGTGATAGGTGCAATTGGCACAGGTCTGGAGAAGACGGAATCTGATAGGCCAGGAGAGTGGGCTATGGGAGAAAAGGAAGGAGGAGGGGCACTAGGGAGAGGTGATAGGCAGGTGAGGAGCGGAGGTATGAGGCCAGAGTGGGGAATTGAAGAAGAGGGAATGGGGAAGGTGAAAAATCACAAGTTGGAGAAATTGACATCTGTGCCATCAGGTTGGAGGCTACCTTAGAGGCCAATTTTACACATCATCAATATGAGCTAGATTCATTTACAATGAACAAACAAAGCAGTCTTTACCAACAATGCCTGTATTATCAGCAAATTTGTAGATGGCATTTGAGCTATACCTAGCCACATAGTCATGGGCATTGACGGAAAAGAGCAGTGGGCTAAGCACACACCCATGAGGTGCACCAGTGTTGATCGTCAGCGAGGACGAGGAATTATTACCAATCCACAAAGATTGTGGCCTTCTGGTTCAGAAGTGAAGGATCCAATTGCAGATGGAGGTACAGAGGCCCAGGTTCTATAGGCCAACAAATTACTCAACAAAAATCAATACAGTGCAGAAACAGTCCCTGTGGCCCACAATGTCTGTGACAAATACATAATTACAGTATGGGAACAGGACCTTTGACCCACAAGAACACTAATTAAACTAAATCTGCCTGTACATAATCCATATCTTTCCACTTCCTGCATACTTATGTGCCTATCTAAAAGCCTGTTAAACACCACTGACATATCGGTTTCCACCATCCCTGGTGGCCTGTTCCAAGCACGTACCACTGACTGTGTAAAAAACCTGCCCCAAGAATAATTCCAGGAATGAAATGGTTAATGTATTTGATGGCTGTGGGCCTGTACTTGCTGGAGTTTAGAAGACTGAGGGGGAGATAACTATCAAATATCGAAAGGCGAAGATAGAGTGGATGTGGAGTGGATGTTTCCTGTAGTGGGGAAGTCTAGGATCAGAGGACGCAGCCTCAGACGAGGGAAGTGCATTAAGAACAGAGAGCAGGAGGAATTTCTTTCGCCAGAGGGTAATGAGTCTGTAGAATTCATTGCTACAGATGGTTGTGGAGGCCAAATCATTGAGTATATTTAAAGCGGAGGTTGATAGATTCTTGATTAGTAAGGTTGTCGAAGGTTATGAGGATAAGGCTGGAGAATGGGGTGGAGGGGGTAATAAATCAGCCATGGTGCGATGGTGGAACAGTCTCGGTGGGCTGAATAGTTTAATTTTGCTCCTGTGTCATGGTCATATGGTCTTAAACTTGCCCCCACTCACTTTAAATGCATGTCCTCTACCCTGAGAAAACGATTACCTAGTAGGGAGGCTGTCACACCCCGAGAACTGTTTGTGCAGCTGGGAATGTGATTTCTGTACAACATACATCATTTGTCATTGATGAAGATTCACCCTTAAAGATCTCAGGTCAACCAACAAAGAGCTGGAGCCAGGGCTGAACATTTCACTTATCCCCGTTCTGGTGTCATGTTGACATCTCTAAGTCTGTCAGAAAACATGAAGTCCAGTCATTGAAGCCACACATTTTGTTTTTTTTATCCTTTGGGAAGTTGAAAGTGAAGCACTTCTTCTTTGAGGTTTAATTTCCTCTTTTGGCAGTGGAAGCTGATTTATCTCGAGAATAAGTCCACTGATATGATGTGTTGTCACTGAGAGGGCTCGCTCAAGGGAGATATTGCTGTAAAAGCTCAAATTCGATGCTTTAATGCGCAGAGGGCAATTATTCTCACCAGACCTGTCACCAGACTGAAAGCTGGAGAGCAATTCAAATAATTTGATGTCAGTTCAGTGGTAGGAAGAGAGGGCAATTTCTGTTTAAAATAGAATAAAGCCCCAATTAAGGTGTACATTCAGAGACATGAGTTTGGCTGAGCATGCAGGCTGTCAGGTATGGATGGTGCGCACTGGGGCAGGCAGCTTTAAACTAAGCTCTGAACTAGATTGAAAAGGCCACAGGCAGCTCAGTTCCAATGATCACACTGCCTTCCCTTTAGAGATGGAATGCAATTGGGATCCAAGCTTCACTGATTCTGGAGGACCACGTCAAACTGCGTCCCTCTTTTTAAAGATTAGCTTTCTTTCTCACATGTACATTGAGACATCGAAGCCCTCAGTGAAACGTGTCATTTGCGTCAATAACCCACCCAGTGCGAGGATGCTGAGGGCAGCCCACAAGGGTCGCTATGATTCCAGTGCCAACACAGCATGCTCACAACTTACTAACCCCAACCCGTACGTTTTTGGGAGGTGGGAGGAAACGGGAACAATCGGGAGAAACCCAAATGGTCACAGGGAATAGGGATGACGTACTGTAAAATCTCCTTCCAATGGTGGAAATTGCACCCTGAACACGATTGCCTGCACTGTAAAGCATTATGATAACCATTGTATAACCATACTCGACTGTATTGTTACCTCAGCAGACCTTACCGGCACTGAGGGACCTCTCGGCTTTACAGAGAGAGGCATCTGAAGCTTCCCATAAAGTTAAAAATATACCCAAAGTGGAGATGGCGACAGTACTGAGGGAGAGTCAGAGGGAGAGTAGTGAGAGAGTGTCTCACTGTCAGAGGGACAGGACTGAGGGAGAGTTCACTGTCAGAGGGACGGTACCCAGGGAGTGTCTCACTGTCAGAGGGACGGTACCGAGGGAGAGTCTCACTGTCAGAGGGACGGTACCGAGGGAGTGTCACAATGTCAGAGGGACGGTACTGAGGGAGTGTCTCACTGTCAGAGGGACAGTACTGAGGGAGTGCTGCACTGTCAGAGGGGCCGTACCATAAGACCATTAGACATTGGAGTAGAATTTGGCAACTCAACCCATTGACTACTCTCCACCATTCCATCATGTCTGATTTATTATCTCTCCCAACCCTATTCTACCGCTTTCTCCCTGTAACCTTTGACACCCTGACTAATCAAGGACCTATCAACCTGCACTTTAAATATACCTAAAGGTTTGGCCTGCTCAGTCACCTGTGGCAATTAGCTGCACAGATTTACCACCCTCTGACTATAGAAAAAATACCTCTATTCTAAATAGACATCCCTGTATTCTGAGATTGTGTCCTCTGGTCCTACACTCCCCCATTATAGGGAACATTCTCTCCACATCCATTCTATCTAGGCCTTTCAATATTTGATAAGGTTCAATGAGATCACCCATCATTCATCTAAACTTCAGTGAGTACAGGGCCAGAACGATCAAACATTCCTCATATGTTAATCCTTTGTTCCTGGGATCATTCTTGTTAACCTCTTCTGGACCCTCTCCAATGCTAGAACATCTTTTCCGAGATAAGGGGCCCAAAGCTGCTCACAATACCCCAAGTGTTGTCTGACTAATGCCTTATAAAGCCTCAGCACCACATCCTTGCTTTTGTACTTGTGTCCTCTCAAAAATAATTTTAACATTGCATTTGCCTTCCACTGACACAACCTACAAGCTAACCTTTAGGGAATTCTGCAGTACCCCCAAGTGCCTTGGCATCTCTGATTTTTGAATTCAGAAAATAGTGCACAAGCATGCACTTTCCAACACTATATTCCATCCGCTCATTTCCCCAATCTGTCTAGGTCCTTCTGCAAACACCCTGCTTTCTCGACACTACCTGCCCCTCCACCTCGTATATCATATTGTCTACAGACTTGGCCATGGAACTATCAATTCTATCATCCAAATCATTGACAAGTAACATGAAAAAAAGTGTCCCAACACTGACCCCTGTTTCACACCTCTAGTCACCGGCAGCCAACCAAGAAAGCACACTTGGTTCCCACTCTTTGTCTCCTGCCAGTCAACCAATCTTCTACCACGCTAGTAATTTTCCTGTAATACCATTGGCTCTTATCTTGTTAAACAGCCTCATCTGTGGTTCCGTGTCAAAGGCCATCTGAAAATCCAAGTACACAACATTCACCGAATCTCCTTTGTTTATCCTGCCTGTTATTTCCTCAGCAAATTCTAACAGATTTGTCAGGCAAAATTTCCCCTTGAGGAAACCATGTTGACTTTGGCCTATTTTGTCATGTGCCTCCAGGTACACTGAAACTCGTTCTTCATAATAGATTCCAACCACTGAATTCAGACTAACTAGACTATAATTTCCTTTCTTCTGTCTCCCTCCCTTCTAAAAGAATGGAGTGACATTTGCAATTTTCCGGTCCTCTGAAACCATTCCAGATTAGTGATTCTTGAAAGATTATTACGAATGCCTCCACAATCTCTTCAGCCACCTCTTTCAGAACCCTGGGATATAGTCTATCTCGTGCAGGTGACTTATCTACCTTCAGACCTTTCAGCTTCCCAAGTACCTTCTCCTTATTAATAGCCATAACTCTCACTTCTGCATCTGGCATTCTTGAGTTCCCGGCATTCTGCTAGGGTCCTCCACAGTGAAGACAGGAACAAAATAGTTTAGAAGTTCATCCACCATTTCTTTGTCACAAATTACTACCTCTCCAGCATCATTTATGGGGATGGAAAAAGCAAGCGGTTTCAGGTAGAAAAGAGTGTTTCACCAGCTGAGGCAGTGCAAGAGGGCAAGCGAGAGGAGGTGAGAGGACCGAGGTTGGATTACACATCAAAGTTGCGACCAGTCTGATTCCTCTCGTAGCCAGCAATGGAAGGAGAATTGGACAAAGCTCCAGCTGGAAAGAATGAGCGTGAGAAGAATTGATTTGTAAATGGAGCTAAATCTCTGAATGAATTATAATTGGGGAAGAAAACAATGGGAACGACGTCAGGGTGAAAAGCTTAAGGTAAAGGAACCCTTTGGGGAAAGTGATCCTGATATGATCAAATTCACCCTGAAATCTGAGAAGGTGAAGCTGAAGTCAGATGTATCAGTATTACAGTGGAGTAAAGGGAATCACAGAGGCATGAGAGAGGAGTTGGTCAGAATTGATTGGAAAAGAAAACTGGCAGGATGACATCAGAGCCGCAATGGCAGGAATTCAGTAGGCACAGGATATATACGTTCCAAAGAGGAAGAATTATTCTAAAGACAAAGTGTCACAACCGTGGCTAACAAGAAAAAGCCAAACTAAAATAAAAGTCAAAGAGAGGGCATATAATAGAGCAAAACTTAGTGGGAAGTTAGAGGATTGGGAAGCTTTTAAATACCAACAGATGGCAACTGAAAAGGTCATTAAGAAGGAAAAGATGGAATATGAAAGTAAGCAAGGCAATAATATTAAAGAAGGTACGGAAAGTTTCTTCAGATACATGAGGTGTAAAAGAGAGGTGAGCGTGGATATTGGACCACTGGCAAATGATGCTGGAGAGATAGTAAATATAGTGAATAAGTATTTTGCATCATTCTTCACTGTGCAAGAAACTAGCAGTATGGTGGAAGTTCCAGGTGTCAGGGGTCATGAAGTGTGTAAAGTTGCCATTACTAAGGAGAAGATTCTTGGGAAACTGAAAGGTCTGAAGATAGATAAGTCACCTGGACTAGATGGTGTATACCCCAGGTTTCTGAAAGAGGTAGCTGAAGAGATTGTGGAGGCAACAGTAATGATCTTTCAAGAATCACTAGATTCTGGAATGGTTCTGAAAGCCTGGAAAATTGCAAATGTCACTCTACTCTTCAAGAAGCGAGAGAGGCAGAAGATAGGAAACCATAGGCCAGTTAGTCTGACCTCAGTGTTTAGGAAGATGTTGGAGTTGATTGTTAAGGACGAGGTCTCAGGGTACTTGGAGCCACATGATAAAATAGGCCGCAGTCAGCATGGTTTCCTCAAGGGAAAATCTTGCCTGACAAATGTGTTGGAATTCTTTGAAGAAATAACAAGCAGGATAGACAAAGGAGAATTAGTTGATGTGGTGTAATTAGCTTTTCAGAAGGCCTTCGATAAGGTGCCAAACATGAGGCTGCTTAATGAGTTTAGAGCCTATGGTATTCCAGGAAAGGTACTAGCATGGATAAAGCAGTGGATGATTGTCAGCAGGCAAAGAGAGTGAATAAATGAATCTTTTTCTGGTTGGCTGCCAGTGACTAGTGGCATTCTACAGTCTGTGTTGGGACTGCTTCTTTTTACATTGTATGTCATTGACTTGGGTGATGGAACTGATGAACTTGATGCAAAGTTTGCACATAATATGAGGATAGGTGGAGGGGCAGGTAGTTTTGAGGAAGTAGAGAGGCTACAGAAGGACTTAGGTTAGGAGAATGGGCAAAGAAGTGGCAGTGGGAATAGAGTGTCGGGAAGAGTATGGTCACGCACTTCGGTAGAAGAAGTGAAAGTATAGACTATTTTCTAAATGGAGAGAAAATTCAAAAATCTGAGGTGCAAAGGGACTTGGGAGTCATTGTACAGGATTCCCAAAGATCAAAAAGCTAGAAATAAAATATTATTCTTGAAATCTAAAAGAAGTGAAGTTGCACGTACACAATAAACTAGGGGAGGGTCAGCTCTGGTGAACACCGAACATGAGATGCTGAGAAAAACTTTTGTCTTTATCCAGCATTCATTCAATTTGATACACAAGAGTCTAGCACCATCTTCTGGTGCATAAAACTCCTAATCGAATGCAGAATTACACAAAATGCTGGAGCAGTTTAGCAAGTCAGACTGCTTCTATAGAGGGAATAAACAATTGACTTTTCAGGTTGAGACCCTTTGTCAGAAAAGCTTTTGCCCCCTTTCCAAGGAAAGGTGTTGGCTTGAAACACCTCTCTGTAAATGCTGCCTGACTTATTGAATTCCTCCACATTTTGTGTGTTTGCAGCGAATCTCTTGTGTTTAAAATCAGAATCAGATTTAGTACCAATGACCTGTGATGTGAAATATTGTGGTGAGCATTCGGTCCATGATGAAAAAAGCTCATTTATCTCAACTGTATTGAGGGCAGGAGATGGGATGTTGTGTTGAAGTTGTATGAGACATTGGTGAGGCTTAATTTTGGAGTATAGTGTGCAGTTTTGGTCACCTACTTATGTAAATAAGGTTGAAAGAGTACAGAGAAAATTTACAAGGATGTGCTGGTTCTGGAGTACCTGAGTTATAAGGAAAGACTGAATAGCTTACAACTTCATTCTTTGGAACGCAGATTAAGTGGAGATTTGATAGAGGTGTGCAAAATTATGAGGCGTATAGATAGGGTTAATGCAAGCAGGGTCTTTACACGGAGGTTGTGTGGGACTACAATTACAGGTCATAGGTTAAGGGTGAAAGGTGAACATGAGGAGAAACTTCTTTACTCAGTGGGTCACGAGAGTGTGGAACAAAGTGCTAGTGCAAGTGGTGCATGTAAACTTGATTTCAACATTAGAGAGAAAGTTGGGTAGGTACATGGATGAGGGGTCCGGTCAATGGGATCAGCCAGTTTAAATGGATCGGCATGGACTAGATAGGCCGAGGGGCCTGTATCTGAGCTGCATTTTTCTATGCCAATGACTCTTCACATCAACACGGGGGGTGGGGTGTAAGAACGGGAGAATGTAGAATGAGAGGCATGGCATGAAATGTCAACAGTTTATTCCCCTCCATAGAGGGCTGCTTGACCTTCTGAGTTCCTCCAGCATTTTGTGTGTTGCTAAAAAACCTAAGAGTGACGAGAGGAATTAATTTTTTACACTTCAGTTATCTGAGGTCTGGAGGGAAATACCTGTTGGCAGATTCATATGTAGCCTTCACCAAGAGTGATAGTGTTCCCAGAGGGTGCCCAGGAATGACACTGACAAATGGGACACTGTTTAGAGGCAGTGCTGATGGAAAGGACAAAGGTTGCAAGTGATCACCGAATATGGTATTGGCATTTGCAAGCTTTGTGGTGTCACCGCTGATTAAATGATCTCTTAAAAATTCACTGTTGTACCTCAAAAATCCTTTATTTACTTGTGCCCAGGTCCTGTCACTAATCTGTTCTGAAGCCTGACAGAGAAATGCTGTTTTTATACGGTATTGACTAGCAATTATGGATATTGACCATTTAGTAAACTGTGTATGTTCAAATTCCTTACTTATCAGATCAATCACCATTCGCAATACAGGTGTTAAAAGTCAATATGAACTACAAGCTAACAACTGACGATACTTTGAAGTTAGTAAAGTAATTATCCCTTAGTTGGGGTGTTGCTTGCATCCTTCGATCACATCCTTATCTTGTCTCGATATGCCAAATGGCTGTGCTCTACAACACCCTTTCTTGCCTGGGCTGACTGCATACTATGCGATCCATTCTTGCCTGGACGTTATGTTAACCCTTGCGATGCCACAGTATCCACACTGGGACAGTGGGAGTGTTGGAGACAGGACACCAGGAGTGTGACATTGGTCACAGGAAGCTCCTGTGAGAATGTACTCAGGGAGCCAGCAGGGAGAGGCGCAGTGTTCATAAGAGGTCTGCAGTAGTATCACTGTGTTTTCCAGGGGACTGCAGGCAAGAATACTGTCCCACAGCAAATGTCATTTTTACGATTCATTTTAATACTCCTTGCAATATTTCACCATATTTCCCAATTCTTTCAGGTGAAGTTAAACTGGGTTTATTTTCTGCAATGTCATTTTTTGTTCCCAAGGACTATTTTAGGTGGCAGGATAGCACAGTGGTAAGCACATCGTTTTACAGTATAGGCGACATTAGTATGCTCTCACTCTGGGTGTCCTCTGAGTGCTCTGGATTCCCCCCACAGTCCAGAGATGTACCGGTGAGTGGATTAATTGGTCTTTGTAAATTGTCCCATGATTAGGCCAGGATTAAACTGGGGGATTGTGGGAGGCGTAGCTAGAATGGGCTGGAAAGGCCTATTCTGCACAGTATTTCAATAAATAAATAAATAAATAAATAAATAAATATTTTAGCACAATCTCCCTCAACCAGACAAGGAGGCAGGGAGAATGAACAATCCCATCGCTATCATCCTTTGTGTCCTTCTCTGTCCTCTTCCTCCCATCTCCAGGGTCACCATGGAAACCAGTTACTCTCATCACACCATTGTAATCCAGCCAATGACCAGGGCTTTTATTAAATGTGGAGATACTGAGGTATGACCAATCAGGGAGCGGTCAAACCCCGAGATCACAAGGCCGCTGTGACACCGGTGGGACACGTCACAATGAGATGCAGCATCACAGCAAGTTTCAAACTCTGGAAACCAGAGGCAGATCAACCCTTCAGCACATCTGGAGGACAATTTTCTGATCTGGAGGCTGGTGTAGAAGTGTCTCCTTCTGAGCTTCAGATTTTGCTCACCCTCAGATGGTGATGCTGATATTTGCCCGGTTCCCGAGTTACAAATCTGGTGCTTGGATCATCCAACCCACCAGCATTCCCAAGGGAGGGGCACTGGTGAATTCAAACCACAACCAGCTACAAAGTCTCATCTTGGACCCTGTAATTCTTCTTTTCGGTGGGACTTCCTCGTGGCCTCGACGACTTCTTCCGAATAGTGTCTTCTGCATCAGAACTCTAATACAGGAAATGACGTTCACAGCAGACTGTGGGAGAGAACACGTTGTGTCGAGCAGGTGAAGTCCCTGACAGAGGAAGAGCTGGAGATGGGAGGAAGAAGACAGAGAAGGACACAAAGGATCAGTGGACTAAATCTTCAACGTTGAAACTATGAAGAAGAGAAACAGATGAGAATGAGTGGAGATGTTGAAAGGGGAAGGAAGAAACGTGCACAAGATGGAGGGACTTCGTGAGAGAGAGAGAACAGCTGTAACAGAAAGACAAAGTACCAATTCCTTCATTCCTCTGGGGGACACTGATTACAGTAATTATCCTCAGCAGGGATGATAGATTACTTGTTGGGATTTGGGGGGGGTGGGGTCAGCTGATGGTATATATGGTTAATTGTGGCTTGGGGCCCACAGTCTTTGTTGATGCTAAGGAACTGTTCCCAGGGTGATGTCAACAAAGGCCCTTTAGGGATGTCAGATACTCCGCTTGGGTGCCCATTGTCCAACTGCAGACCAGGGAACCTGTCACACTGAATACTCACTCTCCGTTGGCATCTCGAAGTGAAAATGTTCAGTAGTTGCCTTGTTTTAATCTGTTGTTTGTCATGTGTTAATGATTTGTTCAAGAATGAGGGTCGAACAATTAGTGAATTTATCGATGTCACCCAAACAGACAGTATATCCAGAGTCCGGAGCTCTGAAGATAGGCTTGGACTGCCTCCTGGGTCTCCCTGTCTCCGTAACACACTGATTCTCGTTGGTGCCCTGGCGATGGGGTGACACCTATGACTACATCTCCGGGGGTTTGACAATCCAACCGCTGCCTCCCTCAGCCGCTCTGGGCTCCACCCTTCTGAGTGGGTGATCCTCACGGAGGCAGTCTGGAATCACTTTCTGACCTGGGAGGGGTTACCGGACCGAGCAAGCTGCTCGCATCCTCGGACAATTGCTATTCTGCTTGGACCTCAGTTGGATTGGGTGGAGTCTCCGCAGTCTGTGGTCCTTTTCCAGCTTCTGTTGCTCAGGGTCGCCCGATCTCCAGGATGTTACCAAAAGTTGCAGCGGATGATGGTCATGCTTAACCCTTTCCTGGCCTCACAGATTGTCCCCATCACACATCTTATGTTTTACCACTGCTGGGCCAGCATATGGGCCCCAGGAGAGTGCCAGGTCACCTGACGTTTAAAGATGAGCCTACTTTCTGTAGGGAATGTCTTCATTCTAATAAACTCCATACATTGCTGGACACTGTTCCAATGGGCCTCAGGGTGGGGAGGGACGACCCTGTGAGGGAACAGATTCCAGTTCCTGAGACAAACTGATCCAAGTGAGGGTTATTCCCGGATGCCGTCGCCAGACCCAAACAGGAGCTGAGTGGGCGGGATGTGGACCTAGACACTTCAGCTTCTGAATGGTGCTCTGGTTGTTTTAAAATGGAACACCGGTCAGATTTGGAAAACCCACCCGTGTGGCGTTCATGGAGAACGGTCACTTTGATCTTGTCTACCCAGGACACTTTAAGCCTCTCTTCCCAACCAGGTCCTTCCTCACTCCTCATCCTCTGGGCTGCTTGGTTAATCACCAGCAGAGTGTGGAGAGTGCGCAGGGTGAAGATCAGCTCCCTTCGAAGCTGGTCTTTTGCCCACTGTTCCCTTGTAAGCTCCTCTTCATTCCTCAGGCAACGTGGCATTTCCCACCCGTCTGGTTGCCCCCTTGGGGTTCGTGGGGAGTGCTGGGTCTATTTGATCCTCTTTTTGCATTGTCTTTGGGTTTCAATAAGCTGAGTTCTGGTGCATGGTCACAGAGGGAGAGGAAAGGACCAGGATGTGGCCTCCATGGAAAAAGTGTCCCAAACACAACTTCACAAGGAGGTCACGCCTGAGGACATTTTCTCCAAACCGTGCTCGTGCTTCCCCATCCCCAGCATCCCACCCACCAGTCACGGGAGCTAATGTATCATCCAATCACTGCTGCCTCTGGGATTCCAGACCAATAGGCACAGGAGGCGGAGCTGAGATGTTGTGAGAGGGTGGCTTCTTTGAGCTCATCTGCAAAACAGCTTTAATTTCTTCTCTTTAATGTCTCTTTTTTCCATGTCAAGGTGGATGGGTTTCTGTCGGTCTGTGAACTACAGCTGCACTCAAACTGCGATTCTTTATGACGGTGGTTCCTGCTCCCGGAGCTCACCGACCGGCTGTTTTTCGATATTCCAAGGATGCGGCCTGGCAGACGCGTGCCTTCGGGGTGAGGCCCTGCAGATAAGCCGATTCTATGCTGGGTTCACCAAGTGAGGCATTGTGGGAGAAGTGCAACATCGCGAACAGCGGATCAGCTGTTGGAGGCCTCTGAACTCAGGCGATCATTCCCTTTCTCTCAATGGTTGGAGAGAGTTTGTTGCCGATGCTCGTGTCGGAGAATCTCAGAATAAAAATGACGCAGCAGACTGTAACATCATAATGGTGATTGTTGGTCTCCCTTCTTACTGTAGAAAAGGGGTGACACCTTGCTGTCCTTTGTTAGTGAGAGAGAGAGAGAGCCTGTGGCATGCCGAATAATAGATCATGGTCTCTCTTTTGGGAATTTGCTATTGCTTGCTTGGAGGGTGGTGGCACTGATGGTTCCCACTGAAATAAGTGGGGAAGGGTTGATGCTTTGCTGCTGTTTATGTGCGAGACTAGGGAGAGGGGCTTTGAGGTTCTAACATTTTTCTGTCACTCATTCTGGGGGTTCGCTTCTGTTTTTGTGGATGTCTGTGAAGATAAGAATCTCAGGTTGTATACTGCATACATTCTCAGATATTAAATTGAGCCACTGAACATCCTGCTATAAGTGAATGGCATCAGGTCTCGGCCATTCCGTGGCTGTCACCGTTAGCTCTCCGGGACAGGATGGACGGAGGGGGTGGAATTGGGAGTACTGTCTGGCTGTTGGTCGAGGGACAGGACTGGAGAATATTGAGACCAGGCTCTGAGCTCAGATGGAGAGAGTGATCGTGGAACGTGTCATCCGCAATAATGTTTCTATGGTTCACTGTGATTTAAAAATAAAGTGTAATTGACCATCTCCGGAGTGTTTGCTGAATCATGCACAGGGAGATGAGGGGCTGCAGAGCAGCTCACACACACTCATTAATTAAAAATAAGCTGAAACCGGATAAAGAGAGCACCTGTTTGGCGCGCTCAGACTCCGATAGTCCACAGGTCTGTAAAAGGTGAGTTTTATGTGATTGGTATTTATCTTGTTCAGGAGGGTGTTCAAACAGACCCACCTCCCTCGCAGCTGTGGAATGGCTGAGTGACATTGCCACGTAATAGAATTTGGTGTTTTCGGCAGTGATTTCTCACAGAGCGAACTGGGCTTCAGCTTATACAAACCAAGCGACGGCATTTTGCTCCCAAAACTCCAGTAGTTTCAAAATGACTGTGTTAGATTAGATTAGATTCAACTTTATTGTCATTGTGCTGAGCACAGATACAAAGCCAATGAAATGCAGTTAATATCTAACCAGAAATGCAAAGAATAGTGTTATTTACAAAGTAACAGTGAATAAAAAGTAAGTGCTACAGCACACAAATATAAATATAAAACACAAATATTGGCTGACATGTTCAATAGCTCCGGAATCATCCTAGAGCATCGGGGTCACCAATGCAGGTTTTTATAAATAAAATGAAGTGAGGCATTTTATGTTAAATGAAACACATTTTATTGAACTCCAAAACCTAAAGACAAAAGTGCACTAAAAATCCTTACGTAGCAACGTCATCACTTCAGTCCAGCCCCATTAGAGCAAAACCCCAACTCAACGTTGGTGGTTGCGATTTATGTACGTTTTCCCCAATTATGTTACTCTACAATGGGTTAAGGGTGAAAGGTGAAATATTTAAGCTGAACCTGAGTGGGAACTCCTTCGTCTCGGAGATGGTGCAAGTGTGGAACCAGCTGGCAGCAGAAGTGATAGATGCAGGTTCTATTGTAACATCTAAGAGAATTGGTACATGTTTGAGAGTGACAGAGGGATATGATCTGGGTGCGTGTAGATGGGACTGGGCAGGAAGCCAGGCTGGCATGAACTAGATAGGCCGAAGGGCCTGTTTCTGTTCTGTCATGCTCTATGACTACGACAGAAAAGTCAAGCAGTACGTTATCCTGGAAATCTTCAAACATGAAGTGTCCCAACATGACCACTAGATGGAGCCTGGCTCATCCTGAACGGTTGTAATCTTTTCCACTGCATCTCCAACCGCTGTCAGGTCTCCCAGTTCACTTTATCAGTTGACATTGTATTTTATATTGCCCCATTGTATGTTCAGTGTCTAACTCTACACGTCTATCCTCAATTAAGCCTTTGGTTATCACTCACACATAGAAAGTAATGCTCCGAGTTACTCATCTCCGTATTCTATAGTATAATGACCTCTCGGGTTATCCTGAGTGTAAAGTGAGGCTGCAAATTACAGGTACTCATTCTCCCACAGCAGTTTGAGAGGCATTGGTTTTACATTAGAGTTCACAAAATTCACAGGAGGAGGGTTTGAAAACGATACATACTGCTCCCCATCTTCTCCTCTTCTCCCCTATGAATAGTACAGTACTGTGCACCTACAAAATTCACACAATTGATTTGAAAATGATAGATCGCACCCCTCTTTTCTCTCTTTCTTTTTTCTCGTTCATTCTCTCTTTATCATATATAAACACACATCTCCCTCATTGTCTCTTTCTTTCCCTCTCTCCCTCTGTTTCTGTCTCTATCTCCCCCCCCGCCCCCAACAGAACTTGTATAGATTACAGAATTCTGGTTCTCTCAGGGCTTGCTTAAAAGTGAGAAAAAAAACAATAATGGACATTGCTTTTGATCTCAAAGAACCAATAAAAACGTTGTTTCAAAACTCAGAGTGTATAAAAAAGCAGAAACTGGCAGTTGTGTGCAGGACTTGAAATGTTAGTTATTTCTTTTCCAGTAGATACTGTTTAACCTGCTGATTTGTTCCAGCACTTTGATTTTATGTCAGATTTCCATCATTTGCAGGCTTCTTGGAATCAGACTAAACTTCTGTGTCTGTGTAATACATTACTAACAATGTGACCGTGGGAAGTGCCCGCACACCAGACCCTACTAGTACAAACGTAGAAAAATAACCAAAAACGATACATGCAGAAATATCCAGTTGTGTTCCCAGTGGAAAGATCAAGTTTCCTAAAGTTGCACAATTTGATATTGAGTTTTGAGGACTGTAACATGCCCAGATGGAAGATGAGGTTGCACTGGGACTGGGACAGACAGAAAAGTCAAAGTGGGAAGAATTACAATTAAAGTTCAAAGTAAATTTATTATCAAAGTACATGTACTTCATCACATACAACCCTGAGATTTGTTTTCTTGTGGGCATACCCAGAAATTCCAGGAAACACAATAAAACGGGGATTGCCAACCTTTTTGATGCCACGGACCCCTATCATTACTGAGGAGTCCACAGACCCCAGGTTAGGAACCCTTGCAATTGGGAAAGACTGCACCCAACAGGACAGACAAACAACCGGTGTGCAAAAGACAACAAACTGCAAATAAAAAAGAGAAACAATAAGGAATAAATTTCGAAAACATGAGTTGAAGGGTTTTTTGAAAGTGTGGGAATAGTTCAGTGAAGCTGAGTGAAGTTATCCCTGATGGTTGAGGGGTAATAGCTGTTCCTGAACCTGGTGGGGTGGGACCTGGGGCTCCTGTACCTCTCCCTATTCCCTATGGCAGCAGCAGGAAGAGGGCATGGCCTGGTTGGTAGGGGTCCTTGATGGATAGTGCTTCCCTGTGACATTGCTCTGTGTAGATGTGCTCAACGATGGTGAGGGCTTTACCATGATGGAATGTGCTGTATCAACCACTTTTTGTAGGATTTTCCATAAGACCATAAGATATAGGAGCAAAGTGAGGCCATTCAGCCCATTGAGTCTGTTCCACCATTTCATCATGGCTGATCCATTCTTCCTCTCAGTCGCAATCTCCTGCCTTCTCCCCATATCCCATCATGCTCCGACCAGTGAAGAATCTATCAGCCTTAAATATACATAAGCATGTGGCCTTCGCAGCCGACTTTGGCAATGAATTCCACAGATTAATCACTCTCTAGTTAAAGAAAATTCCTCCTCATTTCCATACTAAATGGACGCTCCTCTAATCTGAGGCTGTGTCCTCTAGTCCTAGACATAGGAAACATCCTCTCCACATCCACTCAATCAAGGCCTTTCAACATTCAATAGCTTTCAATGAAGTCACCCCTCATTCTTCTGAATTCCTGTAAATACAGGCCCAGAGCCATCAAATGTACATCATTTAATCCTGGAATTATTTTCATGAACCTCCTTTGAACCATCTCCAATGTCAGCACATTCTTTTCAAAGGTAAGATGCCCAAAACTGCTCACAAGTGAGGCCTCACCAGTGCATTATAAAGTCTCAACGTTACATCCTTGCTTTTATATTCCAGTCCTCTTGAAATGAATGCTAACATCACATTTGCCTTCCCCACCACAGACTCAACCCGCAAATTAATCTTTAGGGAATCCTGCACAAGGACTCCCACGTCCCTTTGCACCTCAGTTCTCTGTATTTTCTCTCCATTTAGAAAATAGTTAACCCTTTCAGTTTTTCTACCATGCAATTCCCAACACTGTATTTCACCTGCCATTTCTTTGCCCATTCTCCGAATCTGTCGAAGTCCTTCTGTAGCCTCTCTGTAGGTTTTCACAAATAAAACTCCAAAACCCAAGCACAATAATGTGCTAAAAATTATTATATAGCAAAGTCATCATGTCAGTCCAGCCACAGCAACCCCCCCCCCCCACCAGAATGCACAGAAACCAGCACTGTGAGCCTGTCTGGAGCTCAGACGGCTGTCTGGGTCGGGTCTTGTGACCCATGGCTGGAGGAACAGCAGGTTCCTCTGGCTCGTCCAGAGGTGTGTTGACACATGCATGGTCATGTTGTGATGCCAGGAGTACGGCAGTGGAATCCTTCAAACCTTGGCGGGACGGTCTGAGGCGATCTACTGAAATACATTCAGGTTTATCCCACCTATCTATGATAAAAGCCAAAACGCAGAATGGGCCATTGTAGGGGTGCCTAAGGGGATGCTGGTGTGTGTTGTGGCAAATGAGGTGGAATGTAGCTCAACAGGAACTCAAGAGTGCTGTATGCCATGTTGTGGGGCAGGGATAGGTGTAAAGGAATTGGATTTACTGAGGAGGAATTTACTGCTGAGAGGCCCACCAGGGAGTTGTGGAGTCAGGAATGAATGAATGACACATGTGACTGTAATATACCAAGCTGAGGCCACTACTGCACTAGGTTGGAATGTAGAAGGAATCCCCTTAATCATGACTGCTAAGGTGACAAATCTTTAAAGTTGGAGGTTGTCAAGAAGAAGAGGAACAGCAGGCAGCTAGATGTACAGGATGTTCATGTACATCGAAACCTACAGTGAAATGCATTAGCACACACAGAAAATGCTGCAGGAACTTAGCAGGCCAGGCAGCATCTACGGTAAAGAATGAAGAGTCAACGTTTCCGGCCAAGATCCTTCATCAGGACTTAGGTGACTCTTTGTTCCTTTCCATAGATGCTGCCTGACCTGCTGAGTTCTTCCAGTCTTTTGTGCGTGTTGCCCTGAACTCCCAGCATCTGCAGAATCTTGTGTTTATGGGATCTGGACATTTCTTTTGCGATGGGATCTGGTACATCTTGTTTGAAAGCATCAAGTACAAAAACAAGGAGGAGATGCTACATCCTGGGCTTCTGAGCACACACCACAGAGATTTTGAAAACTTAAATGATGCCAAGTTAAGATAGTTGATATCTAGCATCTATAAAGTTGCTTTCATATAACAATTCCCAAACTGGGGTCCATGAGGTTTCAAGGTGTATAGGAAAAATTCATTAGCCAGTGTCAACACAACAACATCACATTGTGCGTACGTGGCCTTGTCCTTCCATTTGTTTGATCAGGAGTTCCAACTTGTATTTCCTTGTTCCAGTCTGCATCGTCACTGCCCTGGTTCACTGAAGTCGAGCGTGTTGCTCGGTTTGCCTGCTCCAATGTATGTTTTTCAGTCAGGGTGAAGGGGCTTAGCCACAGCTGAGTTAGTTACAGAAGAGATCTCATGCAAAATATTTTAGAGCAAAACACACACACAAAATGCTGGAGGAACTGAGAATCGAGAATCCCCCTTTGTTGATCATGTCACATCACACCTTGGGGTTAGGTTCCACTTCCAGGTGGTCTTTCTTAATTAAAACTGCAGAACTGGTTTAGAGCGTTGAGAATAAAACAAGCTTGACCCCCAATATCATCCATAATGAACTTGTGTCTTAAGAACAGTTCTTGGGTAGTCTTTAAAAGACTGTTGTGCCTTTCTGTGCCTTGAGGCACATCGGGTGGCAATTTTGCCATTTCCTTAGCATTTGTCTGTTTTTTGCAAGGCTGAGGTGTTAGCTTGGTGCTTGGGCCCAGCACGGATGGAAAGCTTGCAAGCAGCTGGATTTGAACCCAGGCCTGCTCGCCTCGAAGCCCAGTGCTGATGCCTCTTCACCGCTGGCTGGCTACTTTAAAAATACAATGCATAACAAAATCCAACAGAAACATTCAGCACTGCACCTTGACTCAGCATCGGAGGCAGTGGTTAATCGCAGTGACATCTCACCTGAAGCCTATTGTGCTCCAGTGTAGAAAGCGAAGACTCTGAACAGAGGGGTGACGTCCAGTGGCCCCCTTGTTCGCAGTGATTCACCACGCAGCCCAATACACATTACTCAACTTCATTTAAGCAACAGTGGAAGCAGATCTAAAATAGCTTTCAAAAATATATAGTTGTAAGAGGAAAATGGAATGTTAACCAAAAGGGCAGTTTTATCCAAACTAGTGACACAGGAACAATGGGCCATATAATTTTCTCCTGTGCTGCCATTCCACAATTTTGAAAACTGCCTGTCAGCTCTGAGGTGCAGATGCTGAAACCCACAGTTGTTGAGAAATGAACACAACTGATTCCCCGACTAGGCTGAGCTACCAGTGTTAAAGATTGCACAGATGGATACTCTGCCATACTTTGCTTATATCATGAAGTATATATGATACAGTATATCATACTCCACCCATGAAGTATATATGATACAGTATATCATGCTCCACGCATGAAGTATATATGATACAGTATGTCATGCTCCACCCATGAAGTATATATGATACAGTATATCATGCTACACACACGAAGTATATATGATACAGTATATCATGCTCCACGCATGAAGTATATATGATTATATCATGCTCCACGCATGAAGTATATATGATACAGTATATCATGCTCCACCCATGAAGTATATATGATACAGTATATCATGCTCCATGCATGAAGTATATATGATACAGTATATCATGCTCCACCCATGCAGTCTGTCTGCTGCAGTAAGATCAGGAATGGGTTGAATGGCAAGTAAGATTTCTTGCCATTCTGGCCAGAAATGATTTACCAATAAGCAACAATAAAATCGACACAAGGAAACATTTTATTTTGTCTAAATGTAATACGAGGATGTAATTGCCTTAAAATGTCTTCATCTGCACACAATTACCTTAGAAATTTCTTAATTTGTACAAAATATGCATTAGCCTTGACTTAAAAAACTTTCATATAAACACTCATGCATCTAAAATGGACAAAACAGCAACTTAATTAGAAACATTTACATTAGGTTGTAGATTAATTTTAAGTGCTTTAGAAATTCTTGAAAAAACTGACTTCCAGAACTGTTCCAGTATAGAACAAGACCAAAACATGTGTGTCAGTGTAGCTGTCTCAGTTTTACATCTATCACAATGACTATCAACACTAGAAAAGATTTTAGGAAGTCTCTCCTTCGTCAAATGAAAACAATGTACAATTTTAAGTTGAATCAATGAATGGCTAGCACAAACTGAAGAAGAGTTAACCAACTTCAAAATCCACATCCAATCCTCTGTCATAAAAGTCAAATTGAGTCAAATTAACTGTGCTTTTTGAATAATTCCTCAAAATATTCATGGTATTTCTGTGTCTGACCAGCATGTTATTGCATTTGTTACATTGATAGCTAGGAGGGCCATTTTGTTGAAGTGGAAGGATACATCAGCTCCCACTTTGTCACAATGGTTCTCTCAAGTGATGCTATGTCTTAGTTTGGAGAAAATTAGAAGTCGAACCTTTGAACCTTTATTTGATTTTGAGAAAAATGGGGCTCATTTGCTTGTTATTATCATTTGAGCTAATTGATAGATTTTTTCCATGATCTAATTGTAAATTTTTTAGTATATTTTCTTTTCTTGCTGGTGGTTTGATGTTTATTTTTAGAAGCTTTTTGTATGACGCATGGCTCCGGGGTTGTACACCTAATGGGTTCTTTTTTCCCTCACTTTTTCTGCTTAGTAGGTTTTTTTGTTATCACAAAAATTTTTTTCAATCTTTAAGATAATGTCTTTTTTGAGACATTGTAAGTGTCGTTACTTCAATGTACTCATGTTATTTCTTTTGTATAATATAACAATAAAAAGATTTGAAAAGAAAGAAACATTTACATTACAAAACCCATTCAGATTGTGGGGCAGAAGTCACTTTATTCACTGAATTCTACGAGAGAGCAGATGGAATGCAGTGTACCATGCCACTTTGAGCAACACTTGTATCTAATGATCACAACACCAGCTACTATGAGGTGCATGAGAGAATGGGGCTGTGGAAAGTCAACTTATGACAATTCTTTTGCAATTATGCTAAAGCTGACTTAATCACACAGAATCTAGCATGTTGTATCGTCAGAACTGTACTCCACAGTGCTTGTACATAGGGAGGTCCTTCCTAGCACTGATATTAATAGGTAGTAGGGACAGGACAATGGTGTTTCAGTGATCCTCAGGGATAATGAGGCTGCTTATCTGTCCAAGGCAACTGCAGCTGGGAGGCTAGTGACCGATTATCAACTTTTCATTCAAAGGATACTGCGTTACCCTTAAGGCATTTATTTGACTTTGTCAGGTCTATGCTTTAAATGATTTGTTTGTAACTATTTTCTAGTTAAAGTTAAAGCTTGATGATTATGTTACAGTTTAACAAAGGTAAATTCATTGTCTTGGTATATCGCGGCATGCAATGACGTCACCTCCTGTTTCTCCGCCTCTTATGTGTAATCGGTTGGGAGAAGGTGTGAAGGTGGGTGCCATGCGTGCAGCGTGATTGTGAAGAGCTCCGTTTCTACCCACAAAGAAACATTATAGAAGCAACGCCTTTTCACCATACAATGTTAATGTGGAAGAGTGAACAGTAAATGGTTAACCTTATTACGACTCTGTCTTCATTGGCTCTGGTTTAACTTGGTGTTTAGTCAGAGTTTCAACACACTGCACGAGAACACTACAGATACAATAAAGGCTCGAGGGATACAATAATTCAAATTTGCATGTTTTCCAAACAGCAGACAAAATGCAAGACATTTAAATTTCCCTCATGCTACTTCCAACTTGTTTCAGACCTGCCACTTTCATGCATTGTTAAAAGGACATGAAGAGGAAAACTAAGAAAAATAACCAAGTAAGCTACCACCCCAATAAGAAAAGTTCTCTAACTACACTTCCCATTCAGTTCATCACACTAACTGTGAAGCAAAGATCGCACTGAAGATTCCAACAATACAGAATGCCCAAAAAGAAATCATCCACTACGGTCTTATATTTATGTAACAGTGTAACAACTTACCAGCCTCTTAAATGCCAGTATTACATCTGCTTCCACCACTTCACACCCCAGCAGTCATTCCCGGCACCCACCTCTCTATGTGTAAAAAACTTACCTTGTTCACCTTTGAGCTCAACCCCACCCCCACTTTCAACTAACTGCTGTACGACAATGTTTCAATAAAATGCCATTAATAAATCAACTGTCATCCCACATATGCAAGACATTTGTGGGTTTCAGAAGCCACTTGGTTGATAATGATCAACAAACACAACAGTACTTTTGATATCAAAGTTATCATCTACACTGATGACTTACTGGGTAAAGATGACTCACGTGTGAAATTTATACTCATATTAGTAGCTTTTCAGGGAATTTCCTGTTGACATCCAGTTTTATATTCACTTTCAGAGAGTCACATGTTATATAACATGGAAAGAGGCCCTCCCAGCCCAATTCAGCTAATGTCATTTGCTTGTATTTGGCCCATGTTCCTCTAATGGTGAAGGCAGGTACACTTACAATATTTATCTTTTGAACATTGTAAGTGTACCTGCCTCTACCATTTCCCATATACCCACCTTTAGGTGGGGAAAAGCTAGCCCCATAGATCCACTTTAAATCTTTCTCACCTTAAACCTAATATTTGACTCCCCTACCCTGAGAAGAAAACTACGGCCACCCACCTAAACCATTCTCCTCAGAAAGGTTAGCCCTTCACTCCATGAAGCACTTGCAATAATTCCAAAAGACTGAAGTAGGGTAAATACTGAAAGGCTTTTATTCGCAGTAAAACGTGACCTCCATGCTGAGTGTCTGCCCCTGGTCTGAGGGGGAGGAGCAGGGCGAAATCGCCTTTATTCAGGGTCTGTGGGAGGAGCCACAGGGGCAGTCAGCAGAAGGGTGTGTCCAGACAGTGAACCCAGTTACAACATATATACATGGTTTACCACACTCCAGAGAAAACTATTTCAGTCGATGCTGCTTCTCTTTACTATTCAAGCCCTTCAATATCCTTGCAAGATTTCCTCTGCACCTACTTTAGTTAAACCCCATCCTTCCATCTTGCGAAAATCAAGAACTGCTGACCAGCTCTCATCTCAACAACAGGCTTGGCAGAGTTAAAGCTGGTTTCAGAAATTTTTCTTTAATAATATTGACAGATTAATATTTTTGTCATCGATGTGGATTTTCAGAATTACATAAAATTAGAGGGTGTGTGGGCACAATTTATGATAATAAACTATTACAGATAAATGGTTGTGAACATACACATAAATCAAATCATAATGGCATTGATTGATTTAGCAGCCTTCTTACAGAAGCTGCAGTTCATACATTAAATTCTATTTCAAATCTATTTTTTGCTTGATTACTGAGCTGACATCCACAATTACTGCTAAATATCTAATTTCTACAAATTTGCCCATCCAATTTACAATTTTGATAATTGCTCTGTAGTACACATTTTTAATGAATTTAAACAATGATCTAATACCATGCAGTGTTCAATATATAGTAAATTTTGTTCATGAAGATTGAAGACTCACGCCAGCCAATTATATTAAGAATGAATACATCCTACACAGGCAGTAAAACTGAGGTGTACTGTGAAATCCATTGTTGGTGCAAATGAAAGCAATTCCTACTTGTTCACCTGTGCCTAATTAATTCCGCCTGAGGATACATTAACCACTTTAACCTTCTCTTCATATCTTTATCCTAGTTTGAAACAATACTGTCACAAGCTTACCAAGTCAAATAAACAAATCCTACACTAGTACTGGGTGGATATCCATTATGAAATTGAACAATTATTCAGCACTATCTTTGTGGCATTTGCACTGTATTAAAGGCAACACTCCAAAGAGAGGGATGTAAAAATATAGTCTACTATTTGGGATTGAACTGTCAAAGAGTTACCTTTAGAATAAAATGATAAGCCAAGAATTCCTCAGTTAGGCGGACACAAAACACTATTGTAATATATTGAAGAGCAGTCTAATCCGGCCAATGTTTAGTCCCCAGATGTAAAGTTCACAGCTGCCTCTGTTCAATCCTGACTTCTGTTTTTATTTAGTGCGGAGGAACAGTTCCAATGGAAGAAGCCTACTCTGCTCTTGAAACTTCCACATCAAGGAAGTCTGGTCATATTCTACCTACAGCTAAATGATCTGAGCAACAGATGAAGATGGTAGTTGATGTTGAAACATTTCCTTACAACATTGGAGCCTTTCAGCCATCTTCAGAGCAACGACCTTATGCCTCCATTGTAATTTCATCTACTTCACATGCCCATCAATTCTATACACTACAGGCAATTTGCAGTTGCCAGTCAATCTACTAATGAGTGAATCTTTTGGATGAGAGGGGAAACCACTTCACCCAGAGGAAATTCTCATGAGAATGTTGTAACTGCACAGGAGGTAGGAAGGAACTCGGGTCTCTGGAGCCTGAAGCAGCAGCACTACCTGCTGAGACACTGTGCGAATAATGCTCTAGAAAAAAAATTGCTTTATTCATGAGTGATTAAGTACCTCTTCTGTTGAGGGTCTTTTCTCTGGATTTAGAACAAGCAACTTCTTCACCAAGTTCTTTGCTAAGTAAGAGACAACAGTTAGGTTTTGGCAAGGAAAAATGTAGAAATACCATTGTGTTTAAGACAACATGGTTAACATCATAACTGAAAATCAATTATAAAGAAAATGTTTGAAATACTTAGCAGGCCAGGCAGCATCTATTGAGAGAGAAATGAAGCTTTGTATTGTAGTTCAATGTCCTCTCATTGTAACGGATAAAACTCATTAGTACTCTTTGACCCAAAACATTTGCTGTTTGCATTCTAGGCAAAAGTAGCCTTAATTTGGGCACGCAGTAGTGAGTGGTTAGTTGATGCTATTACAGCTCTGGCATTCCGGAATTCGTAGTTCAATTCCGGTGCTGTTCTGTAAGGAGTCTCTGGACATCGGCCCTGTGGAATGCATGGATTTTCTCTGGGTTCGGTTTCCTCCCACAGTTCAAAGATGGGTAGATTAATTGGTCATTGTAAACTGTCCCATGATTAGGTTAGGGCTAATCGAGTTTGTTGGAGCTTGCTGGGGCAGTGGGACTCAAAAGGCCAGAGGGGCCTCTCAGTGCTGTATTGCTAATTAAACAAATAGATTTTTACTCAGCGAAAGCTGCTTAGATTCAAGGTATTATACTGAAACAATTGTTACACTAGAATGACCGATCAGATTTGAACAAAACAAATTTACCATTTTTATATTTCTTTTTATTTTCCCCTTGCAGAACTATCAACTCATTACAATAATGGATTGTTTTCCTTCTGTTGCTTTCAGATTGTGAATCCTTAATGTAAAAGTTAAGTCAAATACAGAAAATTGTATTCCACGATCTATTTGGAACATATTAATCACTACTAGAAAGAAGAATTCTGCCACCTTATGGGTAGGTAAGCCGAAACCTAAACGACAAACAAAAATGTAAAATTATTATACCCAGTTGTTTCATTTGCCATGTCTATTGGGCAAAACACCAACTACAGTGCAATACAGTAGTTCAGAGAAGTCTTCTCAAAGTTAGTAATATAGGCTCTGCTGCACTCACTCCAGTTAACAATCTTATAGAAGACTTTTGAAATTTCATGCCTAACTGTTTTAGAGCCATCCACCCAGCGGTCACGGATTAGTTTGTAATGATCTTTTACAATTAATCTTTTAGTGCCATCTCCTTGTTTTGTTCACCAAATGGTGGATACCCAGTCAAACTAGAGAAAAACAAAAGGGCATTGCTAAACAGTTTGCTTTAGCAATCAATATTACCAATTCTCAAGAAATACTGCAAGACAAATCTTTTCTGAGACATTTACTAACATTAAACTTCTTTGCGTGGTCAAAAAATAATCTCACTGTGATAAAATTACAATTTTTGTTTTGAAAAATGTATTGGTCCTCTATCTGGTACCTGCCTTGTGTACAACACCAAAGTTTTACGGACTCTCGATTATCCGCCAGAGTCGGTGACCCATTGCAGAGGAGGAGGTAGATTCCTTCATTCTGACTCGACTGGTTGCATTTTAAACAGAATGCCATAACAACTCACTGCTCACACATGCATTGAACAAATTAGAACCTGCTGCAAGGCGGAAGCCGACAGACTATTTCTCTAGCTATGGAATCCATGAGTAAGGGCATCCTCTCAGAACAAGTTTACACAACTGAGAGTAGGAAACTGTTCTTCATTCAAAGCATCGTGAATCTTTTATATTCTTTACACAGAGAGTGGTAGATTCACAGTCAGAGTATGTTCAGATCAATAAACTCTCGGACAAAAATGTAAAGATTGATTGGCAAAAATTGATTGGCTGTCTTAGGGTAATGTATGCTCAGTTGGCATGTTCTTCTTGTAGATTCTCCATTTAATTAAACAAAATATTTTAGAAATATGATCAAATTTAGTGTGCCTTGTAATAAATTCATGTAAATACTCATTTTGAAGTCAGATGAAATTGAATTTGCGTTTATTTAAATCTTACATCCGTCCCAAAACATGGGAGAGTAAAAATCTTTGCATTATGACTTTGTTGCAATGTACGGACATGTGAAATTGTAAGTGACCATCACCATGGTCTCAGCCCAAAAAGTCGTCTGTTTTTGCCGTAGGTACTGCCTGACTGACTTGCCGAGAGAGAGAGAGAGAGTGTGTGAGTGTGTGTGTGTGTGTGTGTGTGTGTGTGTGTGTGTGTGTGTGTGTTGCTCTGGACTTTCAGCATCTGTAGAAATTCTTCTGTTTACAATTAGATATCTAATTGTTCACACATCTATTCATTCTAATTGAAATACCTAATGCATCATAACACGTAGAAACTTCCAGTATCAGTGGCATAATTTAAAACCAAAAAAGATGTTGCTGCTCTCTTAATGCTAATGATCAACAAAAAGATAGTTTGCTAGAAAAACGTCCAGGTTTCATTTTTCTTCAAGACTTGTCAAGTAGACAGCAATATTCTTCAAAACTCCATGTGTTACAAAAAGCCAATTAGAAATCCCTATACATCACCAAGTATTGCAAGCATCCAAACTGAATGTAATATATCATTTTCAATAGACAAATCAATCTAGAATTAAAATAGAAACCTAATGCTTTTATTTTAATTCAAAATCAGTGTTTTTCTGAAAGCCATTTTCCATTGATAAACCTTGGTAAAAGTCCAGTGACCTATCATGTGAAAAGTTAACTCCAAGGCATCAACAATGAACTGCTTTAGAACGGGAGCTTGTTCCAGCACCCCACAGTCCACTGCTCTTCACAATGCTGATGCATGACTGTGTCACAGGATTCACCTCAAACTGCCTTATCAAGTTTCTGGATGACGCAACAGTGGTTGGCCTTATCAACAACAATGATGAGTCAGAGTACAGAGAGGATGTGGAATAGCTGGTGGTGTGAACAACAACCTTTGTCTGAACATGGAGAAGACCAAAGAAATGATTGTGGACTTTAGGAAGGTGCAGATGAACCATTCCTCTCTGCACATACTTGGCTTCTCTGTAGAGAGAGTTAAGTGCACCAAGTTCCTGGGAGTTCACATCACAGATGACCTCACCTGGTGCCTTAATATCACCTCCCTGAAAAAGAAGTCTCAGTAGCGCCCCACTTCCTAAGAAGATCGAGGCAAGTGAGGCTTCCCTCCCCATCTTAACTGAATTTTACAGGAGCATCATTGAGAGTATCCTAACAAGCAGCAGCTCCATGATGCATAACAATAAGAATGGTCGTGATGGGGAACAGTTTCTTCCCTCAGGCCATTAGGCTTCTGAACTCCCTGCTGCATCACAATCGAAGTGTCATTGGTTAGTTTGCTCTGCACCTTACAATATCTAAAGTGCAAAGTGCACTTTATTTTGTTTATTTATGCCTAATTCATTTTGTAGATTTTATTCTTACTTTCCTAAATTGTGTGGTATGTGTACTACTGTGTTTTGCACCTCGGTCCAGAGAAATGTCTTGTTTGATGGTGTTAAAAGACAATAAACTTGACTTGATTTAACAATAGTTGATTTCAACTTGCTTAGCATAATGAGAAAATATAAACAAAATCCTTTTGTGAACTGGAAGTGGGTATATTTGATGGTCAGAACATTTGGAACAGTGGCTTCTATTTATACATTATGCATGGTATAGGCAGTGGATTTTAAATTCATTCCATGTATAGCCACACATTGGTCATCTCAGAAAACAATTAGTTATAGAATGTGTAGGACCACTTGAAATTTTATGTAGGCGCAAGTCCAAAACCGAATAAATTTTATTATCAAAGTACATATATATCACCATGTATAATCCTGAGTTTCACTTTCTTGTGGGCATAATCAACAAATCTATAGAATAGTAACTCAGAGAATAATAAGAACACAAAGGCTGTGTACAAGAAGGGCCGGAGTCGCCTCTACTTCCTGAGGAGACTGAGGTCCTTTGGAGTATGCAGGGCTCTCCTTCACGTGCTCTACCAGTCTGTTGTTGCCAGTACAATCTTCTATGTGGTGGTGTGCTGGGGCAATGGCATCAACACAGTGATGCCAACAGGCTCAACAAACTGACTAGAAAGGCTGGCTCTGTTATAGGAGTCAAACTGGACACTCTGGAGGTTGTGGTAGAACAAAGGACCCTATAGAAAATCCTGACAATTCTGGACAATGTTTCTCATCCTCAGCATGCCACCTTGGCTGAAGAGAGGAGCACTTTAGTAATAGACTAAGACAACTGCACTGCTCCAAAGAACGCTATATGAGGTCATTCTTACCCTCGGCCATCAAGCTCTATAAAGACTCAATCTATAGCTGGTGAAGTAACCTTGTAATCTTTGACTTATAAATCTTGTACCTCTTATTTTTAAGGTAACTTTTATTTTTTCTTACTTCTATTCTAATATTTGTATATCTGTACACTTGTAATGCCACAGTGACACTGTAACTTCACGGGATCAATAAAGTATCTATCTATCTAGAACAGAATCAATGAAACACCACCCAATTAGGGATTTCAACCAGAGTGCAGAAGACAACAAACTGTGCAAATGCAAAAAGAAGAAACAATAATATAAATAAATAAGCAAAAAATATTGAGAACATGAGATGAAGAGTCTTTGAATACTTACACATACACCATGTAAACTACATTGTGCAATAAGGACATTAGAGCAAACCTCTACAAAACACCATCGCAAATTCTCAGAAATAAGATGCACTTAATACTCATCATGTTCGTTCTATCAGCAGATGGTGTAGCAGTAGATCCCAATCCTAGAGGCAGTTCTCCTCATTGCTTTTGAGTAACACACTTTCAGGCTTGAGATCTCTGAGTAATATCATTGCCACGAAGATACTTCAGGTAGAGAGAATCATTGAATAAGTTACCTGTCAACCTTTATTTTTTAAATTTACAAAAAGCACTCAGTCCCATCTCCACAAAATTTTCATTTCCTGCATTCCACATGCTTTTTTGTATTTGAAAGCAAAGAATGCCACAGTATCAGCCCTTTTGGCTCATGTGTGTGTCAACCATGATGCCAGATGGAATTCCCTGCAGCCGATCCATAATCCCTCGATTCCCTGCATCCTTATAAAAGTCTGTTAACTGCCCTTATCATATCTGCTGTCACCATCATCCCGGCAGAACATTACCGACACTTACCGCCATGTAAAGTCCCATGCCTCTACTCTTGAACTACCTCCCCCTTCTTCTGAAAGCTATGCCCTTGAGTATTAGAGATTTCCATACCGGGGGAGAGATTCTGAACATCTGCCCCAGCTATCAAGTTGCCCTTTGGGCACGCACAATCCAAGTTGTCCAACCACTCCCTGTAGCAAATACTCTCGAATTCTGCACTCTCACCAAAGCCTCCACATCCTTCCTGTAATGGAGTGACCATAACTGCACGTAATACTCCACGTGAAGCCTAATCAGTTTTATAAAGCTGCAAGACCTTCACCCAGCACGCCCTGTAAAAGCTATGCCCTTCAACGTACAATATTCCAAAGAGATACGCAATAGACACAAGACCACAATTGTTCACCTTCCTCAAATAACCACACTCCCACCCAACCTGAGATTGCAGCTGCTGGGTTTGAACTGAAATTTAAAATAAAATAAGGAAAAAAAAAAATCAAAACATGTACGCAGCTAATTCAGAAGGCATTGGAAAGGCTTGCTTGCCAGACTGGGATGACATACTGTACTTCATTTTCTGAAGGATGTTACTGGACCCAATGAACCTTTATAACTAATCACTGTTCTCCACAAAAACTGCTGCATTCATCAAAATTCTCAGTTTGCAAGTGGTTTGCAATCTTGAAATATTCCACGTTCATAGCAAATGCCAGCAACAGTACGTCATGTGGTCCTTCAAGTCTAGTTCTTGTTCTCCTGATAAGCCTTTTATATCTAGAAATATAAGCACCTTCTTAAATATATTCAGAGTTTGACATCCACTGGGCTCTATGGCAGGAATTTCACAGGTTCAGTAACCCTTTCATTGGGACTTCTTAGACTGAATCAACCTTATTTCTTTCTATATGACATTTATGTCATTTCAGGAATCAGTCTGGTGAACCTCCGGTGCACTCTAATGCAAAGGGTAAGTGTAGGTGTGGAGACGAAATCTGCACACAACATTTGATGTGGTCTTACCGAATTGTTATTGCTTCTATACTTAAAAATCCTACGCAATACAGGCCGACACATTCCAGTGCCTTCTTAATTGCTTTCATGTACATGTTTGCTTTCAGCGATGTGCTCACAACCTCCAGGTGCTTTGTGTGCATTAAAATTTTCCAATCACTATGTAGGTAATACTTTGCCCTTCTATTCTTCTTACTCAAGTGGGACTATTTCACATTTAGCCATGTTATATGCATCCAACATGTACCTGTCCATTCACTGAACTTGACTGAATCTTTGAAGGTCCCTTTTGTGTTTTCTCTGATCCAGATGGTTTCACGTCATCAACAAATTTGAAAACCTTTGGTCCCCTCATTCAAATCATCATTGGTTTCATCAGACAGAATCAGTGCACTTTACAAGGGATAAAATAGTGTCTGACAAATTTACTCCATTCTTCATTGAAGTATCAGTGGTTAAAGGAATCAGCAGATGTAATATATTAGAATTTTCAAAAAAACTTTCCTCAAAGTGCCCCAAACTACGCAAGGGAACACACGGTTTTGGAGGTAACGTGGATAAAAGATTGACTAACCAGCGGGATGGAGCGAGAAACAGTGAGAAGGAATCGTTTTACAGGCTGGCAGTCTGTAGACAGTGGACTGCCACAGGGATTAGTACTGTCTCAGCACCTGCTTACAATCCATATTAATGATTTAAAGGTAGCAAATGATAGCCAAATTTGTGGAAAACAGAAAAAAACATGTCTGCAAAATGTGAACATTTCAAAATGCGCTGATAGGTTGAGAGTGGGACAGACTTTGGGAAATGCAGTATAACTGGAAAAAGGAATGACAAAACAGAATATTAATTAGATGGAGGAAGACTGCAAAGAACTACAGTGCTAAATGATTTGTGGGTCCTCATGCAAGCTGACACAAAACTAGCAAACAAGTGCGGCAGATAAAAAGCAAGGTAGCTGTATAAATGTTAAAGTCAAGTCTTCTAGATTTCAACTGACCCCAGTGTTATATCTTTCAGAGAGCATTTTAGATTTCCACAGAGTGGTGGTAAATTTTCCAAATTTCGCAGCTGTGATCCAATTTTAAATGCACTGCCTTTGTCCTGGAGGTAATGATAGCACTGTAGTTAGTTTATTAACCTGGAGGAACTGTTAGCACTGACAGAAGAAGGGGCAAATGTTACTGGTGCCTTAAAACCAGTTGTTTTGGACAGATGGGGTTCGTCAGCTCGTCTAGGAGAAGGAGAACTCTGACCTTGAACCTCTGCTGCCTTACAGCTGTACCCACTCATGGGGTAGGCTTCAGGAATAAACCCTGAGGGAAAAAACCAGAGCTGGTGACCCTAAGGCATTGCATTCAACATTGACTGGCAAATAACTGTGACACTGCTGGTCCAAAGCTGTATTGGTCTCAGCTGTTCCTTTGGGTTCATGAGATGCATGGAGAAAGGGAGCCTGGTACATGGGCAACAGCTTGTCCTCCATCTCGTACTGCCCTGGCTTGCATACATAGACAGGTAGGACACAACATCCATGGTCGGCCCTGACCAACGGACGCCTCACATTCCAGTCAATCATTTCCTTACTGAGGTGTGATGTCCAAAGCTTAATATAAATAAGGCACTGAACAAATGAAATACAACATCATCGTATTCCAGCCTTCTTAAGGTGAGACTATTTTATTAATCGTCTACTTACTAACAATGTACTGAATAAACATGTTTTCTGATGACCAGGTATGCAGGATATCATGAACACATGAGACTCTGCAGATGCTGGAAATCCACACACAAAATGCTGGAGGAACTCACCAGGTCAAGCAGCATCTATGGAGGGGTACGAACAGTCGATGTTTTGGGCCGAGACCCTTTATCAGGACTGGAAAGAAAGGGGGCAGAAGCCAGAATGAGAAGGTGGGGGAGGGAAAGTACAAGCTTGGAAGTGCTGGGTGGGTGGGGAGGGGGAGAAAGTAAAAAGCTGGGAGGTGACAGGTCGAAAAGGAAAGAATTGGAGAAGAAGGAATCTGATAGTAGAGGAAAGTGGACCATGGGAGAAAGGGAAGGAGAAGGACACCAGGGGGAGGTGATAGCTAGGATATCATGAATACTTGTATAGAATCCAATTAAATTGAGAGAATAGGGATTAGCTAGTGGTCAGCTACCTCGTTTCAGTAAAACTTCGAGGAATTTTATTGATAGTAATTAGTGCCCTTGGCCTCAATGGGAGGATGGAATCTGATTTTGTCTGTTCTTTCCAGCTCAGCAAAGCTACAGTGTGTGTGGAGAGCTATAAAGAATATCAGCTCAAATAACTCAGTTTTCCAGAAATCCAAAGACAAAAAGAATTTCATTCGTATTCATTAAAACAGGGAGATTATTTATTAAAACATGGAGGAGTATTCATTAAAACATGGACAACTTTGTTTTGCTACAGGCACTTATACAAACTGATTACTGGGAATGAGCGAAGAGGTGGATACCCTGTAGTTAAGTTGTTGAAAAAAAATTATAGGAGATACAAAGAGTGACCATCTCTCACTGTAGCAACAAAAAGACTTTGACACCCACTTCACATGCTGCTGATTGATAGCTTTGAGAGACCTAAACTACAAAATGGCTCTCATACCATGTCATGGGAAATATATATCCGGTACTCTTTTCTCATCTTCAATCCATCAGACAGCAGGCAAGCGATAAGACCATAAGATATAGGAGCAGATATAGGCCATTTGGCCCATCAAGTCTGCTCTGCAAAGTAAGTACAAAGTAAGGTAATAAAAACAAGTGGTTTCAAAATCGACACATACATTTCAAGTTTAAATGTACCATACTTGTCATCATCATTTGGGATTGTGAATTTCTTTGTGTCTCCTAGGTCCTTCAGACCTTCTAGTGGTGTAATGACAGTGCAAAATCAAGATCCTATATGAAGTTCACCAGTATGACCATTTGTTAGGAGGCCGATGGTATGTGATGGAATGGTATCAGAAGTCATGAAATCTATTTTCAGGTTTAAAAATTGGGTACTGCCAAAAAATCTTTATGCCAAATTATAATTGGTGGAATAAAGGAGTATCTTGGTAGATATAGTCAAGAGGAAGAGAATATGCAGCAAGGAATTTTTCAGTGGCTTATAAGGTAAGTGTGCCATGTAACGTGTACTATACATACTGCATATACAACAGGTCATATGTCAATGTGTGCACCAAAGAAGCGGTACAATCACATCAATGATCGTGTCTTTAGTTTGCCTTACTTCATCACTATCTCCTTGGACAGGTGATTAATCCACCCCATCCCTCCATGTCCCTAACCACCACAACTTTATCATTTCCTGTCAGTCACTTTATGCGTATGTAATCAATGTATATAAGCTATAGAGTCATAGAGCACTACGCACAGAAACAGGCCATTCAGCCCATCTAGTTTGTGCCGAACCATTTATCTGCCTAGTCCCATTGAGCTGCACATGGACTGTAGACTCCATACTCTTCCCATCCACGTACCTGTCTAAATTTCCCTTCAATGTTGAAATAGAACCTGCATCCAGCACTTGAACTAGCAGCTTATTTCACACTCTCACTACCTTATGATTGAAGTTCCCCCTCATGTTCCCCTTAAACATTTCACCTTTCACTCTTAACTCATGACCTCTCGTTCTAGTCTCACCCAGACTCAGTGGAAAATGCCTGCTTGCACTTACACCATCTATACCGCTCATAATTTTGTATATCTCTTTCAACTCTCCCCTAAATCTTGTAGGGAATAAAGTTCTAACTTTTTCAACCTATAACTCAGGTCCTCTAGACCCGGCAATATCCTTGTACGTTTTCTCTACTCCTTCAATCTTGTTTACATCTTTCTTGTAGGTAGGTGACCAAAATAGCAAATACTCCAAATTAGGCCTCATTAATATCTTGTATAACTTCAACATAACATACCATCCTCTGCACTCAATACTTTGCTTTAAGGAGGTCAACATGCCGAAAGCTTTCTTTACAACCCTATTTACCTGTGACACCACTTTCAAGGAATAATGGATCTGTATTCCTAGATCCCTCTGTTCTACCATATTCCCTAGTACCCTACCAAATGCCCTATAATTACAACTTGCCTCTTTCCTTCTGAGCCACAGAGCCAGAGACCTGACTGTGACTTTCCTCTGGTAGGTTATTCCCTCCAACAGTATCCAAAATGGTGTACCTGTTGTTGATGGGAGTGGCCTCAGGGGTACTCCGCACTGGCTGCCGATCTTCTTTTCCCTCCTGATGGCCATCCACTTTCCTGTGTCCTGCACCTTGGGTGTAACTACCTCCCTGTATGTCCTGATTATCAACCCCTCAGCCTCCCGAATGATCCAGAGTTCATCCAGTTCCAGCTCCAACTCCTTAACCCGGTCTGTTAGAAACTGCAGCTGGACGCACTTCTTGCAAGTGAAGTCATCAGGGACACTGCCTTTCCACATCCCGCAAGAGGAGCATTTCACTACCCTGCCTGGCATTCCTACTACTCTAAAGATGCAATAAGAAAGAAAGAATAAATAATTTAAAAAATCTACCTATGGCCTACACCTCTCCTCACCAAAGCCTCGATGAGCCCATGCCTCAACTCTCCACTCTAACACTAGCCCACTTACACAATAGCCACTCCACTTAAACTTAACTTTTTTCTATTGGATCTTGCCAAGTGCCTAATTATGTGAAATCCAATGTCTCCTTGGGAACTATAGTGCACAAAATGTACTGACTGCCCTGCTTGCTTTTTTAAAACTCTCTCTCTCCCTCTATGCAATCCAATTTCTCCTCGAGAACTGTGCCACGCAAAATGTTGCTAAGACTTTTGCCCAATTTCATGATTTTTTTGTGCAACTCCAAAGAGGCACTTGTACTATATACTGCATATTTAGTAAGCTAAAAAGAGGTTCTAACCCAATTTCTCCACATTCAATTCTTTGTTTCCTAACGTAGTAGATTGAGTAATTAACAGACTGACAACTGGGAGATGTGAGTGAGTCCGGTGTCAAACCATGTGCAGAGAGAAGAGGAAAATACGAGAATGGAAGAATTTCCTTCTTAAAATTCGGCATGTAAGATATATTCAGCAATACATAACCTGAAACAAGTCCTCATTTTTAACTGTTCACTTTCAGGACAAGGGAAATTAATTGTAAACATTTATGAATTATCACAAGCACATTTATTATTTTGTACTTGCACTCATGAATTATGTTAACTTATCACAAAACACAATGTACAAATCTACTAGACATGAAAATCACTGATGGTAGTTAATGTTTTCATAAGTGCCACAAGAGACTGAACCAAAGTTACATGGTAATTTCCTAGCTACAAGGAAACTGTTCACATTAAAAAAAAACTCTTTGTGAGTGTGGCAGAGCAAAAAGAGGTGTCAAGATTACCAGTTAGGTTTACCATAAAAATTTCAAATGCAGAGCGAGGCCATTCAGTCTGTTGTGTCCATATTGGCCAAGGTAAATTGCCAAGTTCAAAGGCTAGTTCTTGGTTCATAACTTTGCAAATGTAGCACTTTATGGGGTCACCTTCCATTGCCTGCAGCCTAAGCAGGTTTCCCAGTGCTCTGCTTATAGATTTATTTATTTATTTTAGCAATACAGTGTGGAGTGTCGGCCATTTTGGCCCTTTGAGCCGTGCTGTGCCAGCAACCCCACAGCCCTAACCTAATCACCGGTCAATTTACAACGATCAATTAACCATCTGTTGCTCTATCCAGTCCCACTTGCCTGCACCAGGATCATAGCCCTCCACAGCCCTGCCACCCATCAACTTATCCAAACTTCTCTTAAATGATCCAATCAAATCCACAGCTCACTCACTCCACGCTCGGGCCACCTTCCTAGAGATCTAATGATGACCACAGTGCTGATCAGCCAACACCTTACTGGTTATTGCTGTTGAAGGGGTCTCGGTGAGTTGCTGCGGTGCCTCCGGTAGACGGTACAAACTGCTGCTATGGTGAAGTGAGTGAATGGTTGTGGATGGATGAGGTGTCTATCAGGCAGGATGCGTTCACCCTCTTAACTGTTCTTGGAGCTGCACACATCCACTCAAGTGATTTACTACAAGACTGGATGAGGTACTGTACCAAAAATCAACCACGTCTGCAAAACACGCTCACTTAGTAGGTCGTTTAGCTGGAAGTGGTCCTTCTCCAAAAACATCCAATCCTCAACTGATTGTGTTCACCATTTCTGTCCGCCACCATATCACAAAACAGCCATGAATTCAAACCCAATCGGTCCCCTCATTGGATCTTTGAAACCAACTCAGATGACTGATGACACTCTCCTCTTTCCCTGCCTCCTCCTGCACTGCACCCTCTCTCTAATCCCCCCACCTCTAGGACCCATTACCCAATGGCTTTCTTCCCCTTGCCTTGGTTGGAGTGAGCAATGCACAACCTCTAGAGGCCTACATGTGAGCCTTGTGAGGAGGGGGCTACAAGAGGGATGGGGGGGGGTGAAGATCATTCAACTAAGCACCTGGTGTTCTTTTCCATCATGTAAGCCAGGTCTCTGTTCATCATCATGTTCAGATGGCAACACTACTAACTTCAGTCTAATATTTTAATGGGAAGTGGAATTCACCCATCTGACCTGTAGACTCCTGAATTCACAATAGCCTGACTTGTAAGCTCCTGAACTCAAATTTCCTGACTTGTAAACTCCTGAACCCACAACTATCTGACTGTAGATTCTTGAATAAACAACCATCTAACTTGTAAACTATAACAATAGCTACTGAGTTTTATCCAGCATTGTAATGAAGATAACAGCTTGTAAACTCTTTTAAGAAGTTAGCAAGAGAATTACTTCTAACAACAAATAACCTCTGATGTACGGCTCAAATTATCTCTCAGCAGCAGACTTGCTGATGTGCAGTCAGCTGTGATGAAGGTCAGGCAATTTAATTGAAAGGTTCATCCCAGCCTATTCAAACTGTACATCTACCTTCAATTACTCACAGTGATTCCACAAATCCAATATCTGCCAGGACGGCCACCACTCTCTACTGGGGCACCACCTCGCCAAAGAGGTTGAGAGATAATTAAGAAATGGTTTCAAGTTCAAATGTTTGCATGACTTAATTATCTATATTCAGACTGCAATATTGCGATGGTCACACTGTATTCCTTTCCATTTGCCTCAGGAGATGCAGAGATTCCTTTGGCCAGAGCTTTGCTGTATCTAATTTGGCTGCTACACAGAGTTACTGAAGGTTTGTGATCCTCAGTGAAATACCTGTTGCTGCTTATCACAGTATGTGAAAAGAGAGGGCTTCTGTTGACATTGTTTGGGATTGTGATGATCAGAATGTTTTGTCATAAGCTCTTAGTGGGATCTACTTGTGCAGAATGAAATTTCTTAGTACTTCAGATTCAGGTTCATTTATTTATGACAAAACCAACTCAACCTAAGGACGTGCAGGGGGCAGCCTCTAGGTGTTGTCACACATTCCAGGGTCAACAGAGCATGCCCACAATGTTCAGCAGAACAACACAAACAACAACAACAAAACAACAACTGCTAAACAAGCCCCTTTCCCGCCCACTCACTCACACATACACAGACAGGCCTTCAACCCCACTCACACCAACAATAACAACAAAACAACAACTGCTAAACAAGCCCCTTTCCCGCCCACTCACTCACACATACACAGACAGGCCTTCAACCCCACTCACACCAACAATAACTACAAAACAACAACTGCTAAACAAGCCCCTTTCCCGCCCACTCACTCACACATACATAGACAGACAGGCTTTCAACCCCACTCACACCAACAACAACAAAACAACAACTGAAAAACAAGCCCCTTTCCTGCCCACTCACACACACACACACAGACAGGCCTTCAACCCCACTCACACCAACAACAACAAAACAACAACTGAAAAACAAGCCCCTTTCCTGCCCACTCACACACACACACACAGACAGGCCTTCAACCCCACTCACAACAACATCAACAACTGAAAAACAAGCCCCTTTCCCGCCCACTCACACACACATACAGACAGACAGGCCTTCAACCCCACTCACAACAACAACATCAACAAAACAACAACTGAAAAACAAGCCCCTTTCCTGCTCACTCACTCACACATACAGACAGACAGGCCTTCAACCCCACTCACAACAACAATAACAACAAAACAACAACTGAAAAACAAGCCCCTTTCCTGCCCACTCACACACACACACACACACACACAGACAGGCTTTCAACCCCACTCACAACAACATCAACAACTGAAAAACAAGCCCCTTTCAACCCCACTCACAAACACATACAGACAGACAGGCCTTCAACCCCACTCACAACAACATCAACAACTGAAAAACAAGCCCCTTTCCTGCCCACTCACTCACACATACAGACAGACAGGCCTTCAACCCCACTCACAACAACAATAACAACAAAACAGCAACTGAAAAACAAGCCCCTTTCCCGCCCACTCACACACACAGACCTTCAACCCCACTCGCAACAACAACAACTGCAACCTCAGGGCATGCTGCCTCCAGAGGCCTTGGCCCTGGACTCTCAGAACCACTGGCGTTGGAAATGGTCCATTAATACCTGGCATCCTGAGGTGAATTTAGCTCATACTCCCTATTCAGTAGAATGGCAGATGACTAAGACCAGAAGTGATTATATACCACCAGCTATGATTAGTGTTATTGAGCCTCCCACTATTAACATCCTGAGGTAAATATTGGCCAGAAAGTTAATGAATTAACTGCTTTAACAAATAATTGGTGATTAAGACAGAAAGTGACCATCTTCAATAAAAGAGAACAATACAAAAATCTAGCTAACTTATTGTAGTTGTTCATCTCACTGTCTTTTCAAAGACTTCCCACCATCGGGCGCCAGGGTAGCCTAGTGGTTAGCGTGACGCTGTTATTTACCGCTTCAGGCGTTCGGATTTAGGAGTTCAGCTCCTGGCACTGTCTGTAAGGATTTTCTACGCTCCCCCCATGAACACGTGGTTTTCCTCCGGGTGCTCTGGTTTCCTCCCACAGTCCAAAGGCACACCAGTTCGTAGGTTAATTGGTCTTTGAAGTTGTCCTGTGATTAGGCTAATATTAAATAGGTGGGCTGCCGGGAGGTGCAGTTAGTTGGGATGGAGGGGTCTGTGCCGCACTCTATCTCGAAATAAAATAAAGACACAAGGCAGGAATGTGATGGAATACTCTCCACTACCTGGATGAGTGCAGTTCCAGAAAGTTGCAGTTCCATCCAGGACAAAGCACTCATCTTGACTGACACCTTACCCAGCTTTCAATACCTCTACCACCACTGCAATGTCTGAGCCATCTACAGTATCAACAGGGTGTCACAAATGGAGCCTCTCAGACATGTAAACTTGACCATTGAGACAGTGAAACTCTGTCAGCAAGTCAGGCAGCATCTGTGTAGAAACAGAGTGAAATGTTCAAAGGTGGAAGTACAAAGTAAATTCATTATCAAAGTACCATATACAACGCTGAGTTTGTTCTCTTGTGGGTATACTCAGCAAATCTAAGAAACAGTAGAATCAATGCAAGATCGCACTCAACAGGACGGATAAACAACTAATGTGAAAAAGACAACAAACTGTGCAAATATGGGGGATGATTACTTGTCAGATAGTTTTGATTAAAGGTTCTCATTCTGAACCATTGTGTCTGTTTCTCTCCCCATAGATGCTGCATGACCTACTGGGTATTTCCAGCAATTTCTGCTTTCATTATATTTGCAGCTAAACAGATCTTCCGGCCTTTCCCCCATGGCTATTTGAATAGTGATTCTGCTGTGGTTCCTGCACTACAGTCCTTTAGCAGCTGTAAAGAGACATGCTTTGGTTGTTCATGTTTCTGAAGTGGAGCCTCATGCATTTGTATTGAGAATGAGTTCAATGCCAAAAGCGAATTAAACAGGGTTCAGCCATCCACTTGTTTTTAGCATAATTTAGAAACTACTGAGTCTAATGTTTATCGGTCTGGTTTACACCAGCCAGGGACTCCACAAATTAAATATTTCTCAATCTGCTTCAGTCCCTGAAGAAAATGAGCGCAATTCTCTTTTTCAGAGAACACCTGTCAAAATCTTACAGTTTCATCTTGACCATTATCTCAGGCAGACACTGATCCTGGTGAACTTTATCTGGAATGGGATTAGATTATGAGGACACACAGTCCTCTTTTATTGTCATTTAGTAAAGCATGCATTAAGAAATGATACAATATTCCTCCGGTGTGACATCAGAGAAACACAGGACAGACCAAGACTGAAAAACTGACAAAAACCACATAATTATAACATATAGTTACAACAGTGCAAGCAATACTGTAACTTGATGAAGAACAGGCCATGGGCACGGTAAAAAAAGTTCAAAGTTTCTCGAAAGTCCCACATCTCACGCAGACGGGAGAAGGAAGAAAACTCTCCCTGCCATGCCCGACCACAGTCCGACTCTGAGTCGTCTGAAAACTTCAGGCCTCCGACACCGAGCACTGAGTACCATCTCTGCTGAACACTTCGACCCCAGCCCCGGCCGCCAGCCGCAGGCAAAGCCGAGGATTTGGGGCCTTCCCTCCGGAGATTCTTGATCGCACAGTAGCAGCGGCAGCGAACCGGGCATTTCGGAAGTTTCTCCAGATGTTCCTCCGTGCTTCTCACGGATAAAGGATCACAGGAGACACACAAAGCAGCAGATGCTGGAATCTGGAGCAATAAACAATTTGATGGAGGAACTCATAATAAACCTTTACACTCTCTCATTAAACCTTCCTGCTCTCACATTAAATCGATCCCTATCACATTAAACCTTTACATGCTCTCATTAAACCTTTCCCCTCTCACAGTAAACCTTTACCCTCTCATATTAAACTTTTCCCCTCTCACAGTAAACCTTTCCCCTCATTAAATCTATCCCCTCTCACATTAAACCTTTACACTCTCTCATTCAACCTTTCCCCTCGAGTCCTGACAACAATCCTGTGAATCTTCTTTGCAGTCTTTCCAACTTAAAGTAATTTTCCATATAACAGTGTAAACAAAGCTGTCCACAAAATGCCAGGTGCAACCTTGCCAATGTCTTCTACAACTGCAATGTAATGTCTTAATTTCAGTACTCAGTGCCCAGACTGATGAAAGTCAGTGTGCCAAACGCCTTCTTCAACCCTGTGTCTACCTGTGGCATTGCTTTTAGGAAACAAGATAACTGTGTATCTATAGAGGGAAAGGTATTGTTGACATTTTGGGTCAGAACTCTGAAAGATCACAGATCGCATTGGTTAATGGTTAATACTGTCTGCATTAAATTCCATCTGCCATTTTTCCAACTGGTCCAGATCCCGCTGCAAGCTTTGATAGTCTTCCTAGCTCTCCACTACAGCTCCAATCTTGTTGTCATCTGCAAATTTGCATCTGTAGAAATTTGCAAGTGTCTTTGGTGACGTACCAAATCTCCTCAAACTCCTAATGGAGCAGTCACTGATGCTCCTTCTTTGTGCTTGCATCAATATGTGGGCCCAGGATAGATCCTCTCAGATGCTGATGCCCAGGAACTTGAAGCTGTTCACCCTTTGCACTCTGACCCCTCAATGAGGACTAGTGTGCCTTCTCCTGACTTCACCTTCCTGAGGCCCCTGATCACTTCCTTGGTCTTGCTGATGTTGAGTGCAAGGTTTGTTTTCAAAATGGAACTTAGCTTTATTTGTCACATGTACAGTCAGCGTGGCTATCCCTCGAGGTCGAGGATGATGGTCTTCATTCTGAAGAAGTGGCCCACAGAGTGAAGACGCCTGTGCGTGTATTTGTTTAATGTGTACTTGATGTTGCACTCCAAGAAGCACACGACACTTCACAAATCAACCAATTCATTCCAATTGCATGGAAACCACGATGATTGGAGCTGATGGTTTTGTTGCAGCCTTCATCGGCCTTCACAGCCATTGAGTTCAAAGTATCTTCATCCGCCTGTTCCACCACTGAGGTCTTGGTTGGATTGTTCTTTGTCAGGGACCTCACCCTCGACCTTACCGCCATGGGTGACCCTACCAGGAGCATAGCTCCAGACGGCATCGCTCTCGGGATCACAGGACCACACAAGCTTCTCCACCATGACAAGGTGACAATCCACAGTACACCAAAACATTGAAACACGTAAAATATGTCATCTTGCGTCAATGGCCTTCACAACCTGAGGATTGTTCTGGGGCAGTCCACAGTCTTGCCATGATTCCGGCCCCACGTAGCATGCCCACAACTTATTAACCATAACCAGGATGTCCTTGGAACATGGGAGGAAACCGGACCACCCAAAGGCAACCTACGTGGTCATGGGGAGAATGTATAAACTCCTTACAGACGGCGGCGGGAATTGAACCTCAATCTGTCATCAGCGCCGCTGTAAAGTGATTGTACTGAACGTTATGCTCCTGTGCTGCCCTTAGTGTTTTTGGCTCCAAGTTTGTGGTCCCCTGGAGTGGAAGGTACGATGGAGGGCTCGTGTAAGTAGAATAGTGTCACTGAAATTTCTATTAAAATTTACAAGGAGCTGTGAGATATTTTCCCGGCTTTAATAGAGTACATTTAACTATTCTACAGTGGCATAGAAGTCAAGGTAATTGCCAAGAAACCTTTGCAGACTAAATTAGTACATTAGGTACTGCGGAAGATATTACTGCAAAACAAATCTCATCCTACATCAGTCCCACGCGGGTCAGTGAACTTGAAACATAATAATCATACAACCTTACCATTCAATATTCTCCAGGTACAGTGACAGAGAGAGTGGGAGGGAGATCTGTGAAATAAATGGCAGCTATTTGGAAGTTTAATTTATTAAAATAGAAGGTATGGTGGGTCAGCAGATTTGCACATAAGAATTGTAATTTCTGTAAATTGGAACTCTAACCTTATGCAATTAGATGAAGGGATGTTTAATATTAACAGAGAATGCCCAGCAAATAATTCTTCTTCTCTGTCAGATCATTGGAAAGGACTCCAGAACATCACAGAACTTCACAGAACTTACAAACTTTAACAGAAAATAGAGTGGCAACCAACTACTTAAATGAGCTCTCCATTTTACATCCCCCGACTCAAAGGAACTTTGAAATGACTGTAAATTCAGGGCCCGAAGTAGAAAGGGTGGCGTTTCCATTCTCTTCTGACTGTTTTGCCCAGTGTTTCCAGCCCAGGCTCTCTACAAATTGTGCTTACTTTCATTAGGGACAGAAGCAGGTTGGGAAATTTCAAGGTAATTGGAGGAAAGTAAAGGGGGAATTCGGGAGAAGTTTTTTTGCCTAGGGTGGTAGGTGCATAGAATGCCCTGTTAGGGGTGGTGATAGAGGCAGATATGTTATCAGACTCTTAGATAGGCACATGGATGATAAAAAAATGCAGGGCTATGTGTCTGGGGTAGGAGATCTTAGAATACATTAAAAGGTCAGGCGCTGAATGGCCTGTACTGTGCTGAAATGTTCTTTGTTCTGTTTAAGTATTTAATTTGCTGAGCATTTCACCAGTATAAAACAATGAAGCTAATAACTTCCTTGTAAAAACTGCATGGTGCAGGTTCACGGGTCATGCACTGGCACCTCTAGTAGAGCCGGGGCCTTCGAGTTCTCGCGACCCAGGTTCAGTCCTGCCCTCTGATGCTGACTGTGTGGAGTGAGTTTGCACCTTCTCCCTGTGACAGTGTGGGGTTCCACAGTTTCCTCCCTCATCCCAGTGATGTGGGGTGGTAGGTGAATTCCCCACTGCTTTTTATTAACTAAAATAATATTTATTCATAATAAAATGTTTGCAATAGTAAATCGTGCAATGCCTTCACAGTCTTACATTTGTAGACAATGTCTTTCATGTTAAATTACATTGTTTAAAACCAAAAGCACTCATGCGGCCCCCTGGGGTAGTACGCGACTGTAATAATTGAGGGCTCCCTCACCAGTAGTGGAAGAACACGATGCTGTGGTCCTCCCCCACCTAGCCCTGGCTGGCGCAGACTTGGTGGGCTGAAGGGTCTGTTTTGTGGTGTTTGTCTTTCTGATACTATAGTCTGTATGTCTCTCTCCTTGCATTTGCAATAGCTGCACAAAGTTTTAAGGAAAGCTTGCATACTGTGTTTCCAACGAGTCAAGTGATGTACGAATAGGGAAGATCACTTAACCCAGTTACGCACCGAGAATTTCAGTTCCTGCTACAGATACAGTGATCCACACTACCACCATCATATACAGGAGATACTGCAGATGCTGGAGGAACTGAAGGGTCTCGGCCCAATGTGTTGACTCTTTGTTCCCACCTCTCTGATTTTCTGAGTCCTTTAGCATTTTGTGTGTGTTTTTTATTATATTTACATTACACAGAATATTGAACAGTACACCCAGTACAGGCCCTTCAGCCCATGAAGTTGTGCTGACCCTTTAATCCTTCCCTCAAACATAGCCCTGCATGTTTCATTTATCCATATGTTTATCTAAAAGTCTCTTAAATGTCCCTAACGTATCTGCCCCTACCAGCACTCCTGGCAGCATGTTCTACACACTTATCACTCTGTGTGTAAAAAACTATCTCTGACATCTCCCTTGTACTTTCCTCCAATCACATTAAGATTATGCCCCCCCCATCCCATTTATACTTTATACTTTATTGTCGCCAAACAATTGATACTAAAACGTACAATCATCACAGCGATATTTGATTCTGCACTTCCCGCTCCCTGGATTACAAATCGATAGTAAATATTAAAAATTTAAATTATAAATCATATATAGAAAATATAAAAATGGAAAGTAAGGTAGTGCAAAAAAACTGAGAAGCAGGTCTGGATATTTGGAGGGTACGGCCCAGATCCGGGTCAGGATCTGTTCAGCAGTCTTATCACAATTGGAAAGAAGCTGTTCCCAAATCTGGCCGTACGAGCCTTCAAGCTCCTGAGCCTTCTCCTAGAGGGAAGAGGGACGAAAAGTGGGTTTAGCCATTTAGCCATTTCTGTCCTGGGAAAAAGACTTTCTCCACTACATCTCATCATCTTGTACACCTCTATGACTCTGTTATCCAGCTGGATCACAGTGCATCCAGACACTTGCATTCCAGGTTAATTAAACCCAAAAGTGTAATGTTAGAAAGTTCTACCTGCGGAGGGATGAAAAGGAGGTTTACCGATTTATATATAAAAAAAAGCATTTGAAGAAAACGCTATGCAAAGGAGGGGCAGGCAGGACACAGGACAGACAAGGTGAGAAATGCGCAACGATTAGAAGCTGAAGACATGAACTGTTAAGAGTGGAATTAGTAGTGAGTATCTTTACTCTACTAACTTGAAATCCTCAGGGTGAAACCCCTGGAGGAGAGACAATAGCGACAAAAGATTTATTGAAGCTACAGCTAACACAACAATACTGGCAGAGACCAAGGTCCAAGTCCCCTACCGTGTAGTCTGGAATCGGTTCTGCAAAATCATACCAAGGCATTTGGTCAAGTTTTTGTACAAGTTTGTGTTTGACTTACTGTGAATGATCAACTATTTCATCCAACGAACCAAGATGGCGAGCGGCCCAGATGAAGAACCAACGCGGAAATGATATGTGGACACAGAGGATTTAATAAGGTTGGATTTATAAATTTATTTTCATTCGAAGAATTTGAATTTAATTTTCTACGAGAAATGGTTATTTTTGCACAGACTTTGACAAGTTACTGAATGAGATTTACTTTGTTTAAGCTTCAGAGGAGAGGTGGAGGGAGAAGTGGTGAGATCAAATGGAACATCTGTGACCAAGAGCAACAGAATGACTAATTCACCAGAAAGTTTGACACAAGAGACTGCAGCTGTTGGAAGTTGGAGTCAAAATACAAATTACTAGAGAAACCCACGCAGGGAGCTCTCCTCTGATGAACCCTTCTCATGTCTCAAACACTCCTCTTCTTTTAGGCATGCCCTTCTTCAAGGACATCTCCAAGAGGTGTGGCATTCATCATTAATGGACCCTCAGCATTTAGGACATACTCTTTTCTTGATATTACCATCATGAAGGAGGTACAGGAGTCTGAAGACTTACTGTTCATTTATTCAGTAAGAGCTTCTTCCGCTATTTATCAGATTTCTGAACAGTCCATGAACCCATGTATAGTTCCTTGTTATTTCTTTGTTTGCACTATTTATTAATTGGTGTGATTTATAGACATTTTGTCATTGCACTGTACTGCTTCCACAAATCAATAAACTCTATGACATATAAGTCAGTGATAATGAATATGATTCTGCTTTTGCCCTTTACCTTCTCTTGTCCTTTTTGTTTCAATTGTCAATGATATAGGATCATGAGGTGACACAGAAGCATGGTGGTTAGGGTAATGTCATTACAGCACCAGTGATCCTTGTTCAGTTCCGCCGCTGTCTGTAAGGAGATGTAGGATCCCTCGTGATTTCCTCCAGAAGCTCCGGTTTCCTCCCACATTCCAAAGGTGTACAGGTCAGTAGGTTAATTGGGTGTATTTTGGCAGCACGGGTTCGTTGGGCAGGAAGTGCCTGTTACCATGCTGTATCTCTAAGTAAAGACTCAACCTAAAATGTTGACAATCCCTTGGTCTGCACAGATGCTGCCTGGTCCATTGATTCTATCTGGCAGTTTGCTTTTCACTCTGTGGGAAGGTTACCTGAAATATTAACTCTGCTTCTAATTCTCCAAATTTTGCCGGACCCAAAAGCCTATTATTTCCTGCCTTCGCTGTTACCAGACCAGTGCGCACTGTTACACAGAAGTAGCTTGTGTCCAGGAGCAACAAACGCTGGCTTTGGGGTCTGCATGCATGTTCAATAAGAAATAAATATAAAGAGCATGGCTGTTTACCCTCTCACACGATGAGTCTGGTAGAGTATCTGGCGAAGAGCAGAAAAGATTTCACTGGTGCCCTGACTAACATATCTTTTGATCAGCACTCTAACACTCAAAAACTTAAAGTCTTGATGTCTATCAGGTGAGATAATTAAGGATATAAAAATCCATAGATACCTTCTGGAGGAAGACCCAGGAGAGTTATTCCCAGTGTCCTGGCCAATATTTATCGCTCAATCAATCGTTTATCTGATCAATATTTGATCTGCTCATAGTCACACTGCTGCTTGTGAGAGTTGTGAAGGCAAGTCCTGAGGTTATCAAAGGTGTTAGGCAAATGCAATACTTTCCCTCTTTACATCTGTCCACTTAGACATTTCGGAAACTATGAGTATGGACCTGTTAATGCCTCAACTGCTGCTCCTGCACTGGTATTCTGCACGGAATTGCTTAGTAATTTATGTGAATTTAAGAAAAGAAGCACAAAAGGGTATCTTTAACAATACACGTTGTCTTCTTATCTTGAACTGGAAGATGTTGAATGGAAATTCTTTTGTGCAAAGTCATGTGGAGAGCAATATTCTAAATGAGATCTATTTGACGGAACCTCAAGAGAAATAACATTCATTATCTTTATCAAAGTAGGAGCAGTCCTTGATATCACAGAGGAATAAAAGCTTTTCAGATTTTGAATCACATTTTAGGACAACACTTGACTGTATGAACATTTTGCAGAAAACCTTCCTGTCAGAGCTGAAATGGTCAATGATGGCTGACGTTATGGCAACTCGTAGATGTTTTCATGCAGTCTAAAAAAGCTATCCCGAATTCTCAACTCAAGAAATATAAGAGTGCTCAAAGAAGTTCATGTATTTTACCAGCAGAACTCAAAGGCTTCACTGTGCCCCACTGTCTCCATGTCTTTCAGGTAAGAAAATTAAGGACACAAAAATCCATAGGTACCTTCTGGAGGGAGACCCAGGTGAGTTATTCCAGCGTCCTGGCCAATAGTCATGACTCAGTCAATGGTTTTCTGATCATTAGTGGATTGCTCTTGGTGCAAATTAACTGCCATATTTTAATGGTGACTACATGTAGTAAAAGAAGTTTTTTTTTCTTTTTAAGACAGCATTGGTGAAGCACAGTGAGGACTTAAACAACAATTAACTACTTTATTAATGACACTTTTCTCAAAAACGATCACGGCAATCAGTAGTATGTAACTTTACTTTTGAGGTTGAGCTTTCGAACCGCCTGTACGACCTGGCGTTTTTGCAGTGTGAACTGGTCTCGAGAGGCAGGGCAGTTGTGGCATGGTGTGTATGGGTCCAATGAGAGGGTGGGCTTGGTGGAGATTCAAAGCTGCAGAACTGGGGTGAGGGGCCTGGGCCCGAGCCCGAGTGTGAGGGACAAACTGAGATTTGACTAATTTAAGTACAGGGCTCCATAGGAAAAGTTGGGTATAGGCTGAATCAAGGCAGCGAATCATCGGCCTCTTAGCATATCGAAGCGTCAGGGCCCAGGTCCAAGAGTGAGGAATGACCACTGCTTGGTCGAATTAAGTTTCAGGCCAGGTTGAAAAGTTCAGGGTGTCGGGGCTGGGGACGAGGGATCATCTCGCTGCTCCGCAAGGTTTACTCGTCTCTGGGCTGAACTGAGGCCGTGGTGTGCAGCTGATGGGCTCCTGAAGCGGCCGTGTCCGGCCTCGTGGCTGTGGATTCAGATGGCGGACAGCAGGGCTCCAGGCACAGGTCTTTGATTATGTTGGCTGTTTCCTTGAAGTAGCAGGAAATGTAGACAGAATCCGTGGAAGAGAGACTGATGGCCTGGGCTGGGTCCACAACTCTCTACTGATAGAATTCGATCTAGAAGCCTATTGTTTAGACCTAACAAAGTACTGGGAAAAAGTATATAACGTATAAATTATTTCACAAATGCTCTCCTTGTCAGAGCTCAGGCATTATTACATCTTTGCTTTCCTTCAAATGGAGTAATACTTGTACAGTTGAAAAGGCAACTTTGAGACAAGATTGCTTTTCTTTTCAGAACTGAAAATTGGTTCCTTGATTGGTGGTGCCAGTCCTGCTCGTTGTACTCCTGAAAGTCCTGGCTTTTTTCATCAGTCTGACAGTATGTTGTGTTGTCTTGGTCCTTTCCTTATTTGCTTTCTCCCAAGTGCAAGGACAAATGGGATTGCTGTAAATGCTCACATGTTCCTGAACTTCCTTCAAAGGAGGAAATCTCTGAAGGTTACCCAGCGTAAGCTTCAGTGATCACCTGTCACGGTCCTGTTCTTGCCACTGTCTGCAAGGAGTTTGTAGTTCTTCTGGGCTTTCTTTGGCTGCTCCAGTTCCCGCCCACTTTCGAAAGATATACATTTGGGATCACTGAACTGTGGGTATGCTACGTTGACACTGGAAATGTGGTGACACTTGTGAACTGCACTCAGTACAACCCTCAGACAGTGTTGGTCATTGACAATACAGCACAGGAACAGACCCTTCAGCCCATAACATACGTGCTGACAACGGACCCAGATGTCATAGGAACGTGGGAAGAAACCGGAGCATCTGGGGGAAACCCGAGTGGTCACGGGGAGATTGTACAATCTCCTTGCAGACAGCAATGGAGTTGAACCTGAACTGCTGGAGCTGTGGTAACATTACGCTAACTGCTACACCAGCATGTTGCCCCCTACGGTCTACAGCGTGGAGATGCCAAGGACATCTCCTAATAACCTCCCCCTCTCACCTTAGACTTATACGCTCTCCTATTTGATCTACCTTGCAAAAGAGATTCCGACTGGCCACCCTGTATAATTTTAAAATCTGATTGTCTCTCATAATTTTATAAACTCCTGCTAGGTCTCTCGTCAGCATCCGATGCTTCAGAGAACAGAATCCAAATCTATCCAACCTCACTTTATGAAAGATTGTTTTAATCCAAACAGCATCCTGGTGAACATACACTCAGTGGCCACTTTATTAGATATTCCCCTGCACATGCTTGTTAATGCAAATATCTAATCAGCCAATCATGTGGCGGCAACTCAGTGCATAAAAGCATGCAGACATGGTCAAGAGGTCCAGTTGTTGTTCAGACCAAACATTAGAACGGGGAAGAAATGTGGTCTAAATGACTTTGACTGTGGAATGATTGTTGGTACCAGATGGGATGGTTTGTGTATCTCAGAAATTGCTGATCCAGGATTTTCACAGATAGCAGTCTCTAGAGTCTACAGAACTGGTGTGAAAAACGAAAAAACATCCAGTGAGCAGCAGTTTTGTGGGTGAAAAAACCTTATTAATGGTGTTGGAGAGGTCAGAGGAGAATGGCCAGACTGGTTCAAGCTGATAGGAGAGTGACAGTAACTCAAATAACTATGCATTACAACAGTGACATGCAGAAGAGCATCTCCGAATACACTTGTCGATCCTTGAAATGGATGGGCTAGAGCAGCAGAGGGTCATGAACATCCAGCCAGTGACCACTTTATTAGTTCCAGGAGGAACACGCTGAGTGTATTCTATGCCCTCTCCACGGCCTTCACATCCTTCCTGTTAGTTGTGCTCTGTGGTGGGGAGAGCTTTTCCCGTGATGGACTGGGCTGTATCCACTAAATTTTTGAGGATTTTCCAATCAAGGGCATCGGTGTTTCCATACCAGGTTGTGATGCAACCAGTCAATACACTCTCCACCACACATCTGCAAATGTTTGTCAGAGTTTTAGATGTTGTGCTGAATCTTTGCAAATTTATAAGGAAGAAAAGGTACTGTCACTATTTCTTTGTAATTGCATTTACGTGCTGGGCCCAGCACAGGTCCTCTGAAATGAGAACACTGAGGAATTTATAGTTGCTGACCCTCTCCACCTCTGATGCCCAGGTGAGGACTGGCTCATGATGGATGCTGCCTTTGAAGTTGTCCTGGATGTTGGCAAGGCCAGAGTCCATGATGGAGCTGAATGGGTTTACAACTCTCTGCAGTTTATTTCTCTCCTCTGCAGTGCCTCCCACCCCATATGAGACAATTCTTCACAATACACACTAAGCAACTTGTGAGTGCCTTCAGTGATATATCACATCTCCGCAAACTCCTAATAATCTGCCGTGCCTTCTTTGTAACTGCATCAGTATGTTGGGCCCAGAACTGATCCTCAGAGATGTTGACACCCAGCAACTAGAAATTGCTCACCCTTTTCACTTCTGATCCCTCGATGAGGAATGGTGTGTGTTCCCTCACCCCACCCTTTCAGAAGTCCACAATCAATTCTTTGGTTTTACTGGTGTTGAGTGCAAGGCTGATACTGTGACATCACACAACCAGATGATTTACCACGCTCCAGTACGCCTTCTCATCACCACCTGAAATTCTGCCAACAATAGTTGTTTCATCAGCAAATTTACAGATGTTATTCGAGTAGTGCCTAGCCACGCAGTCATGAGTGTAGAGAGAGCAGAGCATTGGGCTAAGCACACATTCCTGAGGTGCACCAGTGGTGATTATCAACGAGATGGAGATGTAATTTCCAATATGCACAGACTGTGGTCTCCCGGCGAGGAGGTCGAGGATCCGGTTGCAGAGGGAGGTACAGAGGCCCAGGTTTTGGAGCTTTTTGATCACTTTTTTTTGATTGACTCTTGGCCTCATAATCTACCTCATTATGAATTTGCACTTTATTGCTGACCTGCACTACACTTTTTTGATACTTTTTGCACTTTTACACTTTATTCTACATAGTTATTGTTTACCTTTTTCCAGCTCACTGCGTTGTGTCATGATATGATCTGTATAAACAATATACAAGACAAGCTTTTCACTGTATCTTGGTAGATGTGACTATAATAATTCAATACCAATACCATGTAAAGTGCAAACTTGCCTCTGCTCCATAAAGCCAAGAATGAAAAACAGCTTCAGGCTGAAGTCTCATCTCCTATGGAGTCAGTCAGTAATAAGTAAGAACAGAAAGTATTGGAAATGCACAAAACTCCAGAGGGAGTCAATATTATAGAGCTGCAAAGTCAGAGATAAAACTTGCTGTAAGCTATTTTGATTCCATGTCTTACGCAATCAATGCAGAGAATCTGATATACGTAAAGAATAGCCCTGTGTCAGAGACAGGAGCACGGGACTCAATTAGTGGTAGGGATTCGCTTAGACAACTGCAACATTTTATATCGACTTTAGAGAGTTGGCCACGGAATCTAGATGAGCATTCTGACATCTTTCAGAATAAATATTAGACCGAGGCCCTATTTGCCCTCTCAGGCGGGAATACATGGTACCATTCTGGGGAAATTACCCCCAGCTCATTGCCTGCTATTTAGCCCTCAACCACCACAAAACAAAAGCTGTTATGCCATCATTGTGACTTATGGATCCTCTGACTGTGAACTGATTCCTGGGTTTCTTGCATCCATCTTTCATATTACTGCTTTGGAACAGTAATTACAAGGGTAGTTTGAAGTTGTTTATCCAGTCTATTGTGTTTGAGGAATGAGGATGCATCTTTGCAATGTCACCCTCAGACTTGGAAAGAAGCGAGGAGATCGGTCTGTGGTCTGCATTTTGATCCGGGCTGCTCTGAACACATTATTTGTGCATCATGCAACTATAGCAATCCTGACAAACTTGAATCCTATTTCAAAACTTCCAATTTCAAACATTACCACATACGAGTTTACTGATTCTAAACTAGGCAGGGATGCTGCTATATACGTAATTACAGGTCTTCATGGATGAAGGTAACCGTGGGTTCTTCTATAACTTGCCTCTCCTCACCTCACCCACTGCCTTATGCTTATAAAATTACACCATATATCATGTAAATCCACCCGTGGGGCAGCCGTAAATTAGCTGTGTGGTTTAGTTGGAGGTGAACTTCTTGGAAGCAGATATGATAGCGAAGTTCAAGAGGCTATTACGTTTGTAGATGCCTGAATATAGAGCATGGAACAGAACAGTGCAGTACAGTACAATACAGGACCTTCAGCCCACTATACTTTGTCGATATTTTAAACCACCCCAAGATCAATCTACCCTTCCCCCCTCAAATTGCCATCCATTTTTTCTTCCATCCATGTGCCTAAGAGTCTCCTAAATGTCCCTAAAGTATTTGCCTCTCACACCACCCCTCAGTAGTGTGTTCCACACACCCAGCACTCTGTGTAAGACATCTACTTCTGGCGTTTCTGCGCGACCCCCCATACTTTCCTCCAATCATCTTAAAATGATGTCCTCCCGTATTAGCCATTCCCATCCTTAATCTTCTTGTACACCTCCATCAAGTCAGCTCTCAGCCTCCTTTGTTCCAAAGTGAAAAGCTTGCTCAATTTAGCCTCGTAAAACAGGCAGCATCCTGGTAAATCCCCTCTGAAAAGATTTTTGAGTTTACAGATTCAGCAATATTGGGGAGTGCGAACAAGAGAGCTCATGGCAAAGATCAAATCCTGAATGATTTGTTGAATAGTATGTGTGCTTGCAACACTGTGTGTCCGACAGAGTGATCAGCAGCACTGGGGCTCCACAGGGAACTGTCTTGTCTCCCTTTCTCTTCACCATTCACACCTCGGACTTCAACTACTGCACAGAGTCTTGTCACCTTCAGAAGTTTTAGGATGACTCTGCCATAGTTGGATGCATCAGCAAGGGAGATGAGGCTGAGTACAGGGCCACAGTAGGAAACTTTGTCACATGGTGTGAGCAGAATTATCTGCAGCTTAATGTGAAAAAGACTAAGGAGCTGGTGGTAGACTTGAGGAGAGCTAAGGTACCGGTGACCCCTGTTTCCATCCAGGGGGTCAGTGTGGACATGGTGGAGGATTACAAATATCTGGGGATACGAATTGACAATAAACTGGACTGGTCAAAGAACACTGAGGCTGTCTACAAGAAGGGTCAGAGCCATCTCTATTTCCTGAGGAGACTGAGGTCCTCTAACATCTGCCGGACGATGCTGAGGATATTCTACGAGTCTGTGGTGTCCAGTGCGATCATGTTTGCTGTTGTGTGCTGGGGCAGCAGGCTGAGGGTAGCAGACACCAACAGAATCAACAAACTCATTCGTAAGGCCAGTGATGTTGTGGGGATGGAACTGGACTCTCTGACGGTGGTGTCTGAAAAGAGGATGCTGTCCAAGTTGCATGCCATCTTGGACAATGTCTCCCATCCACTACATAATGTACTGATTGGGCACAGGAGTACATTCAGCCAGAGATTCATTCCACCGAGATGCAACACAGAGCGTCATAGGAAGTCATTCCTGCCTGTGGCCATCAAACTTTACAACTCCTCCCTTGGAGGGTCAGACACCCTGTGCCAATAGGCTGGTTCTGGCATAATTTACATATTACTATTTAATTATTTATGGTTCTATTAATATTTAATTATTTATAACTGTAATGAAACTGTAACGAAATTTCCCCTGGGATCAATAAAGTATGACTATGATATGACTAGTAGAGAGGCTGTGTGTCAGACTCCTGCTCCTATGTTATCTTCTTTATACACCTTCTTTCTATGGAGAAGGCTGAACAACTTTCAAATTTCCTGGCTTTTAAGATATGAGGAGCAGTTAATGGCTCTGGGCCTGTACTCACTGGAGTATAGAAGAAAGGGAGAGTTTAGAAGTTTTGAAACCTGTCAAATATTGAGTGAACATAGAGAAATTGTTTCAAAAAGTGAGGAAGCTGAGGACTGGAGGCGCAGCCTCAGACTACGATGTCCCTTTAGAACAGAGATGAGCAGGAATTTCTTTAGCCAGAGGGTGGTGAATCTGTAGAATTTATGACCACAAATGGCTTTGGTGACCTAGTGACTGGGCATTTTTAAAGCAGAGGTTGATAAGTTATGGGGAGAAGACAGGAGAATGGGGTTGAGAGGGATAGTAAATTAGCCATGATAGAATAGCAAAGCAGATTTGATGGGCCAAAGGGCCTAATTCTGCTCCTATGTCTTATGGTCATATGGTTTTTTGGGTTTGATTATTGTAAATAAATTAACTAAAAATAATCCTGATCATAAATCTGACACAGCCCCCCCCTGCTGCAATTCTGATTTTTAAATTCTAGGTACTATTTTCAAATGCTTTCATCTTGTCGGTTTGTTTCCTCTCTCTAGTCCCAAGTGTTATTACATTTGCTGCCATCCCTTGCATTTGTCTCCGTCAGGTGTAACTTCATGTGGCTGTCTTCTTGCACAGAAACCTGAAGGAGAATCTGGTAATAAAGACAAAAATGGATACCTATCTGCCTCATCATACATGGCTGCACAGAATCCTTGATAGAAGATGTGAAAATGCTATAACTTTTTAAGAATTTGATCAAATAAAAACTATAAATGTCCACCTAGGGTTTTAAGAGTCCACTGATGCTCTAGATGAATGGAAGAAGTTGGTCTTCTTTGATTAATTATAGATAGTTTTTATCACAAAGGACCAGCTTCGTAGCAGATATATGTAGTATTTATTACCAGCAACATGCATTCACAACACAGTCACAACTTTCGTAAAACCAACTTAAAAGATTTATTTCACCAAGTATAAATCCTGAGGCTCTTATTCTCCAAGGAGTTCTGAAGACGTTCTTTTAAAGATTCTTGCAATGGCGAGGAGGCGTTGAGGCGTTTCCACGCATTGTGCATGTCTTTGCCACTTTATACTCTACGGCACTGCTCTTTATCCATAGCCCCACTACGTTTTTCTCTTATATGTATATACTTCTTTAGAAGCTGCTATTGATTTTGTTTCTACTGGCCTCTCAAGCAATGCATTCAAGATGATAAGAATTTGTGGTTTAAAATAATTTTCATCATCTCCTTCCCAGATCAGTTTCCATTGTCCTTATATCTCTGGTTACCAACCTTTCTGCTCCTGAGGCCAATTGCACCTTATCTACTCCAAATGAACCCACCATATGTTTGGGCAACTTTTTAAAATCTCCCCTTCGCTTTCCCCAGGAGAAACCTCTGAGCTTCTCCAATTTTGTTTTTCACACACCAATATGTACTGTACGGGTAAACCTGAAATTATTTATCAAGTCTCGGAGGAAATGCACAATTCAGCCCAACTGGTCCATGCTGACCAATTTACCTTTCTGAGCTGATCCCGTTTGCCTGCATTTGTCCCATGTTACAGCCAAGACAGCTTACCAACACCTCTGTTTTTCAGGAGGCCAAAGAATATGCCTGTTGATCCTTACCAACTTTTATTGATGCAGCACAGAAAGTGACCTGAGTTCGATTCCAACTACGGTCTGTGAAGAGCTGGTATGTTCTCTCTGTGACCGCATGGGTTTCCTCCTACATTCCTAAGGTGTTCGGGTTCAAAAGTTCAATAGATAAGTAGTTCCATTTAATATCAGAGAATGTTAGTAGGTTAATTGGTCATATGGGTGTAATTGGGCTGTGTTGCTTTTTGGGCTAGGAGGGCTCGTTACCTCGTTTTATATACGAATACATAAATAAATCTTTAAACATATAATTGTACCCTCCTCTCCACCTCCTTCAGCAGCTTATTCCATATACCCAACACTCCCTGTGCGAGAAATAAACAGGGACAAGGAAAGTTGAGGGGATCCAATAAAGATTCTTTTTTGTCCAGAGAGCGATTGGAATCTGCGTCCCACTGCTAAAGGAGTGATTGAATTTAAGTACGTACCTACTCACTTCACCAGGTACCTCCTGCCCTATCTGCTTCTGTGATTTCAACACTGGCCTCATTAGCCACACTAGAGCCAAAACTGAAACGTATGCAAGCCATCCTCGATTAGGAGGGACTGCTTATAAATACAAACTCAGTGGCCGCTTTATTAGGCACAGGAGTGGAACCTGGCATGATCTTCTGCTGCAGTCCATTCACTTCAAGATCCAACATTTCCTGTGTTCAAAGACGTTTTTTTGACCACCATTGTTGAGTTACTGTCGCCTTCCTGTCAGCTTGAAACTGCCTGGCCATTCTCCTCTGACCTCTCTCATTAATCAGGTGCTTTTGCCCACAGAACTGCCACTCACTGGATATCTTTGGTTTTTGTACCATTCTCTGTAAACTCCAGAGAACGTTTTGTGTGAAAATCCCAGGAGATCAGCAGTTCCTGAGATACTCAAACCATTCGGTCTAGGAGCAAAAATCATTCCCTATTGTGATGTTTGTTCTGAACAGCAACTGGACCTGCTTGACCACGTCCGCATGCTTTTATTCTCTGAGTTTCCGCCACATGATTGGCTGATTAGATATATGCATTACAAGCAAGTGTACCAGTGTACCTAATAAAGTGACCACCAAGTGTATATCCGATGTTTTAATAGTTTATTTTGCAAGCCGGCACATTTAAACCGTTATATTTTAAGAGTTAATGGAAGACTGAATGTTCCACACAGTCAGTTACAGCATAGAACATGGAACAACTTAGCACAGGAACCCAAAATGTCTGCACTATAATACCAGCCTAGCTAATACCTTTTGCCTGCACATGATCGATATCCTTCCATTCCCTGCCTGTAAATGTGTCTGTCTAAATACTTAAACATTTTCAGCGTATCAGTTTCTATCAGCACATCCAGGTACCCTCCTCCCTCCATGTTAAAAAAATATGCCTTGCGTATCTTTAAACTTTGCACCTCTCACCTTAGGCCCATGCTCTCCTAGTACTTGACATTTCTACCATGGGGAAAAATAATCTACTGGCCCCATCTGCTTTCTGATGTTACTTTGCTGCAAAACAAGCACACCACATGACTATTCCCCTCGAATCAACATCACGGAGCAAGCACAGCCAAAAGTACACGGAGGAGACCATCGCACGCTTAACGATTCAGTGTATCACTTCAGGGCTATGAAGTTCAAACAAAATTCATATCAAGTTATGTATACTGCATGTCTCCGTATTACTACCTTGAGATTCATTTTCTTGAAGGCATTCACAGTAGAAAATGAAATACAATAGAATCAACGAAATACTGCACATAAAGATTGACAAACAAGCAAAGTGGAAAAGAAGGCAAACTGTGGAAATACCAATTAAGTAGTCAACAAACAATTAAATAAACAGATAGGTGGATGGATAGATAGGTAGAATGAATAACACCGAGAACATGAGCTGTAGAGTTGTTGACAGTGAGCCGATAGGCTGTGGAACCAGTTCGGAGTTGAGGTGAATGAAGTTATCCACACTAGTTCAGCAGCCTGATGGTTGAAGGGAAAGAGTTGTTCCTCAACCTGCAACCTGGAATGTGAAATTGTTCAGATATATTTCCACATCCAAAATAATCCAGTTTTTAAAGAAACATGGAACAACGCATGGACAGTAACTGTAACGTATTGATATTAATATCAATAGTATTCTTATGCAAAATTTTAAAATACAACAGCCAGCATAACAGTCTCCCATGTCAAAACATAAATCTGCTTACTGTGGCTCAGCTGGCTGGCAATGCTGTCTAAAATATTGAGTGTATCTGAGTGTCAGGCATGCAAAATCTATTAAAAATTAATGAAATGAAATTAAACATGAACATAACACAAACAAGAGAAAATCTGCAGACGCTGGAAATCTGAGCAACACACACAAAATGCTGGAGGGACTCAGCAGGCCAGACAGCATCTATGGAAAAGAGTACAGTCGGGCCTAAATGTAGATTGTACTTGTTTCCATTGAGGCAGCCTGGCCTGCTGAGTTCCTCCAGCATTTTGTGTGTTGCTTAAACATAGCATAATTTATTTTAATATTTACCTTAGCCACATAGTTTGTCATAGCATTTTTCCCCAAGTAAGTGCATGGCAATGATGTTCCTGCCCCAGACTGGACCTGTTAACCGAGCACATTTTTTTCCTTTAGAGTTATGTGTTGAATGTTTGGGGGATTGTGGCAACTTTATTCTCCTCAGTTTGAAGCCACTAGTGTTTCATTGTCAGAGCACACGAGGGAATAGGCTTTGGAGTAGTTGCCAGCAAGATCAGCAGATGCAACAGTCCTGGATATGGTGACATTACCTGCTGAATCTGAGCTAAAGTCTTTGTCACAGTTCCTTCTGGAACAATCCATAATTCTGTAAAGCATTGCCTGAGTTGGCTTCCCTTTCTTAAATCAGAACCAACTTTTACCTGAGATTCTTGTCAATTTGCTAAGACTGGCTTTGTCAATTCCCTTCACAAACTTCAGAATGAGCTCAGTTTGCTTTAACCTTTCCTGACTTGGAATTGGTTTGATTGTTTGCCCCTGTATCCTCCTGTGGCCATTGTTTAATTTGCTAAGATTCAATAAGTGGAGGCTCTTACCAGCAATTGCTTCAACCTTACTGTTACCAATGTCAGCAATATTACTGGCAAATATTTACCATACTCATACAATTATCCCCTACCGCTGAGACAGGGGATATGACAAAGAGAACAAAATTAAAACAAAAATCAGGTCAACTACTTCAAAAACATAGGCTCAGAAATTAATTTCTTTCTTGAAATTCTTTCTTGTAAAATTTATGTTTCATTTATATTTTTTTCTTGTGAATGCTGTGTCTATAATGCTTATCCTGAAGAAGGGCTTTGTCTGGGAACATTGACTGTTTATTCCCCTCAATAGATGCTGCCTGACTTGCTGAGTTCCTCTAGCACTTTGTGTGTGTTGCTCAAGATTTCCAGCATCTGCAGAATCTTTTGGGTCTATAACGCTGTTGCCCGTGATGCTGTTTCAGGTAAGCTTTCCATGGCACCTGTGCATGCATGTACAATAAACTCAGCTTTAACTTTGACTGGCGTAGACAGAGTTTCAGGCATAAAATTGGTGTTGAAGGGGCCATTATGGGGTATCTGGCACTCCAGGGTCTTCAGCATGTTGTATTGGTTAGACCAAGAGGTCTGAACAAAGAAGGTGTTAAACTGGTTATCTGTACAACTAAAAGGTCCTAGTAATGAGAATTTTCTCATTGGAATGACAACCCAGCCTTTATTCTTTAGAGAGGTCACTGGGGGGGGGGGGTGGGGGGCAGGGAGCAGCCAATTAATTCATTTACTTGCACAAGTTTGGTGAGGGCCAATAGTGAGACCCTCCCAATGGCACCTCTCAAACCCATAAGGACAAAGGCAACTCAAGTCAGGGGAACTCCACCACTTTCAGGTCCCTTCCAGCTAATCACAGGCACAATCCTCTCCACCAAGAGGTGGTGCCTCAACAAGGCAGCATCCAACGTTAAGGACCCTCACCATCTGGCACATGGTTCATTCTTTCATTCTCGTTACTGTCACTGGAGAGGAAGTACAGGAACCTGAAGATCCACACATCAGAATTCTGAAACAGCTTCTTCCCCTTCCGCCAACAGATTTCTGAATGGTCCATGAACCCATGAACAGTACTTAGATATTCCTTTTTGGTAACTGTTTATTTATTCTTATAATGTATACATTTTTATATGTTTAGATTGTACTGTTGCTCCAAAATAACAAACTTCACGTCATCTAAGTTAGTAATAATTAATCTGATTCTGACTTGGAAAAACAATAAAGCTCCAATAATCTGCTGTCGCTGGAAATCTAGCTGGTTCAGCATCTGACTGATTGGGTAGTGTTTGCTGCACTCCTTCTTCACTCAGCCAGAGCCATATTCCAGTACTGAACTCCCTTTCCACTTGCTAGGTCCTGGTTCCCATGGTCTAACTGACCTGCTACACTGGATAAGTTGTTATTACATTTGGTAACATTAATAGAAGAAGTAAAGTAAATTGGCCAACAAATCCAGGGCAAGCATTAAAAAGGGCCACTTTTCAACATAATTGTACAAGGGCTAAGAGAGTTGTAAAAGAGCGCCTGAAGGCTTTATGTGTCAATGCAAGGAGCATTCGTAATAAGGTGGATGAATTGAAAGTGCAGATTGTTATTAATGATTATGATATAGTTGGGATCACAGAGACATGGCTCCAGGGTGACCAGGGATGGGAGCTCAACGTTCAGGGATATTCAATATTCAGGAGGGATAGACATGAAGGAAGGGGAGGTGGGGTGGCGTTGCTGGTTAAAAAAGAGATTAACGCAATAGAAAGGAAGGACATAAGCCGGGAAGATGTGGAATCGATATGGGTAGAGCTGCGTAACACTAAGGGGCAGAAGACGCTGGTGGGAGTTGTGTACAGGCCACCTAACAGTAGTAGTGAGGTCGGAGATGGTATTAAACAGGAAATTAGAAATGTGTGCAATAAAGGAACAGCAGTTATAATGGGTGACTTCAATCTACATGTAGACTGGGTGAACCAAATTGGTAAAGGTGCTGAGGAAGAGGATTTCTTGGAATGTATGCGGGATGGTTTTTTGAACCAACATGTCGAGGAACCAACTAAGTTCTATTCTGGCTATTCTGGACTGGGTTTTGAGCAATGAGGAAGGGTTAATTAGCGATCTTGTCGTGAGAGGCCCCTTGGGTAAGAGTGACCATAATATGGTGGAATTCTTCATTAACATGGAGAGTGACATAGTTAATTCAGAAACAAAGGTTCTGAACTTAAAGAGGGGTAACTTTGAAGGTATGAGACGTGAATTAGCTAAGATAGACTGGCAAATGACACTTAAAGGATTGACGATGGATATGCAATGGCAAGCATTTAAAGGTTGCATGGATGAACTACAACAATTGTTCATCCCAGTTTGGCAAAAGAATAAATCAAGGAAGGTAGTGCACCCGTGGCTGACAAGAGAAATTAGGGATAGTATCAATTCCAAAGAAGTAGCATACAAATTAGCCAGAGAAAGTGGCTCACCTGAGGACTGGGAGAAATTCAGAGTTCAGCAGAGGAGGACAAAGGGCTTAATTAGGAAGGGGAAAAAAGATTATGAGAGAAAACTGGCAGAGAACATAAAAACGGACTGTAAAAGCTTTTATAGATATGTAAAAAGGAAAAGACTGATAAAGACAAATGTAGGTCCCCTGCAGACAGAAACAGGTGAATTGATTATGGGGAGCAAGGACATGGCAGACCAATTGAATAATTACTTTGGTTCTGTCTTCACTAAGGAGGACATAAATAATCTTCCAGAAATAGTAAGGGACAGAGGGTCCAGTGAGATGGAGGAACTGAGTGAAATACATGTTAGTAGGGAAGTGGTGTTAGGTAAATTGAAGGGATTGAAGGCAGATAAATCCCCAGGGCCAGATGGTCTGCATCCCAGAGTGCTTAAGGAGGTAGCCCAAGAAATAGTGGATGCATTAGTGATAATTTTTCAAAACTCGTTAGATTCTGGACTAGTTCCTGAGGATTGGAGGGTGGCTAATGTAACCCCACTTTTTAAAAAAGGAGGGAGAGAGAAACCGGGGAATTATAGGCCGGTTAGCCTAACGTCGGTGGTGGGGAAACTGCTGGAGTCAGTTATCAAGGATGTGATAACAGCACATTTGGAAAGCGGTGAAATCATCAGTCAAAGTCAGCATGGATTTGTGAAAGGAAAATCATGTCTGACGAATCTCATAGAATTTTTTGAGGCTGTAACTAGTAGAGTGGATAGGGGAGAACCAGTGGATGTGGTATATTTGGATTTTCAAAAGGCTTTTGACAAGGTCCCACACAGGAGATTAGTGTGCAAACTTAAAGCACACGGTATTGGGGGTAAGGTATTGGTGTGGGTGGAGAATTGGTTAGCAGACAGGAAGCAAAGAGTGGGAATAAACGGGACCTTTTCGGAATGGCAGGCGGTGACTAGTGGGGTACCGCAAGGCTCAGTGCTGGGACCCCAGTTGTTTACAATATATATTAATGACTTGGATGAGAGAATTAAATGCAACATCTCCAAGTTTGCGGATGACACGAAGCTGGGTGGCAGTGTTAGCAGTGAGGAGGATGCTAAGAGGATGCAGGGTGACTTGGATAGGTTGGGTGAGTGGGCAAACTCATGGCAGATGTAATTTAATGTGGATAAATGTGAAGTTATCCACTTTGGTGGCAAAAATAGGAAAACAGATTATTATCTGAATGGTGGCCGATTAGGAAAAGGGGAGGTGCAACGAGACCTGGGTGTCATTATACACCAGTCATTGAAAGTGGGCATGCAGGTACAGCAGGCGGTGAAAAAGGCGAATGGTATGCTGGCATTTATAGCGAGAGGATTTGAGTACAGGAGCAGGGAGGTACTACTGCAGTTGTACAAGGCCTTGGTGAGACCACACCTGGAGTATTGTGTGCAGTTTTGGTCCCCTAATCTGAGAAAAGACATCTTTGCCATAGAGGGAGTATAAAGAAGGTTCACCAGATTGATTCCTGGGATGGCAGGTCTTTCATATGAAGAAAGACTGGATGAACTGGGATTGTACTCGTTGGAATTTAGAAGATTGAGGGGGGATCTGATTGAAACGTATAAGATCCTAAAGGGATTGGACAGGCTAGATGCGGGAAGATTGTTCCCGATGTTGGGGAGGTCCAGAACGAGGGGTCACAGTTTGAGGATAGAGGGGAAGCCTTTTAGGACCGAGATTAAGAAAAACTTCTTCACACAGAGAGTGGTGAATCTGTAGAATTCTCTGCCACAGCAAACTGTTGAGGCCAGTTCATTGGCTATGTTTAAGAGGGAGTTAGATATGGCTCTTGTGGCTACAGGGGTCAGGGGGTATGGAGGGAAGGCTGGGGTGGGGTTCTGAGTTGGATGATCAGCCATGATCATAATAAATGGCGGTGCAGGCTCAAAGGGCCGAATGGCCTACTCCTGCACCTATTTTCTATGTTTCTATGTTTCTATGAAAGAGTGTTGGCGTATTGATTGAAATAATATCCAATGGTCTAGAAAATCCGCTCATCTTCCAAAGTCCTGAGCATACCAGATTATTGGAGTTTCACTCTACATGCAATTCCCCCAAGTTACAACAGTTCATGTAATGCAAATCCAGTCTTACTGAATTCACAAGTCACTATCAAAAAATCTGGGATACAGAATAAAAAAACTGATTGCGTAGTTTATGTGAAAAGCGCAAATAAACAAAATTGATTTTTCTTCAACTTCCGTTTCTTTATGCTTGAGCAGATGATGTGGCTTCATGATACAAAAACAGACGTTTGGGCTGTTTTCTAGGAATTCAGTACCCCTGTCAAACAAGGGTCACGTGTTTGTTATCATTCCTTCATCATAACTGGTTCAAACTGGGTACATTGTGAGTATAAATTGAACCAACTTCGTTAAGAAAATCTACAGGTTGTATTTGGGCATTATCACATTGTGAGACCTTAGTATGAATAGTCTGGTTGCTGATGTGTTAACTAGCGACAGTGATGACAAATGAAAAAGTGCATTATTGATTATCCAAAGGTCATGACTAGTACCAGATAATAGTAAATTCTATCTTTGTTCCAAGTATGAGACCATAAGACATAGGAGCAGAATTAGACCATTTGGCACAGAGGTCTGCTCCACCATTCAATCATGGCTGATTTTTTATCCCTCTCAACCCTGTCCTCCTGCCTTCTCCCCATAATCTCTAACACCCTTACCAATCAAGAGCCTATTGACTTCTGCTTTAAATACACCCAACGACTTGGTCTCCACAGCCACCCGTAGCAATGAATTTTACGATTCACCACCACCTAGATGAAGAAGTTCCTGCTCATCTATGTTCTAAAGGGTTGTTCTTCTATTCTGGGGCTGTGCCCTCTGGTCCTAGACACCCCCACTACAGGAAACATCCTCTCCACATCCACTCTACCCAGACCTTTCAATATTTGAAATGTTTCAGTGAGATCTTCCCTCATTCTTCTAAAGAATATGCACTGACTTGTATTAAAAATGATGGTTTCTGGGCTTTACTGTTTTTGAACCTAAAGCAATGTACAGTAATTTAATCACAGCTCAACTGAGTAGGTATCTTTTATATCTTCCCAAGTAATCCAAGTGCTACTTGATATCCAAAGTGGTTTTCGTCAATTTTTGTCTCCCATGGATGAGTTGTTTTAGGTGACTAACTTCACAGTCTGATAATTGTCATAGCATCAATTACTTTACAGCCTCATTTCCTGAGGTTGGATTGATTCAGCACTCTCGCTCAATTTCATGCACAATTAATTTTCTGGCTTATTCATGTTCAGTGTCACAAATAACTCAATGTTTTTCTTAATCATTTTACCTTTCATCACTGAAAATCTCTGAAGGAATGAAAGATAATGGGCTGTCTTTAAGAATGAGCTGTCTGCGACACGGAGTGTTCTGATGTGCTTTGGAGCATAGAAACATTATCTTTTTGGTTTTGTGCTGGCACAGATTATCTGAATGTTGGTGTGTGAGAGGTTTAGCTAATAAAAAAAGAAACTGCAGCAGCCTTAAATCTGAAATAAACACAGAAAATCATAAATACAATGAAAAAAGGATTGTTATATAAATAATAAACACGAGAGCTTCTGCAGTGCTGGAAATCCAGATCAGCACGCACAAAATACTGGAGGAACTCAGCAGGTCAGGCAGCATCTACAGAGAGGAATCAACAGCTGATAATTCAGGCTATGACCCCTGATCAGGACTGGAAAGGAAAGAGGACGAGAAAATATTGGAACTGTTCAGCAGTCAATCAGCATCTCTGGAAATAGAAACGGAGTTAATGTTTTAGAAAATAAAGGCAACAAATCTGTGTTTTAGCTACAGAGAAGTTGGAGGGAAGGGTGGATAGGACAAAGGCAATATTTGTGATGGGATGAAGTCGTGGCTTAACTAATCTTACACACTATAAAGATACTTCTATCAGCATTTATTACAGCACTATAGCATCAGCACTTGGAATTGTTGACCTTTATCCTCTGTTCTACTAAATGTCAAGACAAAAGACCACAAAGCTTAATTACACTGCAAAGCTCTCTTGCACTACTCACTACTTAGCTCAAGCAAGCTCTGTGAAACTTAGAACACTGGAGTCCTCAAGGGACACGATTCAGGTCTTTGAAAGCAGAATCCTGCAGAGGAATCAATAAACGCTTGATATAAAACTCAGTGGTATTGGTTTATTATTGGGACATTACAAAGATACAGTGAAAAGCTTGTTTTGCATACAAATCAAATCATTACACAATGCATTAGGCTAGAATAAAGTAAAACAATACAATACGGAACAAAGGGTAAAAGCCACTGAAAAAGTGCAAATAAATGATAAAATGCAAGATCATAATGAGGTAGATTGTGAGGCCGAGAGCTCACCTTATTGTACAAGAGAAGATTCTGGTAACAATGGGATAGAATCTGTTATTGAGTCTGGTGGTACATACTTCCAGGCTTTTGTATCTTTTGCCCGTTGGGAAAGGGGAGGAGAGAGAATACCCGGGATGGGTGGGGTCTTTGATTATGCTGGCTGCTTTACAGAGGCAGCAAGAAATGTAGACAGAGTCCATGGAAGCGAGGCTGGTTTCCGTAATGTGTTGAGTGGTGTCCACAATTCTTTGAAATTTCTTGCAATCACATGCAGAACTGTTGCCGTACCAAGCCTTTATGCGTCCAGAAAGAATGTTTTCTAAAGTGCAGTGATAAAAATTGTTAAGAGGACATGCCAAAGGGCTTGCTTCCATGCTGTATGACTCTAAGATAGAGGGCTGCATGGTCAGGCTCCTGAGGAAGAAGGGCCATTTGTCATATTTACACAGTGACAGCACCACATTCTAAAATCACATGAATCAACAAAATATTATGCATAAATATATCACAGTCTTAAAGGGGAAGAAAGATGTGGAGGGGTCAGAGCAAGTATTGATGTTTGTCCTACTTTTTCTGGCTTCCTGCAATCTGGGGCTCATAAGTCAGTTGTCATGCAGTTATTTATCATAATCATAATTCTTCGCAGTCAGCTCAATCTATTTTTTGATGGAAGAACCAGATTTCACCAAATTAACTCTTACTATTTCCAAGCATTAAACTAATACTGATGTTATCTCTGTATGGCGCCTATGTTTTTCTCTGGCTTTAGACTTGATCATCTCTGAATCTGAATCAGAATCAGAATCAGTTTTATTATCACTGGTATATATCGTGAAATTTGTTAGAATGCCCAGTTAGAATGCTCTTTGAGTACATCTATAGAAATTTGCTAGACATATCGAGCATCCTGAAACTCCTAATGAAATATACTATCTGCTGCAGGTACAAAATGTGAAGGCAAGAGGAACAATGCATTGCAATGAAAACAGGTAGAAGAGCACAGCACAAAACAGGCCCTTCTGCCCACAGTGTTGTGCTGAACTAAACAGGCTGATGATGCCCAATTACACTAATCCCTTCTGCCTGCACATGTTCCATATCAATCCATCTGCTATATTTTCAATAGTTTCTCAAAGAGCCTGTTAAATACCTCTATTGTACCTGCAACACCCACAAAATGCTGGAGGAACTCAGCATCGATCAAAGGGAATAAGCAGTCAATATTTCACGCCGATATTCTTTGACAGGTCCAAATGAAGGACCTCGGTCTGAAACATCGATTGTTTATTCTATTCCATAGATGCTACCTGACCTGAAGAGTTCTTCCAGCATTTTGTGTGTCTTGCTCTGGATTTCCAGCATCTGCAGAATCTCTTGTGTTTCCACCACCACTACTGGCAGTACGTTCCACGCACCCACTCCTCTCTGTGTAAAAACCTGGTGCACTCATTTCCTTTGAACTTTTCTCCTCTCACTGTAAATGCATGCCTTCCTGTATTAGACATCTCAACCCTGAGAAAAACATACTTTCTGTATGCCTATCTACGCCTCTCATAAATTTATAAACTTCTATCAGGTCTCCTCTCTCGAGAAGACACACCCTAGTTTATCCAAACTCTTCTTCCATCACCTGCCCTTTTGTCCAGGCAACATCCTGGTAAAACTTTCCTGCACCCTCTCCAAAGCCTCAAAATCCTTTCTATTACAGGAAGACAAGGACTGAATGAAATCTTCCAGATTCAGCCTTACCAGAAAGCTGCAACATAACTTCCTGACTCTTGAATTCAATATATCGACCAATAAATGCAAGCACGCTATAGCGAAGCAGGAAAAAGGAATACAAACGATTAAGTGATTGAGCAAACTTGGAAGTCAATCATAGTAATCTATAAGCTTCCCTAAGGGAAAAAAACCTTCTTAAGTGAAGTGAGAATTATAATTGAATTTTGCCAAATTAGCTTTCTCAAGCAATGTGTTGTGTATAAGCGTGGAACAAAATGACTTAGTTCATTATCAATACAGATGAAAATAGACCTTTTGGAGGTTCATGGTTGTTAATAGTCTGGGCAAGCTTGCTGACAATGACAATGATTAAATCTACAATATGCTTTCCAGCAGAAATAAATTCAGGAGACTTGCTACAAGCGCAGTTGAAAGATCATTGCCAGGTTCAATAACAGAAAATAATTTCAGACTGTCTGTTTATTGAGCTCTTTGGAGGGATTGTAATGCAGACTGTGATTTGAAGGTAATCCCTAAGCAGAATTTAATAAGGAATTTGAAGAACCAAAATCAAAGAAGGGACATACAGCAGTTCTGTTGAATAAAAACTGCTGGGGATACTCAGTAACTGTGAGAATAGAAATCTGTAACATTATCTCGGTTTCTTCTCCTATAGATACTGCCTGACCTGCTGAGTATTTCCAACAGTTTCCACTTTAATTTATGATTTACAGCATCTGTAGTCTTTTTGTTTGATTGTCATGAGTTCTGTAGAACTCCACACACACAAGAGGCAGTGAAGAATGAAATCTTTCCAATGATGTAACATTGACTTTCAGAAACTACAGTCTGCATACATCTCCTGTGGTTCAGTGGGGTGGGACCCCCACAGACTCAAAGTTTCAGGACAGCACAGAAGCACACTTTTCAGCCCCCCTTGTCTATGCTAGTGTCTTTATTCCTTGTGATCATATTGAAGTATTTTATAAGAGAGTCATAGACATTGATATACAGCATAGAAACAGGCCATTCAGCTGACCAAATTTGCGCCAGCCATCACTCTACTTAGAAAGGTTCTTACATTAATCCCATTTTTTATTCTTCCCACATTCTCAGTAAACCTCAGGTCCTAGCACTCTCGTACATTCAGGAGCAATCAGGAGAGGGTGTTTCCTGTAGTGTGGGAGTCTAATAGCAGAGGGCACAGCATGACATCCCTTTAGACCTGAGATGAGGAGGAATTTCTCCAGCCAGAGAGTGTGAATCTGTGGAATTCATTGCCACAGAGCCTGTGGAGGTCAATTCATTAGGTATGTTTAAAGCGGAGGTGGATAGGTTCTTGATTAGTAAGGGTGTCAAAGGTTATGGGAAAAAGACAGGAAAATGGGAATGGAGAGGGATAATAAATCATAGTTGAATAGTGGAGTAGACTCGAAGGGTCATATGGCCTGATTCTGCTCTTATGTCTTATGATTTTATGGTCTTGTGGTTAATCCACAGTGTCCAATTAATCCAGCAATCCAATATCCTTAGGATGTGGCAGGAACCTGAAAGGCTGAGCAGAAACTCACATAGTCACAGGGAGAACCTGCAGACTCCACATAGGCCAGCATCAGTGGTCAGGACTGAACCTGTATCACTGGACATCCAGCACATCCCCGGTCTGTGTTGATCATTGATGTAAATGATGGAGTTCACTGTACATGCGACAAATGTTACCTTTATCGTGTTCTGAAGGAAGTAGCTGCGGAGATTGCGGAGGCATTAGCGATGATCTTTCAAAAGTCGATAGATTCTGGCATGGTTCCGGAGGAGATTGCAAATGTCACTCCGCTATTTAAGAAGGGGACAAGGAAGCAAAAAGGAAATTATAGACCTATTAGCTTGACATCGGTGGTTGGGAAGTTGTTGGAGTCAATTGTCAAGGATGAGGTTACGGAGTACCTGGAGGCATATGACAAGATAGGCAGAACTCAGCATGGATTCCTTAAAGGAAAATCCTGCCTGACAAACCTATTACAATTTTTTGAGAAAATTACCAGTAGGTTAGACAAGGGAGATGCAGTGGATGTTGTATATTTGGATTTTCAGAAGGCCTTTGACAAGGTGCCACACATGAGGCTACTTAACAAGATAAGAGCCCATGGAATTACGGGAAAGTTACATACATGGATAGACCGTTGGCTGATTGGTGGGAATAAAGGGATCCTATTCTGGTTGGCTGCCGGTTACCAGTGGTTTTCCACAGGGGTCCGTGTTGGGGCGGCTTCTTTTTACATTGTACATCAACAATTTGGATTATGGAATAGATGGCTTTGTGGCTAAGTTTGCTGATGATACGAAGATAGGTGGAGGGGCCGGCAGTGCTGAGGAAATGGAGAGTCTGCAGAGAGACTTGGATAGATTGGAAGAATGGGCAAAGAAGTGGCAAATGAAATACAATGTTGGAAAGTGTGTGGTTATGCACTTTGGCAGAAGAAATAAACAGGCAGACTATTATTTAAATGGGAAAAGAATTCAAAGTTCTGAGATGCAACGGGACTTGGGAGTCCTCGTACAGGATATCCTTAAAGTTAACCTCCAGGTTGAGTCAGTAGTGAAGAAGGCGAATACAATGTTGGCATTCATTTCTAGAGGAATAGAGTATAGGAGCAGGGATGTGATGTTGAGACTCTATAAGGCGCTGGTGAGACCTCACTTGGAGTACTGTGGGCAGTTTTGGTCTCCTTATTTAAGAAAGGATGTGCTGACGTTGGAGAGGGTACAGAGAAGATTCACTAGAATGATTCCGGGAATGAGAGGGTTAACATGTGAGGAACGTTTGTCCGCTCTTGGACTGTATTCCTTGGAGTTTAGAAGAATGAGAGGAGACCTCATAGAAACATTTTGAATGTTGAAAGGCATGGACAGAGTGGATGTGGCAAAGTTGTTTCCCATGATGGGGGAGTCTAGTACGAGAGGGCATGACTTAAGGATTGAAGGACGCCCATTCAGAACAGAAATGCAAAGAAATTTTTTTAGTCAGAGGGTGGTGAATCTATGGAATTTGTTGCCACGGGCAGCAGTGGAGGCCAAGTCATTGGGTGTATTTAAGGCAGAGATTAATAGGTATCTGAGTAGCCAGGGCATCAAAGGTTATAGTGAGAAGGTGGGGCAGTGGGACTAAATGGGAGAATGGATCAGCTCATGATAAAATGGCGGAGCAGACTCGATGGGCCGAATGGCCAACTTCTGCTCCTTTGTCTTATGGTTTTATGGTCTTAAATCTTAATCTTCTAGCAAGTAATTCATCTCTTAATAGCCAAAGTCTTTTTTCCGCAGGCAAAGGGCAGGGGTTTGATGCCATACTCTTCACTTGTTTGGATGAATACATCAACAACACTGCCGCCTGCTGGCTCCCCTTCAAAGCATATAGTGGACATGGAAGAATATCGCTGTTCTTTCTCCTTCATCTTCATCATCACATTGACCTATACCACTCTGACATGGAAATAGACTCTTCCTTCATGCTTTGCAGATGTAAATCCTGGAAAATAACAAAACAATGACAACTTCATCAAATGCAAAGCAGCCACCCAAGGAGGTGGCAGGTGACAGCTTACTGCCACCTCTTCAAGAGATAAAGAATAATTACCCAACCTTGCCAGAGATGACCACGCGCTGACAAAATGCATTAAAAAGGTTGGGTCAATGAGGTGAAACAGAACCTGAGGAATGCTGAATACAGAACTGCAAAACTTTTGATAGTCCTTTGAGGTCAACAGAGAGTAACGGCAAAGGTCTCTCAGCTGAAGACATGCTGAACAAGAGGGTCATCTAAACTAGTTCTATTTGCCCAAGTTTGGCCCATGCCCCTCGAAAACCTTTCCTATACATCTACCAGTCCAGGTGGTGTTTAAATGTTGCTATTATCCCTAGCTCAACAACTCCCTCTGGTGGCTCATTCCATAAACTGAGCACCCCCTGCATGGAGATGCCCTTCAGGTCCTTTTTAAATCTTTCCCCTCTCACCCTAGACCCATGCCCTCCAGTCCTTGATTCCCCAGCCCTGGGAAAAAAGGCCAAGTGCAGTCATCTTATCCATATCCCTCATGATCATATACACATCTACAATGACAAACATGAGAAAATCTGCAGATGCTGGAAATCCAAGGCAACACATACGAAATGCTGGAGGTATTCAGTAGGCCAGGCAGCATTTGTAGGAGAGTAAACAGTTGATGTTTCAAGCTGAGACCCTTCATCAGGACTAATGAACATTAGCCCTCACTCTCCTACTTTCCAAGAAATAACTTTGTAGCCTGCTAACCTCTCCCTATAAATCAGGTCCTTGAGTCTTGATGACATTCATCCAGTTTGATGACATTTTTCCTATAACAAGGTGACTATCGCCCTCCTGGCATTTATCCCTGCAGGTGGGAGAACTACTGCACCTGTCCTGTCACCTCCTCCCTCGCCTCATTCAGGGCTTCAGACAGTTTTTCCTGTGAGTCTGCCAGGGTCATCTACTGTATCTGTTGCTCCCTGTGTGGCCTCCTGTACATTGTCGAGACCTGATGCTGATTGAAGGTCCCCTTCCTCACTCCATCCTCCACAGCAGGCAGGATTTTCTGGTGCCCAAAACATTAATTGTACTTCCGATTCCCATTCTGTCACGTCAGCCCATGGGCTCCTCTACTGCCACAATGAGGCCACTTCAGACTGGGGGAGAACACCTCATATTCCATCTGGATAGCCTTCAACCTAAGAGCTTGAAGATTGATTTCTCTAATTTCTCACCAGTCCCCCTGCTCTCTTTATGAATTACCCATTCTGGCTCCCCTCTTACCCCTTCTCTTTCTTTCTCTGCCCACCACCTCCGTCAGTGCACCTCCACCTTCCCTTATTCCCATGGGCCACTGTCCTTTCCTATCAGATTCCTTCTTCTTCAGCCCTTTACCTCTTCCACCTATCACCTCTCAGCTTCTCACCTTATCCTCCTCTCCCCACCTTCTTATTCTGGCTTTTCCCTCCTTCCATTCCAAGCCTGAAGAAGGGTCTCAACCCAAAATTTATTCTGCTCCATAGATGCTGCCTGACCTGCTCAACTCCTCCAGAATTTTGTGTATTACGCAATGCTCAGGATGCAGCCTCAATGGACAGATACACTGTGTTCGAATCAGTTACTTCCTTTCCCTGTTAGCAGTTGTTGCAGATCAGCCTATCAGTGAGACCAAGTGCTTCCAGGGTGATGGCTAAGCCATTACCAATAACGTCGTTCTATCAATGAGACCCAGTGTTTTCGAGGTGATGGGCAGTGGATGATTATACCATTATTGATAATGTCGTTCTATCAATGAGAGCCAGCGTTTCCAGGGTGATGGGCAGTGGATGACTATACCATTATCAATGACTTCATTTTTAATGGCAATGTATTATTAATCTCCTACTTTTATTAACCTTAATGGAACAGAAGTGAGTAATGGACACAGCACACCTAATAAGAAGCCCAGAGATCAAATCAAAATGGGCCATTACAGCATTAGCCAAGGAATTGTCTCATTAAACCATTTTGCTCTTTATTGTTTCATTCTTAAAAGGATTTTTTTTATTAATTTAAACTTTTACTCCCAGCTTGTGTGGAAGATTTGTAGTTTCCTGTGTGTGAGCAAGAAGGAGGGGAACAAAATGGTGCTTACAGTGCAGTGGGGAAAATCCTCCCCTATCAAGACACAAGAAATACTGTTAGCTACAAAAAATGTCCAAAAGAGGAAGAACAAGATTGTGTTCTAGGTTAATGGGCCTTTCAGAAAACTGATGGTGGAAGGGAAGAAGCTGTTGCTAAGCATTGCATGTGGGTCTTCGAGCTGCTGTTCCTGCTCCTGATGTTGTAATGAGAAGAGAGCACATCACGAGTGGAGAGGGTCCTTAGTGATGGATGCTGCCTACTTGAGGCAGTGCCTCTCGAAGATGTACTCGATGGAGGGGGGGGGGGGCTGTGCTTGCGATGGAACCAGCTGAGTCTATAACACTTTGCAGCCGTTTGGGATTGTCGCATCCATACCAGGCAGTGACGCGACCAGTCACGATGCTCTCCCCTGTATATCTGTAGAAATTTGTAAGAGTCTTTGGTCTTGTATCAACCTCTTCAGACTGCTAATAAGGTAGAGTCACTAGGAATAAATTTAAAAAATGCTTCAAGTGTTCCTGACAACGTGTGCCAGAACCAGGCAGACCCTTGGGCTTCTGCACCTCCTTCATGGCAGTGATAACGAGCCAAGGACATGTAACTGTCAGAAAGTTTGGACGTGTCTCAAGGATGGAGCAGGAGGCACTGAAGTGCATTGACAGTTCACTGACTTTAATGAGAGCTAATGCAGAATTTAAAGCAAAAGGAAAACAATAAATGCTAGGCCAACAAGGTCGTTAACTAATCTCTCTAAATGAAAGTAAAATGTCAACAGCGTGGCTGAAGGCAATGTCTAAATATGAAATAAACGCCTTAAGTTTATGGGTCCAGGGCCTCAACGACAAGGAAACTGGTAACATCACACAATTACGGGAAGCCGAGAGAACCAACCCGTTAAGTTGTTTATCATATATATTAATGATCTGGATGATGGGGTGGCAAGTTGGATTAGTAAGTATGCAGATGATACTAAGATAGGTGGCATTGTGATAATGAAGTAGGTTTTCAAAGCTTGCAGAGAGATTTAGGCCAGTTAGAAGAGTGGGCTGAAAGATGGCAGATGGAGTTTAGTGCTGATAAATGTGAGGTGCTACGCTTTGGTAGGACTAATCAGAATAGGACATAATGGTAAATGGTAGGGCATTGAAGAATGCTGTAGAACAGAGGGATCTAGGAATAATGGTGCATAGTTCCCTGAAGGTGGAATCTCATGTGGATAGGGTGGTGAAGAAAGCTTTTGGATTGCTGGCCTTTATAAATCAGAGCATTGAGTATAGGAGTTGGGATGTAATGTTGAAATTGTACAAGGCATTGGTAAGGCCAAATTTGGAGTATTGTGTACAGCTCTGGTCACCAAATTATAGGAAAGATGTCAACAAAATTGAGAGAGTACAGAGAAGATTCACTGGAATATTACCTGGGTTTCATCTCCTAAGTTACAGAGAAAGGTTGAACAAGTTGGGTCTTTATTCTTTGGAGCGTAGAAAGTTGAGGGGGGACTTGATAGAGGTGTTTAAAATTATGAGGGGGATAGATAGAGTTGACATGGATAGGTTTTTTCCATTGAGAGTGGGGGAGATTTAAACAAGAGGACATGAGTTGAGAGTTAAAGGGCAAAAGTTTAGGGGTAACATGAGGGGGAACTTCTTTACTCAGAGAGTGGTAGCTGTGTGGAATGAGCTTCCAGCAGAAGTGGTTGAGACAGGTTCGATGTTGTCATTTAAAGTTAAATTGGACAGCTATATGGACAGGAAAGGAATGGCGGATTATGGGCTGAGTGCAGGTCGGTGGGACTAGGTGAGAGTAAGAGTTTGGCCTGGACTAGAAGGGCCAAGATGGCCTGTTTCCATGCTGTAATTGTTATATGTTTATACGGACTCCCCTCCTTTCTGATGGGTATCTTCTTTTATTGGATGCTTGGGACATAATGCCTGGAAATGTCCTGGATCACCACAATAGAGGCAGGAACTTGTTCTCCTTCACCACTCTCATTCCTCCTGAGATTGGAGTATGCACCCAATTTGCACTGGTTCCTCTGTGGACTGGGTGCTCGGTGATAGATAGACAATGATCAAAAGGCAAGTAGGAAATTCAAGATATTCTTATCCAGTCATCACCTGAAATAACCAGATTAAGTGGGTTATTCAGACTGTCCCGCTGTTCACAGACAGCGATCTCAGGCTGGACACTTACGTTCAGTCCATGCTTGAAGGTAATGATGAAGGATCTCTCGCAAGCATGTGGAATTTGACCACATAGTCCCTCACTGTCCCTCTACCTTGGTGCAGGTCCAGGAGTTGTTGGGCAGCCTCCTGACCCCATACTGGAAACATAGAAACATAGAAACATAGAAAATAGGTGCAGGAGTAGGCCATTCGGCCCTTTGAGCCTGCACCGCCATTTATTATGATCATGGCTGATCATCCAACTCAGAACCCAGCCTTCCCTCCATACCCCCTGACCCCTGTAGCCACAAGGGCCATATCTAACTTCCTTTTAAACATAGCTAATGAACTGGCCTCAACAGTTTGCTGTGGCAGAGAATTCCACAGATTCACCACTCTCTGTGTGAAGAAGTTTTTCCTAACCTCGGTCCTAAAAGGCTTCCCCTCTATCCTCAAACTGTGACCCCTCGTTCTAGACCTCCCCAACATCGGGAACAATCTTCCCGCATCTAGCCTGTCCAATCCCTTTAGGATCTTATACGTTTCAATCAGATCCCCCCTCAATCTTCTAAATTCCAACGAGTACAAGCCCAGTTCATCCAGTCTTTCTTCATATGAAAGACCTGCCATCCCAGGAATCAATCTGGTGAATCTTCTTTGTACTCCCTCTATGGCAAAGATGTCTTTCCTCAGATTAGGGGACCAAAACTGCACACAATACTCCAGGTGTGGTCTCACCAAGGCCTTGTACAACTGCAGTAGTACCTCCCTGCTCCTGTACTCGAATCCTCTCGCTATAAATGCCAGCATACCGTTCGCCTTTTTCACCGCCTGCTGTACCTGCATGCCCACTTTCAATGACTGGTGCATAATGACACCCAGGTCTCGTTGCACCTCCCCTTTTCCTAATCGGCCACCATTCAGATAATAATCTGTTTTCCTATTTTTGCCACCAAAGTGGATAACTTCACATTTATCCACATTAAATTGCATCTGCCATGAGTTTGCCCACTCACCCAACCTATCCAAGTCACCCTGCATCCTCTTAGCATCCTCCTCACTGCTAACACTGCCACCCAGCTTCGTGTCATCCGCAAACTTGGAGATGCTGCATTTAATTCCCTCATCCAAGTCATTAATATATATTGTAAACAACTGGGGTCCCAGCACTGAGCCTTGCGGTACCCCACTAGTCACCGCCTGCCATTCCGAAAAGGTCCCGTTTATTCCCACTCTTTGCTTCCTGTCTGCTAACCAATTCTCCACCCACACCAATACCTTACCCCCAATACCGTGTGCTTTAAGTTTGCACACTAATCTCCTGTGTGGGACCTTGTCAAAAGCCTTTTGAAAATCCAAATATACCACATCCACTGGTTCTCCCCTATCCACTCTACTAGTTACATCCTCAAAAAATTCTATGAGATTCGTCAGACATGATTTTCCTTTCACAAATCCATGCTGACTTTGTCCGATCATTTCACCGCTTTCCAAATGTGCTGTTATCACATCCTTGATAACTGACTCCAGCAGTTTCCCCACCACCGACGTTAGGCTAACCGGCCTATAATTCCCCGGTTTCTCTCTCCCTCCTTTTTTAAAAAGTGGGGTTACATTAGCCACCCTCCAATCCTCAGGAACTAGTCCAGAATCTAACGAGTTTTGAAAAATTATCACTAATGCATCCACTATTTCTTGGGCCACTTCCTTAAGCACTCTGGGATGCAGACCATCTGGCCCTGGGGATTTATCTGCCTTCAATCCCTTCAATTTACCTAACACCACTTCCCTACTAACATGTATTTCGCTCAGTTCCTCCATCTCACTGGACCCTCTGTCCCTTACTATTTCTGGAAGATTATTTATGTCCTCCTTAGTGAAGACAGAACCAAAGTAATTATTCAATTGGTCTGCCATGTCCTTGCTCCCCATAATCAATTCACCTGTTTCTGTTTGCAGGGGACCTACATATGTCTTTATCAGTCTTTTCCTTTTTACATATCTATAAAAGCTTTTACAGTCCGTTTTTATGTTCTCTGCCAGTTTTCTCTCATAATCTTTTTTCCCCTTCCTAATTAAGCCCTTTGTCCTCCTCTGCTGAACTCTGAATTTCTCCCAGTCCTCAGGTGAGCCACTTTCTCTGGCTAATTTGTATGCTACTTCTTTGGAATTGATACTATCCCTAATTTCTCTTGTCAGCCACGGGTGCACTACCTTCCTTGATTTATTCTTTTGCCAAACTGGGATGAACAATTGTTGTAGTTCATCCATGCAACCTTTAAATGCCTGCCATTGCATATCCACCGTCAATCCTTGAAGTGTCATTTGCCAGTCTATCTTAGCTAATTCATGTCTCATACCTTCAAAGTTACCCCTCTTTAAGTTCAGAACCTTTGTTTCTGAATTAACTACGTCACTCTCCATGTTAATGAAGAATTAAGGTCAAAAACTCTCCTTAACTCAGCAACAAAATATTGAGATGAGTGGGCGGGGGGTGGTGGGTGGAGACCTTGCTCCATAGAGCATTGAATAGGCTGAGTAGAGGTCCATGCAGGAGATTTACCATGTATACCAGTTTACGCACATCATCACCAACTGACCCGGCTAGCCTTGAATGGTCAGCTCACATTGGGTAATAAAATTTCTGCAACCATCAGGGTCACTGGAGTGTCTGCCCCGTGGAGAACTTGGTTCTGGTACAGACACGGGAGTCGGTTCTGGTCTGCACATGGGAGTGGGGGCATTAGTGGCTAAGGTTGTCAGGACAGCAGAAAGGGAGGACCTGTGAGAGGCTGGGAGTGGAACTGATGCAGCCAAAGGCTGTTGAATTATGTTGGTGAGAACACTAATGCCTACCAGCTGACTCTGGCTGTCCACTGTAAGTTGGTGGACTGCAGTCATGAGGGTGGAAATTGCAGCCATCTGACTTTGGCTGTCTGCAGAGAGCTGCTGAACAAATGCTGCAAAGGATAGCATCAGTTCCTCCAGCTGGGTCTCGGTTGGTCAAACTGAAATTATATGTCACTTTGCCTCAGGCACTTCAACCAAAACAGACTCGATCATCTGCAACTTATCCCCTACCTGGCGAATGAACCTCAGGATCAAGGTCAGCTGCTCTCTCTTTGCTGGGTCCATTTTCATGGTTGAAACTTGCTGTCAGAACATTCAGATATGGCCCAAGTGCGGAGAGAGAGACACTGAAGCAGGTCGACAGTTCACTGACTTTAATGAGAACTGTTGCAGAATTTAAAGGAAAAGGAAAACAATAAACACTGGGCCTCTAAGGCCATTAAATCAACTCTCTAACTGAAAACTAAACACCAATGTCGTGGTTGAAAGCAATATCTAAATACTAAATGAATGCTGCTCCTTTCCAGCGTCAGTTGAAACAGTAGTCTTCTTTCCCAGACAAGTACAAGGGTAGCCAGGAAGTATAGTGATACAACAGGAATTCTGCAGATGCTGGAAATTCAAGCAACATACATCAAAGTTGCTGGTGAACGCAGCAGGCCAGGCAGCATCTATAGGAAGAGGCGCAGTCGACGTTTCAGGCCGAGACCCTTCGTCAGGACTCATAGTAAAGTGATACTGTGCTTTTGCTCAAGTCTCAACAAGACTAGAATGAAAAGACAGGAGTTAAATACTGCCATAATGAATAGTAATTAGCTGGGACGTGCATATTCACGAGCACAATTGCCGAAACTGCTGTGCAGCCTGCCCACGGGGGTGCACAAACCCCTCAGCAGAGTTCGTGGTTGTGACAGGAACCCCTTTCCTAGGCACAGCTCCTGAGGTGCCACACACTTGTGCCCACTGGAAGACCTGGATGAGAGACTTGCCCAGGATGTCATCCATCGGGATCCAAGAACGTTCCTTGGGACCATACCCTTCGCACTCCATGAGGTATTGGACCTTGCCCTGTACCCAGTGAGGTGCCAGGAGGCGCCGCACGGTATAGACCAAGGAACCATCCATCAAGCGGGGAGGTGGAGTGGCTGTAGTTAGGGAAGAGGTAGTAATCGGCTTGAGCTGGGAAACATGGAACGCTGGGTGGATCATCATTGATGATGGTAGGCACAATCTATACAAGACCTTGTTGGTAGCCTTTTCCACTACTAGTGGTCCCAAGCAGCATGGGGCCAACTTGTGGCTCTCGACTTTCAGGGGAAGAACCCTTGATGCCAACCAAACCTCCCCTCCTGGATTGAGAGGCCTGAACTGCTGGCAGAGCTGATCAGCTGCCGGGCATGCTGTAGATGAGCGCACAGCTGAGAAGCCCTGGCTTGTCTCCACATGTGCCTGTCGCATTGGTTCTGCTGTTCATCAGCAGGAACTCTCACATCAATCTCCTAGTCCGGAAAAAGCGGTAGCTGGAATCCCTTCTGGCGTTCAAAGGGGGACATACCAGGGAAGGATGACAGGTGGTTGTTGTGATCAATCTTTACCCAAGCCAGTTGGGAGCTTTAGGACGTGGAGTTGGAAGAGGCAAGGTAGCACATGATTGTCTCCAACTCCTAGTTCACTCTCTCAGTCTGGCCATTAGATTGGTCATGGAAGCCAGATGAGAGTCTGGCCATGGCTCCTATAAGCGAACAGAAAGCCCTCCAAAAATTTGAAGTGAACTGTGGTCCTTGATTAGAAACTCTGTCCTGAGGGGAGCTGTGCAGCCTAAAGACATGTTGACCCATGAGGGTAGCAGCCTCATGAGCTGAATGGAACTTAAGGAGAACAATGAAGTGGGCAGCCTTGGAGAATCGATCCACATCAACTAGAATGGTAGTATTTCCATTAGACAAGACCAGCCCAGTGATGAAATCACTGAGAGGTGAGACTAGGGGTGGTGGGGCCCAGGCAGCAGACTTGCAGGGTTCTGGCATGATGTCTTGATCTGAGCACAGGTAGGTCAGGCAGAGATGAAGTCATGGACATCCCAGGATATAGATGGCCACCAAAATCATCTCTTGATAAACTCTCTAGTCCATTAAATTTCCAGGTGGCCAACCATACTAGAGGAGTAACCCTATTCCAACGCTTTAAAGCACATCGTAGCAGGGACATTGTAACCCCCCCCACCTGGGCCTGGATCTGACTGTTGGGCAGCCCTCACCTCTGCCTATATTCCTCAAATCATTAGGGCAGCAATGCACGAGTGAGGAAGGATGGACTCTGTGTTGGCATTGTCCTCAGACTCATCGAACTTCTGGGAGAGAGCGTCAGCCTTGGTATCCTTGCTGCCGGGACAATAGGCAAGGATGAAATTAAACTGGGTGAAGGAGAGAGTCTAACATTGAGCAGAGGTTTGTATGATCTGTCCAAACCAAAAAAGGATGCTGTATCCCTGCAGCCAGTGTCACCATTCTTCCAGGGTCACCTTGACAGTCAGAAGTTCTCGGTTCCTGACATCATAGTTACTCTCAGCAGGGAAGAAAGACGAAAGGGTCCTGCTGACCATCTGCAGAAGAGCGCTGAGAGAGTACAGCTCCAATGCCGACATTGGATCCATTCACTTTGACAATGAATGTCCGGAATGGAACAGTGGAGAAGCATCACTTTAGTTCCGAGAATGCTTGGTTGGTTTTGTTCATTCAATGGAACCCTGCAGAGGTCTTCCTGCTGAGGACATTTATGGGAGCTGTGAAACAGCTGAAGTTTTGCATGAAGTAGTGATAAAATTTCACAAATCCCATGAAGCGCCATACCTGTTTGACCGGAGTTGATTTGGGCAACTCCGTAACTGCTGGAACTTTACAGGTTATAATCAACGCAGGGACGGAGCTTGCTGTACTTCTTGCTCACAAGATAGAAGCCCACTCCTGCTGGCAAGTTTGACGGAAGGATAAAGCCCCAAGGCCAATTCCTCTTTGATGTACTCTTCCATGGTCATTGTTTCTGGATGAGGAGTGAGCCCTGGGGAAGACTGCAACCAGGTAAGAGGTCAATGGCATATGGCCGGAGTTGATTTGGGCCACTCCATAACTGCCTGAAGTTTACTCGGGTCTATTTGAATACAGGAAGGGGCAAGTATCTCACCCAAAACCAACACCTAGCCTTTATGGAACTCACACTTCTCTGTCTCAGCATGCAGGTTGTTCTTGAGGAGCTGTCTAAGAACCCTCCAGACATGCCGGATGTGTTTCTGATGAGAGTGGGAATAGATCAGAATACTGTCCGAATACGCTAAAACGAACAGGTTGAACATGTACCTGAGCACATGGTTGACTAAGGGCTGAAAAAGAGGTATTGGTCAGACCAAAGGGAATGTCAAGGTTCTCATAGTGGCCTGTGGAGGTGGCTGCCTTTTATTAAGGAGATCAGCATTTTCAGTCGGAGTGCCAGACAGGTCCGCACTGGGAGGCGATACAGGAGGGGATTCACCGACTGGAGCTAGAGCTGGACCCAAACAGGTAGACAGGCATGCTGGTCTCCACTCTTGGAGTGCTTTTAGGGACCAATCAATCCATGAGTTATGTTGGGATAGCTGGGGAGACCAAGCGCCAGTGGCAGTTCAGGCAAATCAATCAGGTAGAAGGAAAATTGTTCCCACTGGTTGCCTTCTAGCACAAGTTGGAGGGGTTCGGTGGAAAGATGGATCTGGCTGGTGTGCAGAGGTCGACCATCTAGGGCCTTGACGTTAATCTTTTCTCTCAATTTCTGAGTCAGAACTCCACATCTTTGAGCCTGAGAGCTGTCCATGAGATTCCTGGCTACAGCAGAGTCGATAAAAGCACCGATTGCTGAACGCGTTGCACATCCCGCCTGTGGGGGTGCGTAGACCCGCAGCAGAGTCCGTGGTTGTGGCAGTAACAGCATGTACAAGATGGCGAGTGAGCACCCAGTGCTTGTGTTCATACACTCAAGTGGTTTGAATCTTTCTTTTCTTTCAAATTGACTGATCAAAATGTATCAGGCAGCTGTACACTGCCGCAGGCCAGGCTTAGACTTGAGAACAACTGCTGGCAAGGATTTAAAAGGAATTATCTCAACAATAATTTTCCAGTCATTAAATATGAAGCAATTGACTTCTGACATTATTTAGTAGAGACATAAATTGTTCATCTATTTGTAAACAGAAATGCACAAGAAATGCAGAGGCAATGAAAGGCAATCAGAGGAACTTTGGTCTCCAACTCCCAACAGGCCCACCACAGCAGGGGCCAGAGGTGCTAATTACTGCAAGCTCCTCTCCAAGCCATATACTCATAACCTGGTAAACTGGTAAATTGGTTTTACTGATTTACAAAGCAAAGTCATGCACAGACATTAAGGCGATCCACCTGAACATCCTGGATTATATAGGTCCTGGATTGAACTCTATAGCCGCCTGAGGACCCAACAATAGACAACCCGTTAGGAGAATATCATATGCAACTCCTTGATTGTACGACTACTAAACTGGTTTATTTTTGTCCCGCGTACCTTGCTACAGTGAAAAACTGGTCTTGCATGCCATTCATGTAGATCAAATCATTACAACAGTGTATTGAGGTAACAAAATAACAGGGTGCAGAATTGTGTTATAGTACAAAGAAAGTACAGTGCACAAAGACAGCAGGGTGCAACATGGTAACGAGGTAGATTGTGAGGTTAAAGGCTGGTCTCTGACTCGAGGAAAACATTTAGTAATCTGATAACGGCCAGATAGAAGCTGTCCTTGATCCTAGTGGCACATGCTTTCAGACTTTAGTATCTCCTGCCCAATGGGAGAGGGTGGAGGGAAGAATGTCCAGGTGTATCTTTGATCACGTTGGCTGCTTTATCAAGGCTGCGAGAAGTGTAGACAGGGTCCATGCAAGCACAAAATCAAACTTCTACTCCTTCACCTCCTACAACTTCTTATCCTGGCTTCTGCCCCCCTCCAGATGTAGGCACTCTGACAGATCCCAGATCAAGATGACTCCTACCCTGGAGACACAAGAGATTGTGCATCTTGGAATCTGGAGCAGCTAGCAATCTGTTGGAAGAATTCAGTGGGTCAAGTAGCATCTGTGGGAAGAAAGGTATTGTTTTTCTTTTCAGCCCGCAGATATTGCTTGACCCACCGAGTTCCTCCAGCAGGTTACTTGTTGCTAGAGTTCTACTTTGTCTGCTCCTAGCAAGGTTGGCAGAATATTGATATAATCACCAAGTGCAGCATTAGATTCCTATGTTAATGTATGCAGAACTTGTGGAGGGGTCTTCAGAGGGAATCTAGAGCATGTGAAGGTAATTCTATCTGAGCTCAAATGGGCTTAGTTCAAAGGGGACGTGTCAACCAGAAATCTGAGGTGAAGCCCCAGACTTATGTCTCATACTGCAATAGATTGAAGTCTGACAAGGTGGAAAGTTAACACAAGAAATTCTGCAGATGCCGAAAACCCAAAACAATGCACATACAATGCTGGAGGAACTCAGCAGCTCAGGCAGCATCTATGAAACTGAACAAACAGTCGACATTTCAGGCTGAGACCTTTCTTCAGGACTGGAAAGGAAGGGGGATAATGCCAGAATATGAAGTGTTGCCTCATCTGGAAGAATTGTTTGGGACTCTGAATGGAGGTGAGGGAGGAACTGAATGGATAAGTGTAGCACTTCTTCTACTTGTAAGGATAAGTGCCAAGAGGGAGATTAATGGGGAGTGACGAATAGACAACGGATCCACAGAGGAAACTATCTCTGCAGAAAGCAGAAAGTGGGTGGGTGGGAGGGTGGAAGGTAAAGGTGTGTTTGGTGGTAGGGTTCCATTGAAGAGGGCGGAAGTTGCAAAGAAGCTGTGGACAAATTTTTGTTTTAATTGTTCTGTCCTTTCTTGAAAAAGTTGTGCATATCTTATCTTTAATTTATGTTTTCTTGTGCATGCTGTGTGTCTGTGGTCCTGGGAATACATGCAGTGGAGATGAAGGAACTGAAAAAAGGGAATAGAAATTTTACAGGAGACAGGATGGGAAGATGTACCGTCAACATATCTGTGGGAGTTGGTAGGTTTATAAAAGATATTAGTGAACAGTTTGTCTCCAGAGATGGAGACAGAGAGATCGAGAACTGGAAAGAGGTGTCAGAAATGGACCAAGTATATTCAAACAGTCCTTCCAGGTGGGGCAACACTTCACTTGCAAATCTTGTTGGGGTCATCTGTTGTATCTGGTGCTCCCAATGCAGCCTCTACATTGGTAAGACCCATTGTAAATTGGGGGACCGTTTTGTCGAGCACCTCTGCTCCATCCACCAAAAGCTGAATTTCCAAGTGGTCAACCATTTAAATTCTTTTCCTATTCCGGTTCTTTTCCCCCATTCCATGGTCTCCTCTGGTACTACAATGAGGCCACTCTCAGGGAGGAGAAGTACCACTTCATAATGTGTCGGGATAGCCTTCATGGTGGCATAAATATAGATTTCTCCTTCTTCCCCCCCCCCCCAGGATCAATAAAGTATTTCCCCCTGGAATCAATAAAGTATGACTACTACTACTTTTCCCTCACGCTTCTCTCTTCTATTCCCTACTTTGCCTATGACCTCCTTCTTCTGGTTCTTCCATAGTCCACTCTTCTCTCTTATCAGATTCCTTCCTCTCCAGCCCTTACCTTTCCCATCCGCTTGGCTTCACCTATCACCTTCCAGCCATCCTCCTTCCCCTCCCCTCACCATTTATTCTGCCATCTTCACCCTTCCTTTCCAGTCCAGAAGAAGCGTCCCAGCATGAAATGTCGGCTGTTTATTCGTTTTCAGAATGCTGCCTGGCCTGCTGAGTACCGCCAGCATTTTGTGTGTGTTGCTCAAGAGAAAAGGTTGATCGCTACCAATTGTGATCGTTCACTTTAAGGCCCACATTTTCCCAAAGTGAGATCTTGGACCTTTCACCACTGCCCAGGGTTACTGAGCCCATCACCCACTTGTCATCCTGTGAAATAGAGCATGAGGCCATTTCTTATGTTTTGTACTTTCAAAACATTAAACTAATTCAAAGGAAGACACTGAAGTCCGGGAATTCAGGTCTAACTTCGAGCTTACTTTAAGCAAGGCACCAACGTAGCAACATGATTACATATACAATTCATGTATTTATACATATAACCCTTAATGAATGATTAAACTTGACAAGAATGCTTTATCAAACAATATATATTGAAGATTACTCAAATAGTACTGAAACTTCAAATGCACAACACTCCTCCCTGCATAGTTAGAAACTCCAATTCAATAACATTCATCTCAACTATATACACGTTATACTATGTAATGCAGACATCCACAGCATAGGAAGAAGGTGTTACTGATCACTGAGTGTGGGTCTTCAGTCTCTTCCATTTTCTCCTTTATGGTAACATTGAGAAGAGGGCGTGGGTCATCAATGAGAGAGGAATGGCAGGTCAACAGATGGGGAATAGTTGCCCATCCAATGATGAGTTCATGTTCAACAGAAGGAAAATGGTGGTGAATTAGTGGATTAGGGTTAACTAAATGGGTAATAAGTCAAAGGGTGGACAGTCTCAGGGAAATGGGTAGCTGGTAGGGAATCAGGTTTATTATCACTGATATACGTTGTGAATGTGTTTTATGGTAGCAGTACTGTGTAATACATAAAAGATGCTGTAGCTTACAATAAGAGATATAAATAAATAAATAAATACACGCATACATAAATGGAGCAAAATTAGTGAAATTCTATTCACGGACTGATATGAAATTAACAATAACGGATGATAAAGGGGCAACACTTGAGGCTCATGTGAAGAAGAAATACCTTTTAGGAGCGTTTCCTGTTGACTTCATGATGAGGTTAAGCTTCTGCATGGACATGAGGACAAGAATGTAGGAAGATCAGCTCTTATTTTTTGTGACTGGATCAAGATTCATTTCTGATTCTCAGTTGGCATCTTCATTCTCGAGGAACTTAACCTGACTGCTCCTTCTTTGATTCCCCTCAATCCCTTCCTCCTCCTCAGATCAGTAGATCTGCCCACCCCTGAGCTCCCTCCCCTGTATCCTTACGAACGCAAGTCGCTCTATGGCCAATTTGGCTTCATGGACAATTTAGCACTCTCTGCCTCACACCTGTTCATGCACAGTGAGTCATCACCACTCTACCTCTGACACTTGAGATTTAGATATTGCCCAGATTCTAAAACAAAATGCTTCACAAACCAACACAGTACTGTATATCAGGAAATTGTAAGGAGCAGTTCAGATATAAAGAAACTAAGATGACTCATTTTAAGCTCCAGCCAAGGAGCATGCTAAAATTAACTTTGCCTTCTCTTCATTAAAATGTATTTATTCCCTGTGTAGCTTTCCTCCTTGCACTGACTCATCCAGGGTTATTGCAGCGCAGGCATTATCCAGTGATTCTGCAGTAATTGTCTGTGAGTTATTTGATCATTATAATGATGTGACTATAGAAATTCGAGGCATTGAACAAGATAATTTGAACCATCATGTCCGTGGTGTCCTAAAAACGACAACGGCTTGAACTGCGTTCTAGAACCAGAACTGTGGAGTGCCACGACAGTTTGATACCATTACAGCTCGGAGTTCAATTCCGACACCGCCTGCAATGAGTTTGCACGTCCTCGTGATGAACACATGGCTTTCCTCCAGGTTCTCCGGTTTTCTCCCACTTTCCAAAGACGTACCGGTTAGTAGGGTAATCATTATTGTAAGTTGTCCTGTGATTAGGCTCGGGCTAAATAAGTGGATGTGGGTTGCACATTGAGCTGGGAGGGCCTGTTCTGCGCCTTATCTCTGAGTAAAATAAAAATAAAATGAAGAGAATAAAAACTATTTCCATCTCCCAACTTCGTCTGTAGTGAGAATTCATTTTGGTAATTTTTAAACTTGACAGTTTTGGTCTTCAACATTCTTTCAGCCAGTGAGTTTAAAACGATTATTACTCTGGTGTTCTGTTTTACTTATTTTCTAGGAAGCAATTCAGCCCATCAAGTCTATGCTAGCTATCGGAGGGATCCCATAGGCGTTATGGGGAAGAAGCACATCAACTCCTCTACTTCCTCAGTAAGCTCAGGAAAACCTGCACACCCCTAGTGATCTCACCATTTGTTTAGATTTCAAGATTAACTTTATTTATTCCAAGTACATTGAAATACAGTGCCTATAAAAAGTATTCACCCCCCCCCCCCACCGGAAATTTTTATGTTCTATTATTTTACAACATTCACCCACAGTGGATTTAACTTGGCTTTTTTTGACACCGATTAACAGAAAACGACTCTATTGTGTCAAACTGAAAACAGATCTCTAAAAGTGATCTAAACTAATTACAAGTGTAAAACACAAAATAATTGATTGCATAAGTATTCACCCCCTTCAAGTTAGTATTTAGCAGATGTTCCTTTGGCTGCAATTACAGCCTTGAGTCTGTGTGGATAGGTCTCTATCTGCTTTGCACATCTGGACACTATAATTTTTCCCCAGTCTTCTTTACAAAACTGCTCAAGCTCTGTCAGATTGCATGGGGATCATGAGTGAAGAGGTCTTTTCAAGCCTAGCCCCAAAATCTCTGTCGGATTGAGGTCTGAACTCTGACTTGGCCACTCCAGGACATTAACTTTGTTGTTTTTAAACTATCCCTGTGTAGCATTGGCTTTATATTTGGGGTCATTGTCTTGTTGGAAATCAAATCTCCCAAGTCGCAGTTATCTTGCAGACTGCATCAGGTTTTCCTCCAGGATTTCCCTGTATTTTGCTGCATTCATTTTACCCTCTACCTTCACAAGCCTTCCAGGGCCTGCTATAGTGAAGTATCCCCACAGCATGATGCAGCCACCACCATGCTTCATGGTAGAGATGGTATGTTTTTGATGATGTGCAGTGTTTGATTTAAGCCAAACATAACGTTTAGTCTGATGGTCAAAAAGCTCAATTCTAGTTTCTTCAGACCATAGAATCTTTTTCCAGCTGACTTCAGAGTCTCCCACATACCTTCTGGCAAAATCTAGACAAGATTTCATGTTACACAAACAAGAGGAATTCTGCAGATGCTGGAAATTCAAGCAACACACATTAAAGTTGCTGGTGAATGCAGCAGGCCAGGCAGCATCTCTAGGAAGAGGTACAGTCGACGTTTCAGGCTGAGACCCTTCATCTAGTCCTGACGAAGGGTCTCGGCCTGAAACGTCAACTGTACCTCTTCCTAGAGATGCTGCCTGGCCTGCTGCATTCACCAGCAACTTTGATGTGTGTTGCTAAGATTTCATGTTAGTTTTTTTTCTACAGTGGCTTTCTCTTTGCCACTCTCCCATAAAATTCCCGCTTGTGAAGCACCCAGGCAACAATTGTTATATGCACAGTCTCTCCCATCTCAGCCACTGAAGCTTGTAACTCCTCCAGAGTTGTCATAGATCTCTTGGTGGCCTCCCTCACTCGTCCCCTTCTTGCAAATTCACTCAGTTTTTGAGGATGTCTTCTCTAGGCAGATCTATCGCTGTGCCATATTCTTTCTATTTCTTGATGATTGACTTAACTGTACTCAAAGGGATATTCAGTGACTTGGAAATTTGCTTGTATCCATCTCCTGACTTGTGCTTTTCAATAACCTTTTTGCGGAGTTGCTTGGAGTGTTCTTTTGTCTTCACGATGTAGTTTTTACCAGGATACTGACTCATCAGTAGTCAGAGCTTTCAGATACAGGTGTATTTTTACTACAATCAATTGAAACCCCTGACTGCACACGGGTCTCCAAACACAGATCTTCATTTAACTAATTTCGTGACTTCTAAAACCAATTGGCTACACCAGTGATGATTTGGTGTGTCATATTAAAGAGAGTGAATACTTATGCAATCAATTATTTTGTGTTTTATATTTCTAATTAATTTAGATCACTTTGTAGAAATTTGTTTTCACTTTGACACGAAAAAGACTTTTTCTGTTGATCAGTGTCAAAAAAGCTGAATTAAATCCACTGTGATTCAATGTTGTAAAACCATAAACCGTGAAAACGTCTGGAGGTGGGGAGTGAATGCTTTTTATAGGCACTGTATACAGTGAAATGTATTGTTTTGCCTCAATGAGCTGGTGGTGTGAGGAACCAGTACTAACCACTGCATTACTGTACTACTATATTGTCCAAGATTACACATGCATTTAACCTACCTGGTGCCCTTGTTGGGGTTGAGCTCAAGTCTTAGGATCAGTGATCCGGAGCTTTTACTCCCAGTCCAGTATTTTAACCATTTTGCTATCAAATCCTCTGAACCTTCTCTAAAATTTTCACCAATTATACTAAGTTTATGCTTGATGGTTGAACACCTCACTGCTGAAGGAAATTCTTCTGCTTAGGTAGCTCCCCAGGCTTGTAGAAAATGTGCTTTGTTGGATTGGGGTGCAAAATTATTATTTTTCTTGTAATTTAACTTTCCTAGGCTTACTTGTATTTTTATATACTCACCTTTATACATCAATCCTGATGAATGGTCACGGCCCGAAATGTCGACTCTTTATTCTTTTCCATAGATACTGCCTGCCCTGCTGAATTCTTCCAGCATTTTGTGTGTGTTATCTATATACATAAAATTGTTTAGTGAATTTTAGAGCTACAATAGTGCAGTTGCTTCTGTATTTTTCTAGAAGTTTTCAGTAGTAGGTGTCATGCCAGTTGAATCTGGCTATCTTATTGCTTTTTTCTTTCATCTTTTCTTTGATCTCTTGGTGCCTCTTTCTTGTTCATTTTCTGCTGTAACACTTAACACCTATCCCTCAACATCAGCAAGATGAAGGAATTGGTTGTTGACTTCAGAAGGAGTAGTGGACCGCACGACCCCATTTACATCGGTGGTGCGCAAGTGGAACAGGTCAAAAGCCTTAAGTTCCTCGGGGTCAATATCACAAATGATCTGATTTGGTCCAATCAAGCAGAGTCCACTGCCAAGAAGGCCCACCAGCGCCTTTACTTCCTAAGAAAGCTAAAGAGATTTGGCCTGTCCCCTAAAACCATCACTACTTTTTAATAGATGCACCGTAGAAAGGATTCTTCCAGGGTGCATCACAACCTGGTATGGAAGTTGTCTTGTCCAAGACCGAAAGAAGCTGCAGAAGATCATGAACACAGTCCAGCACATCACACAAGCCAATTTTCCGTCCTTGGACTCACTTTACACCACACGCTGTCGGAGCAGTGCTGCCAGGATAATCAAGGACACGACCCACCCAGCCAACACACTTTTCGTGCCTCTTCCCTCCGGGAGAAGGTTCAGGAGCTTGAAGACTCATACGGCCAGATTTGGGAACAGCTTCTTTCCAACTGTGATAAGACTGCTGAACGGATCCTGACCCGGATCTGGGCCGTACCCTCCAAATATCCAGACCCGCCTCTCGGTTTTTTTGCACCACCTTACTTTCCCTTTTCTATTTTCTATTTATGGTTTCTACTTTAAATTTTTAATATTTACTATCGATTTGCACTCCAGGGAGCGGGAAGTGCAGAATCAAATATCGCTGTGATGATTGTATGCTCTAGTATCAACTGTTTGGCGACAATAAAGTAAAGTAATAAAAAGATTGCAAACATTAAGTTTTATGCCTCATGCTTAACTTCTGAAGAATCGCAAAAGTATCAGGATTCAACAGTTTTTAATCTGGCTTTCTGGTAACTGACAAGGCTAGTGTAGGACTTACCTGCTGTTCATGCGTGGGTGACTGATGGGACCATCAGCTGGGGAGTTAGAACTCCAGGTACTCAGATTCATTCTCCAGCCTGATTCATCACAAGCCAGGAACTGATGATGTGACATCTTTCCTAGGATGCATTAAGGATATCCTTAAGCATTTGCTCTGGTAACCTCCTGCAATGAAAGGTACTCCACAGACAAAATAATGGAGGAACTCTGCAGTTCAGGCAGCATCTATGGAGGGGATGCACTGCATAATGATTTGATCTGTATAAACAGTATGCAAGATAAAGTTTCCACTGTATCTCAGCACATGTGACAATAATAAATCATATCTAATTCCATCTCTGGGAGCTTTAGTTTATGGTTTGAGGTGACTATGTGCTTAAACAGCCAAAGATTATATGCCAAACTGGAGGTGATGTTGAATTTCATCATTGATGACTGGCTTAGCTGACAGCAGGGAGCCTGATTCAGGACCGATCTCTTCACCCCGAGAGGGACACTTCTGGTCGTATATGTCAAGTCCCCTTTCCCCCATACTAGGGCATCCGAGACATCCAAGATAGGCGTGTCAAGTTCGAGCTTCTTGTCGTTCAACCATACCCATAAATGAAACATCATACCTCTGTGGTCAAGGTGAAAAATACAAAATACAGTTATGATCCAGCACATACAATAACAAATAATACCAGCACAAGTCCCTGATGGCATGGCCTGAAGACTGACAGGTGGACACAAAATGCCAGATGCATGTTAACGTCAGACAGTATAATGTTACTGGCTGTGGTGTAATAAACCAAGCAGTCGCATAAATATGTGAAATATTTTCCTGGGTCTTGTGGATATTTATTGCTGGAGGTTATAGTTTGGAGCAAATAGGTTGATGGAGAACATCAGTTTTATGGGTGTTAAGTACAAAATCCATCCTATTGTAGGCTGCAGGGTGGACAATAACCTGAAACTCGGGTTCCAATTGCAAGCTGTAATAGTAGTTGGTATAACACACCAGCGACTCAGGTTCGGTAAGGGGTTTGTACGTTTTCCCCGTGGCCATATGTGTTTCCTCTGGGTGCTCCTGTTTCCTCCCACATTCCAAAAGACATGAGGGTTAGTAGGTTAATTAGTCAGGTGGGAGTAATTGAGTGGCTTGTGCTTGTTGGCCAGAGAAGTCTGTTACGGTGCTGTATCTCTGAGTAATAATATAAATAATGTTATACAGTCATACAGCATTGAAACAAACCTTTCAGCCTGACTCATCCGTGAGGACCTGAGCTAGTCCCACTTAACTCATACCCCTTGAAACCAAGGGTTCCCAACCTGGGGTCTACGGACCCCTCAGTTAATGGTAGGAGTCCATGGCGTAAAAAAACCCCTGCTCTGAACCTTTCCTTTCCATTTACTTCCCTAAATATCTTTTGAATGTTGTAATTGTTTAGGTAGAATAACAAAATATAAAGCAACACACAAAATGCTGGAGGAACTCAGCGGGTCAAGAAGCATCAAGAGGAGGGGAATAAAGAGCCAATGTTTCGAGCTGAGGTCCTTCATCAGAACTGGGATCCTGTCCTGGATTGTTGGCTGTTTATTCATTTCCACAGATGTTGTGTGACGTGCTGAGTTGTTGCGGTGTTTTGTGTGTTGATCTGGATCTCCAGCATCTGCAGAATCTCTTGTGTCAACAATATTGAAAATGCACTTAGTTAGGTCCATGGATAGGAAATGTTAAGACGGATATAGGACAACACAAACAAATGAGAGTAACTTAGATGGGAATTCTGGTCAGCATCGGTCAGTTGGGTTGAACAGCTTTAGTTCTGAATGAATGTTCAGAGGCCATTTGGTCCCTTTTCAGCTGTTCATCTCAGTTAGAGTGGAGATCACACCACAAACCAGCTGCACTAGACACCGATCAAGTATACTACAAAAGGTAGTGGATTCAACCCAGTACACCATGGGTAAAGCCCTCCCAGTTATCGAGCACATCCACATGAAACACTGTCGTAAGAAAGCAGCATCCGTCATCAGAGACCCCCACCGTCCAGGCCATGCTCTCTTCTTGCTGCTGCCATCAGGTAGAAGGTACAAGAGCGTTAGGACTCACACTACCAGTTTCAAGAACAGTTACTACTGTCAGGCTCTTGAACAAAAGAGGATAAATACACTCACTTGCCCATCACTGAGATGTTTCCCGCAACCAATTTAGCAGCACACATAAAAATTGTTGGTGAACGCAGCAGGCCAGGCAGCATCTCCAGGAAGAGGTACAGTCGACGTTTCGGGCCGAGACCCTTTGTCAGGATTAACTGAAAGAAGAGCTAGTAAGAGATTTGAAAGTGGGAGGGGGAGGGGGAGATCTGAAATGATAGGAGAAGACAGGAGGGGGAGGGATGAAGCTAAGAGCTGGAAAGTTGATCAGCAAAACCTCCCCCTCCTGTCTTCTCCTATCATTTCTGATCTCCCCCTACCCCTCCCACTTTCAAATCTCTTATTAGCTCTTCTTTCAGTTAGTCCTGGCAAAGGGTCTCGGCCCGAAATGTCGACTGTACCCCTTCCTAGAGATGCTGCCTGGCCTGCTGCATTCACCAGCAATTTTTATGTGTGTTGCTTGAAATTCCAGCATCTGCAGATTTCCTCGTGTTTGCGTTTTTAATCTCACTTTTAGGACTCTTTATCACATTATTTCATATTCTCATTATTTATTGCTTTTTTTATATTTGCTTTTGCAAAGTTTGTTGTCTTCTGTACTTTGGTTGACTTTCATTGATCCTGTTATAGTTACTATTCTATTTGCTGGGTTTGCCCGCAGGAAAATGAATTTCAGGGTTGTCTTTGGTGACATATATGTATTATGGTGATAATAAATTAATTTTGACTTTGTTGTTTTTTATTTGCCTCCTGGCCACAGGAGAGTTTAGTTAACCTTGTGCCACAGCAAACCCAGGAAAGTGAAAACATTCAGAGTTGTGAACAGGAAGTGAAGGGAAAATGAAAAGACCCCTAGCTACACACATCAAAGTTGCTGGTGAACGCAGCAGGCCAAGCAGCATCTATAGGAAGAGGCGCAGTCGACGTTTCAGGCTGAGACCCTTCGTCAGGACTAACTGAAGGAAGAGTGAGTAAGGGATTTGAAAGCTGGAGGGGGAGGGGGAGATGCAAAATGATAGGAGAAGACAGGAGGGGGAGGGATGGAGCCAAGAGCTGGACAGGTGATAGGCAAAAGGGGATACGAGAGGATCATGGGACAGGAGGCCTAGGGAGAAAGACGGGGGGGGTGACCCAGAGGATGGGCAAGAGGTATATTCAGAGGGGCAGAGGGAGAAAAAGGAGAGTGAGAGAAAGAATGTGTGCATAAAAAGGAGTAACAGCTGGGGTACGAGGGGGAGGTGGGGCCTAGCGGAAGTTAGAGAAGTCAATGTTCATGCCATCAGGTTGGAGGCTACCCAGACGGAATATAAGGTGTTGTTCCTCCAACCTGAGTGTGGCTTCATCTTTACAGTAGAGGAGGCCGTGGATAGACATGTCAGAATGGGAATGGGATGTGGAATTAAAATGTGTGGCCACTGGGAGATCCTGCTTTCTCTGGCGGACAGAGCGTAGATGTTCAGCAAAGCGGTCTCCCAGTCTGCGTCGGGTCTCACCAATATATAAAAGGCCACATCGGGAGCACCGGACGCAGTATATCACCCCAGTTGACTCACAGGTGAAGTGATGCCTCACCTGGAAGGACTGTTTGGGGCCCTGAATGGTGGTAAGTGAGGAAGTGTAAGGGCATGTGTAGCACTTGTTCCGCTTACACGGATAAGTGCCAGGAGGGAGATCAGTGGGGAGGGATGGGGGGGACGAATGGACAAGGGAGTTGTGTAGGGAGCGATCCCTGCAGAATGCAGAGAGAGGGGGGGAGGGAAAGATGTGCTTAGTGGTGGGATCCCGTTGGAGGTGGCGGAAGTTACGGAGACCCCTAGCTGTTTTGTTCAATCTCACCCCCTGTCAGCAAACAGGATGGCCTTCGATGGACTGGCTGAAAGAGGTCTGATTGGTTTTCAGTCTCTCTTTGCTTATGCTGACCTGACCTCAGTCCTCGCATTCACAGCTAGAGTTAAAGTGCTTTCCTCAAATCTAAGCACATCCAGCAGAGGAAAGCGTTCAGCTCTGTGCAGAAATTATCAATTCTAAAACTACCTTATTTTTATAGTTATTTACTTTTCAGCCAAATACATCACTAGAAAGGGCTGGAATTCACTGCTCATTGGTAATTGTGCTTGAGGTGATGGAGCAACAAATGTGGAAACTGCCCCTTTGGCCCAGCTCATCCATTCTGACCGAGATGTCTATCGAAGCTAGTCTCACTTACCCACGTTTGGCCAATATCCCCCAAACCTTTCCTATCCACGTGCCTGTCCTGGTGTCTTTTAAATGCTGTTAATGTACTTGCCCCAATCACTTCATCTGGCATATATGGACTGTCCCCTGGGTGATAAGGCATTGGTCAGACCACACTTGGAGCAATTTGGGTCCCTTATCTATGAAATAATGTGCTGGCATTAGAGAAGGTCTGGAGAAGGTTCACGAGAATGATCCTGGGAATAAAAAGGTTCACATATGAACAGTGTTTGATGGCTCTGAGCCAGTACTCACTGGAGTTTAGAAGAATGAAAGTGGATCCCAGTGAAACATATCAAACATTACAAAGTGGATATAGAGAAGATGCTTCCTACAGTGGGGGAATCTAGGATCGGAGGGCACAGCCTCAGAATACAAAGGTGTTCCTTTAGAACAGAAATGAGGAGAAACTTCTTTAGCCAGAGGGTGGCAAATCATGGAATTCATCGTCACAGACTCCTGTGGAAGCCAAGTCACTGGGTAAATTTAAAGCGGAGGTTGATAGGTTCATAATCAGTAAGAGCATTGAAGGTTATGGGAAGAAGGCAGGAGAATGGGATAATAAATCAATCATGATGGAATGACAGAGCAGACTCATTGGGCTGAGTGGCCTAGATATGTTCCTTGGCTCATGATCTTATGATAAATTTGCCCCTTAGGTTCCTAGTAAATCTCTCCATTCTCAACATAACACTATGTCCACGACTATTCTAGTGAAAAAGCTGTGGAGAGACTTATGAAATGAACAAGTGAAACTGAGAGAAACCATGAAACCTGTTTACTTATGCATAAATTACTCCACAAACACCTGCACCATAGTCTTACAAGTCAGTACATTCATTACACATTGTTCTGGTATGTAAGATTCTGGCCGAATCTAAACTCAACTAAACAAACTGTTCACTAACTCTTTGGAATTGACTTTTCCCATTAAAGTATGTTTACTCTGCTAACAATCAAACATCAAGGATATCTATATCGGACAGTTAATTATTTTGTAGTAGGTAAACAGGATAATGATTGTAGAGTCAAAGGGGATGTGGTATCCATAAGACCAGAATACATAGGAGCAGAATTAGGCCATTTGGCCCATCGAGTCTGGTCCACCATGGTTGATTTATTATCCCTCTCAACTCTATTCTCTTGTCTTCTCCCTGTAACCTTTGATGCCTTTACTAATCAAGAACCTATCAACCTCTGCTTTAAATATACCCAGTGACCTGGCCTCCACAGCTGACCATGGCAATAAACTCCACAGTTTCACCATTCTCTGGCTAAAGGCATTCCTCCTCATCTCTGTTCTAAAGGAGTCCTTCCATTTTGAGGTTGTGCCCTCTGATTCTCGATTCCCCCACTATAAGAAACATCCTCTCCACATCCACAAGCTTGTTAAGGCTGGGGCTGGTAATGGGGACAAACTCCCGCTGCCTATTAAACGCTCCCAATGGCACGTTCCTCAAGTAGCCTCTGACAACTGTCCAGTCCTGGCTTAGCTACTGATCCCGGCAGAAGTGTTTCTGCTGACAGGAGGAGGGGCAAAGGCGGGTTACCGGCTCCTTAAAACCAGTCACTTTGGGCAGATGGAGCTCATCAGCTGTGCTTGGCAGCTCACCTAGGAGAAGGAAAACTCTGCTGCTTTGCGGCCCACGGGGAAGGCTTCGGGAGTAAAACCCAAGTGAAAAATCCGGAGCTGGAGTCCCTAGCCCAGTTCTATGTTGAGTTCAGTGCTGACTGGCAATTCCTGTGATGCTGTTGGTACCAAACTGTATTTGATATGCTCTCCATATCATATTGCCCAGGCTTGCATACCTGGGCGGCTAGACACAGCAGCCATGGTTGATCCTGACTAATCTCATCTTAACTTCAGCGAGTATAGACACAGCGCCATCAAACACTCTTCATACATTAATCCCTTCATTCCTGACGTCATTCTCCTGAACCTCCTCTGGACCCCCTCCAACGACAGCACATCCTTTCTTAGATAAGGGACATAAATCTGCTCGCTGTACTCCAAATGCCTTATAAAGCCTCAGCATTATGTCTTTGCTTTTATATTCTAGTCTTCTCAAAATGAATGCTAAAAATTGCATTTGCCTTCCATTGCCACATTGTCACAGGTGTGATGTTAGCATCAAGAAGGATTTGGGACAAGATTCGGCAAAACGATCAGCAGAATTCACTCTTTTCAAAACCATCTGGCAGCGAAATATTTCAAGAATAGCTCTGAAGGGAACTGCAATCACTGTACAAATTCAGATACAGATACACATGGGTAGATATCATATTCAGAATTAAGGTTTAAAGCTTCATAAAATGGAGATTTCCGGTGTACACTACAGAGAGCAGAATTTATACTACAGGCTGACCATGGGTCATGAACCTTTGACTTATGGATACTCCTGTTGTTTTTTTTTTAATTCCCTGTCTTATACAATTTATGGATTATTTAGGTTCTGTCTGCTGTCAGAACGTTGGTTCCAGTGCTGTTGCTGCAAACAAACTTTTCACTGTACATATACTTGTATATATGACAAATACATTTGACTTGACTACATATGAACAACCTCCCATAATATTATTAACAGTATATTCAGTCTTATGAATGACAGAACTAATTTTCTCTCTTTTGGTAATTGTTCCTTCTTATCAATCTCATGTGCTTTTGATACCATTCATTATAATACTGTGAGAGAGTGGCAACCATGCGGTGTGATTTTTATGGACAAAATCAACTGATGGAACCCATTCATTACCTCTTTACTAAAGATAACCTCTTCTGCACTCCTTGTAGCAGGTTATGACATTTAATGTTTCAGTGCATTTTTTCATCTGTGGTTTTGAACAAACTTCTAAAAGGGTTCTGGGTTGTGATATTGTGTGAGCCTTCGTTAGTTAAAATCACCCAAACTGGCTCCGCCTGAACTCAGACAGTAGGTATAAATGAAAAGTGTAACTATTGTTTTATTATTGTCACATGTACCAAGATACAGTGAAAAGTTTGCATACTGTTCGTTCAGATCAGATCATTACACAGTGCACTGAGGCAGGACATGGTCAAACAATAACAAGACCAAGAGCAGTACAGCTAAACAATAAAGGGCAAAATCATATCAAGATCTTTGTTGTTATGTAGAGTTCTTCATAAATTCTTTAGTTTCAGAATCAGAAAAGGAACCTGAAGGGCAACTTTGCACAGAGAGTCTGAATCAGATTTCACATCATCGGCCTATGTTGTGAAATTTGCGGCAGCAATACGCAATGATAGAGGGAAAAAGAAAATGGTGAATTACTGTAAGTACATATAAAATAGCTAAATCAGCAGTGCAAAAAAAAGAAATAAAAAGAAGTAGTGAGGTAGTGTTCATGAGTTCAATGTTCATTTAGGAATTGGATGGCAGAGAGGAAGAAGCTGTTCCTGAATCGCTGAGTGTGCGCCTTCAGACTTCTGTACCTCCTGCCTGATGGTAGCAGTGAGAAAAGGGCATGCCCTGGGTGGTGGAGATCCTTAATGACTCCTTTAAATGCCTGCATGAAAATGGATCTCAAGTGTAGTATTGGTAACGTGTGAATTTTCATGGCGATTTTTACTTTGATTTACTTTGAGATAGATTGTGATGTCAAGAATCCATTTTATTGTACAAAAGGTCTGTTCAAGAGTCTGGAGGCTGGAAGTATGTGCTCTTTGGCTTTTAAAAAAATCTAATTGTAATGACAAACACTCATTCAAAGCATGGTATGTTGTTTCAGGGATGTTGTGAAGATTTTTATTTCCTTGACCACTGATCAATAGGTGGCAACAAAACAGGAATTGTGAGGTAATTCCTGCCAGCTTGTGCGATCCAGAGATGATTTGCTTTCCTGGCAATAATTTGCAGTCAATTAAAATCCTTCCCCTGAAGATGGTTCAGCTCTTTCACTGCAATAACTAACATTGCACTTATCAAAGGAGCGTCTATGGCCAACACTGTAAGCCAACTTGTTCGATGCAGAGAGGGGAATGCATCTGGGCACACTGCAGATGGTCAACTGTGCAGCGAGCAATGTCAATTTACTCAGTAGATAGAGCCTATTTAAAGAACACGGAACATAGACCAGGACAGCCCTTCAACCTTTGATGTTGTGCTGACATTTTATCATATTCCAAGACTAATCTAACTGTTCCCTCCCCCATTGCCCTCCATTTTTCTTTCATTCATGTGTCTATCCAAGGGTTTCTTAAATATCCCTATGCATCTGCCTCAACTACAGCCCTGGCAGTACATTCCTTGTACCCACCACTCTGTGTAAAAAAACCTTCCTCTGACATTCCCCCTATACCTTCCTCCAATCACCTTAAAATTATATTATCTCGTATTAGCCATTTCCACCCTGGGAAAAGGGTTTTGCCTGTCCACTTGATCTATGCCTCTTACCATCCTATATACCTCTATCAAGTTGCCTTTCATACTCCTTTGCCCCAAAGAGAAGAGCCCCAGCTCACTCAACCTATCTTGATAAGACATGCTCTCTAATCCAGACAGCATTCTGGTAAACCTTCTCTGCATCCTCTCTAAAGCTTCCACATTCTTCCTATAATGAGGTGACAAGAACTGAGAAAGAGTGTTTGTGTGTGTGTGTGTGTGTGGGGGGGGTGGGGGTGGGGGAGAGGTAGAAACAGAAACCAGGGCAACTTCTCATAGTAAAAGCAGGCGAATTTCTCCAGGGGGTGAAGTGGAAGGGGTGGGATATAAGTGTCATGTACAGCTTCAGTAAATGGGCTCAGTCACAATAATATCACCATCCTCAATGACTTCTAACTGATGACTTGATGACTCATTTCCAGTCTGATGGAGATAGTGATGTCAATACTACAGTGTAGAATTCAAAAGCTACTGTAAGTTTTCAGAACATATGGATGGATTAAAATGTGTTTATTATTGTTGGCACATATACTGGGATACAGAGAGAAACTTTGCTTTGCATTCCATCCATACAGATCATCTCAGCACATCAGCAGTACAGGGAAAACAATAACAGAATTCAGAATAAATTGTTACACTTCTTAAATACAATGCAGGCAGGTAATAAGGTATAAAAAGGTAGACTGTGAGGTTAAAAGTCCATTTTATCATTCCAGGGACCATTCAATAGTCTTTCAACAGCATGATAGAATCTCTCCTTGAGCCTGGCTTTCTGGCTTTTGTATCTTCTGCTCAACGGGAGAGGGGAGAGTAGAGAATGCCCAGGGTTAGCTGCTTTACGGAGGCAGCAAGAAATTTCGATAATGTCCTTGGAGGGGAGACTGGTTTCTGCGATGTGCTAAGATAAGTTCACAACTCTCTGGAGTTTCTTGTGGTCTCTGTCAGAGCAGTTGCTATATCAAGCCATGATTAGGCTTTCTATAGTACATCAATAAAAATTAGTGAGGGTCGGTGGGACGTGCTGAATTCTTTTAGTCTCCTGGGGAAGCAGAGGCACTGGTGTACTTCCCTGGTTGTTCTGTCCATATGGTTGGACCAGGCTATTGGTGATGTCCACTCCAAGGAAGTTGAAGCTCTCAGTCCTCTTGACCTCAGCACCATTGACATAAACTGGAGTGAATGCACCTAATCCCTTCCTGTAATTTATAGTTCTATTGTTTGCTTCTATCACCACTGTCCATTTCTAATTGCTGTTGAATTGAGTTGGTTTGTGGATGACACGCTGTGGGTCGAGTGTCACATACTGTATATCCAGGACAGGTTTCCTTCCTTGAAGAGCATTAATAAACTAGATTCGTTCTTGCAACAGCCCAGTGATGTAATGCCGCCATTCTAACCAACATTTAACTCCAACATGTATTTGGTAAACTAAGCTCTAATCATCCAACCAGCGTGATTGAACTCACGCTTGTAGGTTCTGAGTTGGAATTCCACTAACGGTAACAGAATGCAGAATAAGTTGTTATGGTGAAAGAGGAAGTGCAATACAGACAGAGAATGAGGTGCAAGACCATGAGAAGGGAGAATGTAAGGTCAGGATTCTATTGTATTATAAACTTAGAGATACAGCACAGTAACAGGACCTTCTGGCCCAAAAGCCCATGCGGCCCAATTGCACCCATGTGTTCAATTAACCAAATGCCTTTGGATTGTGGGAGGAAACCAGAGCACCCGGAGGAAACCCGTGTGGTCACAGAAGAACGTCCAAACTCCTTACAGACTGAAGTGGAATAGACCTGGTTTCCTGATGCTGTAATAGTGTTACCTTCACTGTCACCCAAACACACCCACGATACTAGTACAGCATTCAATAACATGCTTCTTTACAGGTGTAGGCACAGGCAAGAAGTGCAATGGTACTAATATCTTTTATTTTGAAATTGTTGCCTCTTTCTTGGGACCTCAACTAAATGGCTGCCCTAGTAGGTTAATAAAGGTCCATCCAGGTATCACTTCTTGTATGAGATAAGACAGTAGATGTTGAAAATTTATTCATCGCAAACAGTAACACAACCTTGTTTGACATTGTCCTTACAGAAGACAAAATCTCTCTATATTACAAGAATGATCTTGGGAATGACAGGGTTAATACATGACGAGCATTTGAAGGCTCGAGGCCTTAACTTTCTGGAGTTTAGAGGAATGAGGGAGGGTCTCATTGAAATCTGTTGAATATTGAAAGGCCTGGATAGACTGGACATGGAGAGGATGTTTCCAGTAGTGGGGTCATCCAAGACCAGATGCTACATCCTCGGAATAGAAGGACATCCCTTTAGAACAAAGATAAGGAGGAATTTCTTTAGCCAGTAGCTGGTGAATCTGTGGTATTCATTGCTACTGATGACTGTGGAGGCCAAGTCACTGGGTGTATTTAAAGCGGAGGTTGATAGGTTTTTAATTCGTGAGGGTGTCAAAGCTTACCGGCAGAAAGCATGTGAATGGAGTTGAAAGAGATAATAAATCAGCCATGATGGACTGGCGTAGTTGACTAGGTGGGCCATATGGATTAATTCTGCTCCTATCTCTTATGGCCTTTTGGTGATATGATCTGAGAGAGGGATATGAGCTGAATGCAGGAATCTGGAATTAGCTGGGTGGTCATCATGAACGGCATGAACCCATTGGGCTGAAGGGCCTGTATCTGTGCTGTATTGCTCTATGACTTTTTGACAATCAAGCATTTGGGCAATGTTTGTATGGGGATTTTGGGGAAAATTGTTTTTTAATAAGGACTGTGGTCTGGGTTGCACTGTAAGAGAGGTGGTACAGAGCCAATTTTTATCAATGCATTATAGAAAGCATTCTGTTTGGATGTATGATGGCTTGGTATGGCAACTGCTTTTGGTAGAATTTTGATAGTGGTGTACATTCCACCTCAGGCCAATGTCAAACAGGCTCTAGATGATCTGAGCAAAGTGATCAACATGCACAAAATAGCACATCCTGACACCCTCACCATCATTTTGGGAGCGTTTAACCAGGCCAGCTTGAAAAAGTCACTAAATAATTACCATCAACAAATCACTTGCAATACCAGAGGAAACAACACACTGGACCATTGTTACACCACCATCAAGAATTCCTACCATGCTATTCCATGCCCTCACTTCGGGAAGTCTGATCACCTGGCTGTACTTTTACACCCTGTGTATAAGCAGAGACTGAAGACTGCAGCACCAGCAGTGAGGACCAAGAAGGTTTGGACAAGGGAAGCACAGGAGCACCTACAGGACCGCTTTGAATCAGTGACTGGACTGTATTCAGGGATTCATCCTCAAATCTGCAATAGTATGCTGCAGTTGTTACGAACTTCATTAAAACCTGTGTGGATGAGTATGTGCCTATGAAAACTTGCTGTACATTCCCAAACCAAAAGCCTGAGGGCTAGATCAGTGGCATTTAAGTCTGGTGACCCAGGTCTGTACAAGAAAACCAGGTTTGACTTGCGGTGGGATATTTCAAGAGTGAAGAAGCAATTCCGAGCAAGGCTGGGGGGTGACATCAGATGCACATCAACTCTGGCAGCGTTTGCAGGACATTACTTCTTACAAAGTGAAACCCAATAGCATTAATAGCAGTGATGCTTCACTACCAGATGAGCTCAACGCCTTCTCTGCCCGCTTTGAAAGGGAGAATATAACTACAGCTGTGAAGAACCCTGCTGCACCCGGTGACCCTGTGATCTCTGTCTCAGAGGCCAATGTCAGGCTTTCTTTATGGAAGGTGAACTCTCACAAGGCTGCAGGCTCCAATGGAGTAACTGGTAAGGCTGGTGAGAGAATTCAAGGACGTTTTTAACCTCTCACTGCTACAGTCAGAAGTTCCCACTTATTTCAAAAAGGCAATAATTATACCAGTACCTAAGAAGAATAATGTGACTCTCTTAATGACTATCGCCCAGTAGCACTCACATCTACAGTGATGAAATGCTTTGAAAGGTTGGTAATGGCTAGAATCAACTCCTTCCTCAGCAAGGACCTGGACCCGCTGCAATTTGCCTATCACCACAATAGGTCTACGGCAGACACAATCTCCATGGCTCTTCACACAGCCTTAGATCACCTGGACAATACAAACACCTATGTCAGGATGCTGCTTGTTGACTATAGCTCAGCATTTAACAACATCAGACCCACAGTCCTGATCAATAAGCTACAGAACCTGGGCCCCTGTACCTCCTTCTGCAATTGGATCCTTGACTTTCAAACCAGAAGACTACAATCTGTGTGGATTGGTGATAATGTCTCCTCCTCACTGTCGATCAACACTGGTGCACCTCAGGGGTGTGTGCTTAGCCCACTGCTCTACTCCCTCTACACTCATGACTGTGTGGCTAGGTATAGCTCAAATGCCATCTATAAATGTGTTTATGATGCAACCATTGTTTGTAGAATCACAGATGGAGATGAGAGGGCGTACAGGAGTGAGATATACCAGCTAATTGAGTGGGGTCGCAGCACCAACCTTGCAATAAGACGAATGAGCTGATTGTGGACTTCAGGAAGGGTAAGATGAGGGAACACAAACCAATCCTCATGGAGGGATCAGAAGTGGAGAGAGAGAACAATTTCAAGTTCCTGGGTGTCAAGATCTCCAAGGATTTAACCTGGACCCAACATATCAATGCGGCTATAAAGAAGGCAAGGCAGCGGCTATATTTCATTAGGAGTTTGAAGAGACTTTGCTTGTCACCTAAAACACTCGAAAACTTCTATAGATGTACCATGGAGACCATTCTGACAGGCTGCATCACTGTCTGGTGTGGGGTGGAGGGACTGTGGCACAAGACGGGAAGAAGGTACAGAAAGTTATAAAATTAGTCAGCTTCATTTTGGGTATTAACCTCTGTAGTATCCAGGATGGCTTCAAGGAGCAGTGCCTCAGAAAGGTGATGCCCAGTATTAAGGACCCCCATCACCCAGGACATGCCCTTTTTTCATTGTTATCATCAGGTAGGAGGTACAGAAGCCTGAAGGCACACACTCAGCGATTCAGGAACAGCTTCTTCCCCTCTGCCATCCAACTTCTAAATGGATATTGAACCCATGAACACTACCTCATTTTTTAAAACATATATTATTTCTGGTTTTGCACTATTTTAAATCTATTTAATATTTAATATATATATATATATATATATATATATATATACTTACTCTAATTGATTTACTTACTTATTTTCTTTCTTTCTATATTTTCATGTATTGCATTGTACTGCTGCTGCTAAGTTAACAAATTTGCCGGTGATAATAAACCTGATTCTGATTCTGCTCTGTACATAAGAGACTACAGAAAGCTGTGGACACAGTTCAGCACATTGCCGAAACCAGCTTGCTCTCTCTGCACTCTGTCTATACCCCTTGCTGTCTCAATAAAGTAGCAGACATAATCAGTGACCCAACCCAGCCTGAACATTCTCTCTTCTCCCCTCTCTCATCAGGCAGAAGAGACAAAAGCTTGGAAACATGTGCCACCAGGCACCAAGACAGCTTCTATCCCGCTGTTACCAGACTCTTGAATGGACCTGGTATGATAAGATGGAGTCTTGGCCTCACAGTCTATCTCGTTATCATCTTGCACTTCATTGTTTATCTGCACTACACATTTCAGTAGCTTTTACACTCCATTCTGTCATTATTTTGCCTTATTCTAGCTCACTGCGCTGTGTAATAATTTGATCTGTATAAACAGTATGCAAGAGAAACTTTTCACCATACCTTGATACATGTGATAAACCAATACCAATCAGGAGTTACAAAAGGCAATTGAGAAAATAACTGATTAGGCTCCATGGACTGAACTATTGAGGGGTAGCACAGACATAATGGGCCAAATGACTTTCTGCAATGTTACTGCCTTACAACAATATTGTGGATTCCTTCGATCACACTCTTGCTACAGTCAGGTTAAGATAAGTAAACTAAACACATATCAAGATCAACACCTCGTCACTAAGTGACAAATTAATTCATCTAATGATTCCACCTCCAGAGTGTCAGGAGGCAATAGGGTTAATAATTTTGCGAAACCTGTTAAATATAAGCATAATTAAAGTGCAACATCAGTACACAGCACAGAATACAAAACATTGAGCAAACATCTGTTATTTTAATTGCCTAAGGAAATGTAAGAGCAAACAGTTATAATTTAATCGATAATTTTGTTGCAGACTAACTGCAAAACTGTTGTTAGAAAATATTAGAAATATTTTCTATGAAATTTTTCTCAGAGTGAAAATTTGGTTGAATGGTGCCATAACACCAACCTCTCACACAACGACAGCAAAACCTGAATATTGACAGGAGACAGAAACCAGTGGTCTATGAGCGAGTCCTCATTTGGGGATCGGAGGAGAGAGGATCAGTAACTTTAAATTCTTTGGCATTATCACATCAGAGAATCTGTCCAGGGACCAGCATGTAACTGCCATTTCAAAGAAGGCAAGGCAGTGCCTCTACTTTCTTAGAAGTTTTTAGAAGTTTGTGCAGATTTGTCATGTCATCTAAAACTTTGACAAACTTCCATTGATACACAGTGAAGAGTATCCTGACTGGATACATCATCACCTGGCATGGAAACACCAATGCTCAGTAATGGAAGAACCTATAAAAAGTGCTGGATACAGCCCAGTTGATCACAGGAAAAGCCCTTTCCCGAATTTAGCACAGTTAATCACAGCCCAGTCGATCACAGGAAAAGCCCTTTCCTGAATTTAGCACATCTACAAGGAGTGCTGCCATGGGAAAGCAGCATCCTTCATCCAGGATACTGGGCAGGAGGTACAAGAGCCTTCGGTCCCACACCACCGGGTTCAGGAACATTTATTACCCTTCAACCATCCTGAACTAGCACACATAATTTCACTCATTATAACTCTGAATTGGTTCCACAACCTGTGGTCACACTCAACACTCACGTTCTCAGTACTTATCTGATTGTTTGTATGTTTATTTATTTATTGTTGGTTTTATTTGCATAGATTGCCTTATTTTGCACATTGGTTGCTTGTCAGTGCTTGTGTGTAGTTTTTCATTGGTTCCTTTGTATTTCTTGTATCTATTGTGAATGCAAGAAAATAAATCTCAGGGTGGTATATGGTGGCATAAACAGTACATACTTTGATAGCAACACACATCAAAGTTTCTGGTGAACGCAGCAGGCCAGGCAGCATCTCTAGGAAGAGGTACAGTAGACGTTTCGGGCCGAGACCCTTCATCAGGACTAACTGAAAGAAGAGCTAAGTTAGTCCTGACAAAGGGTTTCGGCCCGAAACGTTGACTGTACTTCTTCCTAGAGATGCTGCCTGGCCTGCTGCGTCCACCAGCAACTTTGATGTGTTGTTGCTTGAATTTCCAGCATCTGCAGACTTCCTCGTGTTTGCGTACTTTGATAATAAGTTTACTTTGAAATTTTGAGTGATCCTTTTTTTATGGGGATATCGATGTAGCTAATGGTGGGCACTAGTCTGAAAGCAGGTTCATGTGGTGGGACGGCAAACTTGGGCTGCTGGGAGTACCAGAACCATCAAAATGGCTGCCTGCTTCCCGGTACTCAAAATGGCTGCCTGCTTCCTGTTACTCAAAATGGCTGCCTGCTCCCTGTTACTCAACTCCCACTGGGCAGGAGGAACCAAAGCCTGAGAACATGTATCACCAGGCTCAAGGACAGTTTCTATCCTGCTGACATCAGAATCTTGCTCTGACCTTTCTTGACCTGCTCTTTTCTCATTACTGCCATCAGGGAGGAGGTACAGGAGACTGAAGACACACACTCAAATTTTAGGGACAGCTTCTTCCCCTCCGCCATCAGATTTTGGAATGAAACCATGATTATTATCTCAGTATCTTTTGCTCTCTTTTTGCATTATTTAATTCAATTTATATGTATCTATACCTGTAGATTTCTTATTGTAATTTATAGTATTTTTATGTATTGCTGCCACAAAACAAATTTCACGATATATGCCAATGATAATAAACCTGACACTGAACTCTTGCTCTCCCAATCTACCCCATCTCTGCCCTCCTACTCGATATGTCTGCCTGCAAAGCATTTGCTCT